>NC_090657.1:28480271-28790100 GCF_040937935.1 Hyperolius riggenbachi | reverse complement strand
CCGCTCCTATCCTAAATGAATGCGAAGCAAACTCCTTAGGCATATAACCTAAACGGAGAAGGGCCTTACGGAAAACAGCAACAAATTGGTACTTCGAAAGTGATGAACCGTCCGCATGGGATAGGAAAGTACTTCCCAGCCCTGTCCGGGCAGCTAAAAAAATTTTTACGGCCTGCACCGGGCACGCCGTGGAGTTTGGCACTGGGAATAACGATATAGTTCTACCTTCGCCTAAGCGATCTGTCTTTGACCTACGCAAATAAACCTCAATACCCTCTTGTGTTCTACACACCTCGCTGCACATTAACCCCCCTTGATGCTTTGTATTGCTGCTAACTAACTCGCTAATTCTAAAAGCACCGAAAAAGGCCATAGCAAACGCGACCCTAAACAACAGCACCTCGTACTGAGAGGTGCAGATCCCATCCAAACTACCCATTACCGCAATTAATAACTGAAAAGTAACTGGGCGCCTGGTGTCCTGCTTAACTCTACTCTGAGATTTAAAACCTCGCATAGCCATGCGCACGCGAAAGTCTTTTGTGACATCTGTAACTCCCTGAAGCTTGAAACAAAAGGCGAGTGCTGCCAAGTTTTTTGACAACACCGTTGCCGACACCCCTGACGCTCCCTTTAATGCCATAAAGTTGAATAACAAACACAACCGGTCTTCGTCCGACTCAGAGCCTCCAGCCTGTCGGGACAGTTCGCTCCATTGTCCCCATACAGCCGTGTAAGCTGCCCATGTAGACGCCGCCAATGACCTCGATATCCAGTCCTCTATGCATTTAGGGGTATGTCCCATAAGGCCCGAGGGCATGAGGCCCCCTGCCGTTCCGCCTGTGGCGCGCTGTTCCAAAATCTCTGCCATTGGAATCGAGAAAGAGCGTCAGCCACCTCATTCTCAACCCCAGGTAAATGCACAGCAAATATAAACATGTTAAAGGTCAAGCAGCTGAGGACTAATTGCCGTAACACCCGCACTGCTGGCGGGGATGAAGCCGATAATCGATTCACTGCTGTTACCACTCCTAGGTTGTCACAATTAAATCTTATACGCTTATTCCGCAACAACGGCCCCCACAATTCCACGGCTACCAAAATCGGAAACAGCTCCAACAACAACAAATTTTTTGTGAAACCTAACTGTACCCACCTGTCAGGCCACCGCTCCGCACACCATTTCCCCGCAAAGTAGGCACCAAAACCACTTGATCCCGCCGCGTCGGTGAAGAGTTCCAAATCGTGGTTCCCCACATTCTCTTCCATCCACATCGAACGACCGTTGAAGTCGGCCAGAAACCTAAGCCACATGCGAAGGTCTTCCTTGTGTTCAGCCACCAATCGTATCCGATGATGTGGCAACCTTACCCCCGCCGTGGCCGCCGCCAAACGCCTGCAGAAAATACGCCCCATAGGCATAATTCTGCAAGCAAAATTCAGCTTTCCAAGGAGTGATTGTAACTCCCTGAGCGTCACCTTGTTCTTGGCCAAAACCGTCTCTATCTGAGACCGTACATCAACCACCTTCTCTTGTGGCAACCTGCATTCCATAGCCTCGGAATCTATTATGATTCCCAAAAATTTCATGACGGACTGAGGTCCCTCAGTCTTTTCTTCCGCTAACGGAATGCCAAAGTTATCGCACACCTGCCTCATGGTTGTAAGTAAGTAAGCGCAATCACCTGAACCCTTTTCACTGATGAACAAAAAATCATCCAGGTAATGGATGACCGTCGCCACGCCGGAAACCTCCTTAACCACCCATTCAATGAAAGAGCTAAAACGTTCAAAATAAGCGCACGAAATGGAGCACCCCATTGGCAAGCAGCAATCGACATAGTATTGCCCTTCCCAGAAACATCCTAACAAACGAAAACTAACCGGGTGAACCGGCAACAACCTGAAGGCGGCCTCGACGTCTGTCTTGGCCATCAGCGCCCCCTGGCCCGCCCGCTTCACCATTTTTACCGCCGAATCAAACGAGGCGTAAAGGACTGTGGCTGCGTCCGGGTCTATGCCGTCATTCACCGAAGCTCCCTTTGGGTGTGAAAGATGGTGAATGAGCCTGAAAGAGTTTGGTTCCTTCTTAGGCACTAGCCCCAATGGTGAAACCACTAAATCGCCCACTGGAGGTCGACGAAACGGACCCGCCATACGCCCCAAACTTACCTCCTTGCCCAATTTTGCCGAGACCACCTCGGGGTGGCACAAAACTGACTTCAAATTACGGTGTGGAGGGTTAGTACCCCCTACCCCAAAACTAGGAATAACAAAACCTTCATAAAAACCTTGCCGAAGGAAATCCGCTGCTGTAACGTCCGGATACTTACTTAGGAAACGTTCCATCCTTTCCACTTTCACCGGGCTCCTCCCTTTTACTAGCAGCATCCGCGGAACGAGACTTCCCTTGTCGGTAGCATTTATTGCTTGTATGGCTTCCCCCGCAGGCAGAACACTCGTGTTTGAAGCGGCAGGAACTTCCATACTTACATGCTCCCTCGTTGTACTTCCAACACACTCCCGGCTTCCTGTTGGCCGACTGTCCCGAAGCTCCTGAACCGCCGGCCCCCCCTTGAAAGGACTGGTTGGATCGTGTACTCGGAATCATCAGACTCATCCATAGGTTGATGTCTTTGTGATTCCACTGTATCGCTGGGTGGAAAGCTTTTGACTGCCTGAAATGTTCATCATATCGCAGCCACGCATTTCCCCCATACATCCTGTGGGCCTCACCTATCGTCTCCAGGTAGCAGAATAATGCTGAGCAACACTCCGGTTGTTTTTCACCCAGTACGCTTGCAAATATAGAAAAAGCCTGCCTCCAATTTTCAAAATTCCTCGGTATCAACCTATACCTTCTGCGTTCCTCTTCTTCCTTCTTACTCTCATCCCCTTTTCCGCGATCTAGATTAAACTTACTTAGGCAGAGGAGTGAAAAAATTTCAACATACTCCCCCTTCCAAATTTTTTCGCGCACCTCAGGTTTCAAATGCGAACCCAGCGGTCCCCCGACACACAAGTATGCCTCCCCTTTTGCCGTATCCGCTAAGCGGACTAACTCAGTTTCCTTTCCTCTTGCCTCCGCTGGAACCGGCGCGTGCCCCGCAGCCCCCGTGGCTGTTGTTGCATTACCACTGCTAGCACTCGACTGCGTTTCCACGGCTGTAGCCGCTTGTGACGCCACGGGACCGACCCAAGCTTGTGCCGGTGATTCCGCCTGAACGGTGTTCTGGCTAGGCGCCCGCAATGCATCCCTGATACTCTGCACCAATGATGTCATGAGGGCTACCATACTAGGATCCTTGACCGCTGTAGGCTGGGGGGCCCCCGACTGGTTAACTCCCGCTACTGTCCCCGACCCACCAGCACCCAACACCCTGCTTCCCGAACAGCTACCCCTACAATATTGAACATTGGACCCACAAACAGAAAGCGCCTCACCTGGCTGCACCGGATGCTGATCCCGATCAGCCGCAACGACTGGCCTAGGTGTCCCGTCTCGACCTCCATCCTCGTCGGACCCGCCGGAAGCAGTATTCACGGGGAGACGGATCGGCTGGCATTCCTGTGGTTAGGACTCCCCTGACTCCTTGACTGATCACTCCTGCTGGGTCTAGCATCACTGGCCGGCCTGCCATGCTGGTGCTCTCTGCTCCGAACCTCAGGGTCATTTCTCCGGCTGCGTGGGGGTGATGGGGAAAGTTGCCTGCCAGGCCTGGCAGCCGACACCCTGTGACCCTGCTCCGTGCTGCGCTTCTCTTTAGCTGGTGCATTCTTCGCTTTTTCCTGCGTGGTTTTCTTTTTGGCAGCCTGCTGTCTGCCCTTTGAAGTCTGCCTAGCAGCAGCCGGTGGATTAGCTCCTGACGGGCCCGCCTCTTCTGCCGCCTGGGGCCCCGTGCCGGGGGTACTACTGGCAGCTGAGGCTGCCGCATGCTGCTGTCCGCGTGCGGAAGTGCGTCCTCCCGACTTCTGAGTGGCGCCGCTGGTGCCTGCAGCCGCCGCCCTGTCCCCGCTCTTCTTGCCGCTCACTCCCTTCCCACCCTGCGCTTTACCTTTTTTTGGAGGGGGCGCAGGTGGGGTCCGCGGCGAACTGTCGCTCCTCATCCTCCGGCGGGGAGACGCTGCGGGGCTTAGCCGATCGGGCGGCCTGGACACACGGGCGCTGGTGCGGCCTGCCGGATCGCCGGCGCCGCCTCCCGCCATTCTTGCAAGCTGTTCCGCAACCCACTGCGGACCTTGTGCAGTTGCCTCACTCCTGACGAGGCTCAGAAGGCTTTCCACATCCTCCATGCCGGCGGTAAGAGAATCTTCTCTCAGGACTGTCTCCTCTAAACGTTCCCCCAAACAGTCTCCTTCCTCCTAACTCCCTGTACAGCCACTACACTGACTTCCTACCCGGAATCCGCCCTTCCTGTCCTGGCCTGGCAACTCCCCTAACCAACTCCTCCCCACGAGCTTCTGACCAGGGGATAGTCCATCCCCCAGTCAAATTAACCCCTGGACTTCCTGACAACTGTCTAGCCCTATCATGGGTGGCCTTTCCCTAGCTGCGCTACCCAGGCCTTGCTAGCACCTCTGTGTTTGATCCAGACATGTACTATTTTTTTGCTTCCTGTAATGCCTGATGAAGCAGGATAGAACCTGCGAAACGTGTTGCATTGTGGAGTACTTGAATAAATGGTATGATTGTTGAAGTTATACCAACACAGCCTGTGTTTATTTGATGGGGAGATAAATCCACCATTACCACGCCTTTTTAAATGTTATTAAACTTTTTTACCTACTTTGGCACCTCTGTTCCAAATGTCGTCTCATATTGCTAAGTCCCTCCTTGGTGGAGGGGTGTTGCCCCTTGTTTCCTGTCTACAGAGAGCAACTTCTTAACGTGAGTGGGGTCTGGGTATAATCTCCTTTGCCTACACAGTGGTTGCCTTTTGCGGTAATCCACCTTTGTGACTATAAATACACATACATCCTTTGGTTCATATAGCTTGGCGATTTAACATACTACACTATATTGGGCTCTCAGTGTCCCTTTCTATCTTCTACAACTCAATCTTACCAGCTCACTGGCTGGCGGTCTGTGGAGCAGCAGTACCGGTAGTTACACCCTTTTAAGGATGCTCTGCATCACGGAAATCACACTTTTACACCAGTACTGGGGTAGTAGTTCAGCCATTACTTTTTACGCACAAATTGTGTGTAAATAGAGGCTGCTGTCTTTTTTTTTTACCAATTTGCCATTCTAGAATTCTATTTAAATACATTGTTTTAATGCTGAATGCTAATGTTGCGGTTTTATTTAGTTGTACCATTTACAATCAACGCAGTCATTGTTCATTTGGTTGTATAAATCCATGCACATATTATGCAGGGACAGACTAATATGTTTGTGTGAGCAATTATTCCTGTATCTATAGCATGTCACTTGTCACAGCAGCAGCCCCCTCGTTTTCTCCTGGCAGTGCGCACGTCTCATCGCCGAGATCCATCTTCGCTGTGTAACGAGGCTGAGAGATTTGCCCTAATCTCCGGAGCTCACACTCTGCAGGCCCGGCTCAGCTCAGGGTTCTATGCGCACTGTGCTCTAATAAATGGGTCACTCTCAGCCCGGGGTGAGCAGCCTTAACTCTACTGCTGCCAACAAGACACGATCTGCGTAATTTGTATAGGGACAGGCAAATGCTGTATGGCACTTAACCACTTCAACACTACAAAGCCTTTTTGTTTCATTATATTTTAGTTACTGTATGTCAGAACTACAGGAAAACAGCTACTTGCACCTTTAAATTACCGCATATGTGAACTGGGACATTGGCAAAAGATTGGGTATTGTGTCCAGCCAATCCTGTATTTCAGATACTCCAGCCAGGCTAGCAGGAAAGCACAAATAATAGCTCGACTTTGCTTGTCTTCTCCAAATAACCGTATGCAGGTCATGGGCATTGACGCTGGCAATTTGGGCACCTACTTGGGCCGGAAGTTTGGGCGCTGCCATAGGCGCCAATAGAAATATCCAATGCCGATATTTCTATAGGTGCCCATGGCGGCGCTGGAGAACTTTTTTTTTGCAGCGGGGTTGGTGGCGGCGAGAGGGAGGTAGTTTGGGGGGGGGGGGTAGTTTAAGGGTTAGGCGTCACATAGGTTGTTTGTCTGGGGGGAGGAGGTTAAGAGTTAGGCGTCAGGTAGGTAGTTTGTGCAGCTGGTTTTTTTTAAAGGGATACTGTAGGGGGGTCGGGGGAAAATGAGCTGAACTTACCCGGGGCTTCTAATGGTCCCCCGAAGACCACCTCTGTTGTCATCGATGCTCCGGCCCCGCCTCCAGTTCACTTCTGGAATTTCTGACTTTAAAGTCAGAGAATCACTGCGCCTGCACTGCCGTGTCCTCGCTCCCGCTGATGTCACCAGGAGTGTACTGCACAGACACAGACCATACTGGGCCTGCGCAGTATGCTCCTGGTGACATCAGCGGGATCGAGGACACAGCAACGCAGGCGCAGTGGTTTTCTGACTTTAAAGTCTGAAATTCCAGAAGTGAACCGGAGGCGGGGCCGGAGCATCAGTAAGTGGCTGCGCAGGCACAGGATGTCTGCGGGGGACCATTAGAAGCCCCGGGTAAGTTCAACTCATTTTACCCTGACCCCCCTACAGTATCCCTTTAAGGGTTAGGCGCCTGGGGGGAGGGTTCTGTGTGAGTAGGGTTAGGTTTAGCTAAAGTAAAATATTGGTATTAATTACCTATATTTTACAATCTGCATTACTGGGCACCCAAATTTCTACGCGCCTTTATTTGATGTACGCCATGGGCATGCCCCATACTCAGGGCCGAGCCGAGGTGAGAGAGGCTCCAGCCTCAGGGCGCAGTGTAGGAGGGGGCGCCCAACTCGCTCAGCTATAATTCCCCCATTGTGTTTGAAGCAAAGAGAAATAATAAAAGGGGATACATGGCCTTGACTGCAAGCCAGATAACTAGAGATTAAGGTGTTGGGGGGGGCACCTCTTAGTCTAATAGCAATCAGTGTGTGATGTCTGGAGTGGGAGGGATGGAGGGGCGCACTTTGGTGTCTCAGCCTTGGGTGCTGGAGGACCTTGTCCCGGCTCTACACAGACTGCTGTTCGGATAGTGAGTAGGTAGGGCTGTTTCTGATCTGTTTAGTGTCCCAACAACAACCACCTGTTTCCCTTCCACAAAACCCCACACACTCCATGGTGAGGAGAGCGGAAAGGAGAGCTAAGGCAGCATAAAACAAGGCGTACACTACTGAGGAGATTGATAAATTGCAAGACATCACAGGAACATTCCAAAAGCTGGAATATACTGTGCTATACATTGCAGACTGAGAAAAAATGTAATTAATACACAGGGTGCAGCATTGCGCTTTGTTCACTAGAGGGCACCAAGACCATTTCCTGAACAGCCTGTGTCTAGAAACGGCTCTGATAGTGAGGATCAGCACACAGTTGAGATCATCAGGGCGACCCGTCCTTGTTGGCCAGATTTCTGCAAAAGCTTTACAGATGATGATCTGGAGTGATACCTGTCATGGAGGTGGGAGGCTATGAGCAAGAGGCTCAAACTTCAAAGAGTCATCACTTCTGTGGAGAGGATCATAGGTGCTCCCCTGCCATCGTTGGACCTCCTACATGCCTCCAGACTGAAAACCAGGGCAAACAAGATCTTGAACGATCCCTCCCACCCAGTCGCTACTTCAACCGCGTTCCATCAGGACGCCACTTAAAAAGGAAATTCAGCCTAAACAAACATACTGTCATTAAGTTACATTAGTTATGTTAATTAAAATAGATAGGTAACAATCTCTTACCCACCTTGTTTTAAAAGAACAGGCAAATGTCATGAGTGCAGCCATCTTTTTGGTTGAAAGGAGGTGACAGGGAGCATGAGACACAGTTCCAACTGTTCTGTGTGCTGATCACCCCTCCCAGTTGCTAGGCAACGTGAATAACAACATAGGAAATCCCATCATGCTTTGCACAGCATCAGGGGAAAAAAGCAGTTTTCTTTGATGGGTGGAGCTTAAGCTTTGGTGCAGCTAAAAATTAGGCTTATGTAAGAAAAACAAAGTTCTGATGCTGTGAAACTGTTAAAGAAACACCAAGCCTTTTCAGTGCTGCTGAGTAGATTTTTAGTCTGGAGGTTCACTTTAAGGTCCATCCCAAACCAAAACCATGCTGCACAAGAACTCCTTTTACCCTTAGGCTTTCCTTCTCTTGAACTCTAGCCCCTGGAACATCCCTTAGCCACCGTTACTTCCCCAGTGGTATTTCTGATTCTGACTTATCTAGACCCTCCCTGTATCTTTATAATATGTATAAGTGTATATGCACAAATGTATGTTCTTCTGACTATTACCTACGCCGCGCAAACCACAAACAATCCTGGAAGCGACCTCGGGCGTTCTCTGTGAATAAATTCAGTTCTGATTATGTTATATTCAAATGTAATGTGGGTTGCAAATAAGGTATGAGATGAGGAGCGACATGTGGAATAGGGGAACTGCTGTAAGTCGATAAGGGGAGGTGCTGTGCATGGAAGATATACTGTAGATACGCACAGGGGTGTTGACAGGATCCTAAGAGATCGAGGGCACGCACCAGAGTGTGGGTGTGGTCATAGTTGGAGCCAAATTAACATGAATTTAACAGCAGTCTAAGTAGGCCTGTCCAGCAAAATGTTGGATGAAGTCCCCTCACAAAGCAAAAATGCAGTATATCAGTATAAATAGGCAGTGTCACTTAAATAAGAATAGGCAGAGTTACCTGGCATCTGAGCTGACAGTACTGGCTTGATCTGGGAATATCCCATTACCTGTCCCCAAACCTTTACCCACTCACCAAACTTCCTCACAAAAATACAAAGGACTACCATTGACGTGGAGAAAATAGGCCAATGCAGCCCAATTTATTGAACAATATTTTAATATAAAACAATTCTTAATAACCTAAGAAGTATAAACCTTGCAGGACAAGGAACCCCGGAAGCTAACAAACGTAGGTAATGCAACTATATATATAACCGGCCCCCAGCCGCAAACTCCGGCTCAGGGACAGCTGCATACCCTTACTAACCTCTTTCAGATGACGGATACCCTGAGAAATTCACCCGCGTGAATTCCTCCAATAATTAACCACCGTCCTCCGGGCTCCCTGCCCCGCCAGCTGCAATGACAACCGACTAAAACTTTCTAACTAAGGGAGGGTGGGAGGGAACTTTCTCCTGTGATCTCCTCTCGTTCTGGCTCCTCCCCTTCCGCTGACACCCTTCCTGTCCTCAGCCACTGCTGTCCGACCCGCCTTCCCTCTGACTCAGGTCGCCTGGCCAAGCCCACCCAGAAATTAACCCCTTCCTTTCCTGACAGAAGGTCTATCCCTATCATGGGAGGCCTTCCTCAGCTCCTGCTCTCGCCTATCCAGGCCCTTCTTGATCTGGGAATATCCCATTACCTGTCCCCAAACCTTTACCCACTCACCAAACTTCCTCACAAAAATACAAAGGACTACCATTGACGTGGAGAAAATAGGCCAATGCAGCCCAATTTATTGAACAATATTTTAATATAAAACAATTCTTAATAACCTAAGAAGTATAAACCTTGCAGGACAAGGAACCCCGGAAGCTAACAAACGTAGGTAATGCAACTATATATATAACCGGCCCCCAGCCGCAAACTCCGGCTCAGGGACAGCTGCATACCCTTACTAACCTCTTTCAGATGACGGATACCCTGAGAAATTCACCCGCGTGAATTCCTCCAATAATTAACCACCGTCCTCCGGGCTCCCTGCCCCGCCACCACAAACAAGGGAGAAACCTCACCCTTGTGCAGCCCACAAACGGAGCCCCCGCTGAATACCACCCTCTAAAGCCAGGGACCACAAATCTGTACCTATGGCGTTGAGGTGTACTCCATCACGCCTCAGAAACAAATCTAAATCCTCCTCTAAATCTTCGTGTCTCACTGCCACCCCCCCATTCCTAACCACAAACCGGGACACCTCCCTGTTCAGCTTCTTGCGAGCTCGATTAATTTTGTCAACGGACCGAGCCAACCTCCAATGGCTTCTGCCAATAATCTCAGACCACACTATAATTGTTCGTGGGAAAGTCGACCGCATCCTCATGAAATCACATTTTATATCTTGTATAATCTGCCTCGTGGTCCTTGAGGCCAGATCATTCCCACCGACATGGAGAACCAGTACCTCAGGGGCCCTGTCCAGGGCCACGAATCTCTGCAGTTCTGGCAATACCTTGGCCCATTGCATGCCTGGAATTCCGATCCACCGGACAGTTGCAGTCGCTCTCGGGATACCCAACTGCCGGCCGTCCGGCCGCACAGCGGCTCTGCGTGCACCCCATGCGACATATGAGTGGCCGAAAATCCAAACCAAGATTGGAGGAGCTGGGTTATCTGAAATAAACAAAAACTGAACAACTAACATAATACCTAACACTAGTTTACCTCCCCTTCGCTGACCCATCATACCAACTGTGGCCTGACGTACAACTGGAATCTAGCTGATTCCCATCTTCCTATGCTCTTAATCTGATCATCTCGAAGCCCCCATCTGGCCGCCTCCGTGGCCGCTCCTATCCTAAATGAGTGCGATGCAAACTCGGCCGCAACAAGGCCCAAGCTGCTCAATGTTTTCCTAAACACCGCCACAAACTGGTATTTTGTCAATGGCACCCCATCTGCGTGACACAGCCATGAACCACCCGTCCGGGGGCGCACCCTCAAAAACTGACCCACCACCGCCACTGGACAACCCACTGATCCTTCCACGGGGAACAACGTGATCTTCCGGCCCCCGCCTAACTGATCTGTCTTCGATCTACGCAACTGCACCTCCACTCCTGTCTCCGACCATGCCACATCCCCTTCCAAGAAGCCACCCACCCCTCTTTTATTGGGGCTCACTAATTCACTCACCCTGAAAGCCCCGAAAAATGCCAATACAAAAGCAGCACTAAATAACAAAACCTCGTATGGGGAACTACATATCTCTCCCAGCTTCCCCAAAATTGAAATCAACAGGCCAAATGTAACTGGGCGCCTAGTATCCTTGGGGGCTACTACTTGTCTCCTCAAACCTCTCAATGCCATGCGAACTCTGAAATCTTTAGTAACATCAGTTAAACCCTGAACTTTGAAATAAAACGATAATGCAGCCAAATTTTTTGCTATTACCCCCGGGGTGATCCCCGCAACCCCTTTTTCCGCCATGAATTTCAGCAACAAAAACAACCTTTCCTCATCTGCTTGGCAACCTCCAACTTGTCGCCACGACTCCTCCCATTGCGTCCACACCGCTGAATACGCTGCCCAGGTTGATGCTGACAATGATTGAGAAATCCAAACTCCTATTGTCCCACGGGTATCTTCCATAAGGCCGGAGGGCAGGAAGCCCCCTGCCGTTCTGCTCCCGGGACGAGGGTCCAAAATCTCTGCCATTGGAATCGAGAAAGAGCGTCAGCCACTTCATTCTCTACTCCAGGCAAATGGACTGCAAACATCAACATGTTGAATCTCAAACATCTTAACACCAACTGACGCAGTACTCTCACCACCGGAGGTGATGATGCCGTCAAACTATTGATTGCCTGCACCACACCCATATTGTCGCAATTAAATCGGATTCTCCTATTCCTCAACAAAGGTCCCCACAGCTCAACCGCCACCAAGATAGGGAATAATTCTAACAGTATCAAATTTTTCGTCAGGCCTAACGGTTCCCATGTTTCAGGCCAGGCCTCGGCGCACCACTTACCCGAGAAGAACGCACCGAAGCCCAGAGATCCTGCGGCGTCCGTAAATAACTCCAAGTCATGGTTTGCGAGAGCTTCCTCCATCCACATAGAACGGCCATTAAAGTCAGCCAGGAATACCAACCACATACGCAAGTCCTCCTTGTGCTCTGCCACCAACCGGATCCTATGGTGCGGGGACGCAACGCCTGCTGTAGCCCTTGCCAAACGTCGGCAGAAAATACGCCCCATGGGCATAATTCTGCACGCAAAGTTCAGCTTACCGAGAAGCGACTGAAGCTCTCGCAAGGTGATCTTTTTTGAACCGAGCGTCCTGGTAATAGTGAGACGCAAGTCATCCACCTTATCACCAGGCAGCCTGCACTCCATGGCGACCGAGTCGATGACAATCCCCAAAAACTTGATTGTAGTCTGTGGGCCTTCGGTCTTTTCTTCTGCTAAGGGTATGCCAAACTGCGCACACACCTGGCGCATGGAGGCCAGCAGGTAAGCGCATTCAGCTAGAGCCTGCCCCCCGATAAAAAGAAAGTCATCCAAATAATGAATGACTGACTTTAACCCTGACACTTCTTTGACCACCCATTCTACAAACGAACTAAAGCGCTCGAAGTAAGAACAGGATATGGAGCACCCCATCGGGAGGCAGCAGTCTACGTACAGGTGTGACTCCCAAAAGCAGCCCAGCAAGCGAAAACTATCTGGATGCACAGGAAGCAACCGAAAGGCTGCTTCCACATCAGCTTTAGCCAGCAAAGCCCCTTTACCTGTCCTTTTGACCAGCCGGACTGCTGAGTCAAATGACGTATAAACAACCGATGAAGCCTCGGGATCTATACCGTCATTGACCGAAAAACCTCTCGGATGAGAAAGATGATGAATCAGCCTGTACGATCCTGGGTCCTTTTTTGGGACTAAACCTAGTGGAGATACCACCAAGTCAGTAATCGGGGATTCTGAAAAAGGGCCTGCCATGCGGCCCAACTCCACCTCCTTCTGTAATTTGGCAGAAACAACCTCTGGGCGTAACATAACAGACTTTAAATTGCGATATGGCGGATGAGAACCTGGAACACCTGAACTAGGAATATGAAAACCCTCCGCAAAACCCTTACGCAGAAAATCCGCATCTGCCGCATCCGGATACCTACTTAGATATCGCTCCATCCTTTCCACCATCACTGGAGTCCTCCCTTTTGTTTGCAGCATCTGCGGAACGACCTTTGTTTTGCTTATAGCACCTGGTAAGGGCATGGCTTCCACCACAGGATGAGCATTCATGCTTGAACCTGCACGAACTTCCGAATCTGCATGCCCCCTCATTAAACTTCCAGCACACTCCTGGCTTCTTATTAGCCGGCTGCCCAGCTGACCCTGAGCTGCCGGCAGCTCCCTGAAAGGGCTGATTGCTCTTAGTCCCGGGGATCATCAACTGCATCCACATGCCTATGTCTTTCTGATCCCACCTGATCGTTGGGCGAATCGCTTTACACTGCCTAAAATGTTCATCATAGCGCAGCCATGCTGAACCTCCGTATAACCTGTGGGCCTCCGCTATACATTCCTGGTAACAAAAAAGGGACGAGCAACACTCGGGTTGCTTCTCCCCCAGTACACTGGCATATATAGAAAAAGCCTGTGACCAGTTTTGGAACGTCCGGGGAATGAGTCGGTACCTCCTACGTTCCTCCTCCTCTTTTTTACTCTCGTCGGGCTTGACCCGATCCAAGTTAAACTTACCCAATTGCAGTAACGAGAAGATCTCGATATACTCACCCTTCCAAATTTTTTCCCTAACTTCCTGTTTTAAATGCAAACCCAACGGTCCAGAAAAGCAAAGATAAACCTCTCCTTTTGCTGCGTCTGCCAGCCGCACCGTATCCATTTCCTTATCCTTTGGGGCATTCTGCGCCGGGGCAGTGACCACCGCGTTGGTAACCACATTCCCCCCAGGCTGCGTAACCCCACCAGCTGGCACTAATGCTGTGGACCCTCCCACACCCGAAGGAATCCATGCTGCCACAGGTGACTGCTCAGAGGCCACCTGGGTCCGACTAGGCCCCTGTAAGGCATCTCTGATGCCGACAAGCAGGGTATTAATGAGGGATAATGCCGATGATGAGCTGTCCCCTAAACCTGTAGTAACTGCTGACTGTGCTACAGACAGTGATCCCCCACTGCTACTCGCCCCACTAGCACTCTCCCCCCCCCTCACTAGCACATCACCCCTGTTATCATCATTTACAACATTTCCAACAAGGTTGCTCTCACCTGGCTGCACCGGACGTGGGTCCCGATCAGCCGACCCTCTTGGCCTTGCCGCCTCGAACCGACCACCATTTCCATCCGATCTCCCGGAAGCAGCGACCGCAGGGGAAGCGGCCCTGTTGTTACTCCTGCGCCTTTCACTTTCCAGTCGCCTCTCACCAGACCCCTCAGATTGGTGGTCCCCGTCTCGAGCCGACTGACCACGAAGTGATCCATTGCGCCCAGACCGTCCTCTGCTACCCGATGCTGTTTCCTGACGAGGTGGTGACGGAGAAGATGACCTGCCATGCCCAGCAGCCGCACTCCGTATGCTGCTATCAGAGCTACTGGACCTTGGTCTGCAAGCTTGCTTCCCCTTAGCAGCTGTCACCTTCTTCCCAGACCCCGGATTGGAGTCCTTCTTTGATCGCTTGGACTGCCTGGGTGTAGGGGCATCAGCCTCACGCTGCCGCCTCCCCTCTGCCGCCTTGTTTCCCCTAGTATCCTTCAGACCACTTCGCCTGTTTGAAGCTGCTGCTCCGCTCTGCTTGGGGTTACCTCTGCGCTGTTTGCCGCCACTAGGCCCCATACCGCTTGGGCCCGCCACCTCCCTGGTCTCCTTGTGGTCGTTTACTCCCAGCTACTTTGCTCCCAGCCGCGCTATTCTTCCTTGCTGGGGGGGCTGTAGTAGCTTGTCCCGGGCTACCTCCTCTCCTCTGACCTGCGGGGGAAGCGCTGGGACTCAGCCGCTCCGGCGGCCTGGAGATGCGTGCACTGACCCGCCCGGCTTGTTCGCTGGCTGCGCCCTCCGTCCTCTCCGCAATCTGCTGTGCCACCCATTCAGGTCCTCTTGCCGCTGCCTCGCTCCTCAGCATTGCCATCAGGCTGTCCAACTCCTCCATCACGTTGCTGTAAGCAGGAGAACACACAGAGAAGCCAACTTTCTCCTGTGATCTCCTCTCGTTCTGGCTCCTCCCCTTCCGCTGACACCCTTCCTGTCCTCAGCCACTGCTGTCCGACCCGCCTTCCCTCTGACTCAGGTCGCCTGGCCAAGCCCACCCAGAAATTAACCCCTTCCTTTCCTGACAGAAGGTCTATCCCTATCATGGGAGGCCTTCCTCAGCTCCTGCTCTCGCCTATCCAGGCCCTTCTTTCTGCTGGGCGGGCTAGCCTGCTGTCAGGTTATCTGGCAGTTCCCCCATAACATGCCCTGACCTTCTAGTGGACCCCCTCCCATGCTCCCACGGTCCTCCCATTGAGGCAACTTCCAGCATGCCCCCATAGAAGAACCACAGCTCCCTGCATGCCCCCATAAAGGCATCACAGTGCCCAGCATGGCACCACAGCATTCAGCATAACCCAGAGTGATGCAACACAACTCCCAGCACGCCCGCCATTCAGGCACCACAGCTGACTCCGCCTGGGGACATCCAGGGCACCCCAGAATAGATCTGGGGCATGTGCCACTGATCTTTGGGGCCAGTGACATCCCTGTATACACATGCAATGTTAGCAGGCGGTTGCTGTATGTGGGATAGGTTGCAAATGGAATGGATCTGCTGCATGTAGAAGGGGGAAGGGTGGTTTGTACTTAAAGAGACTCTGTAACTTCAAAAAGATCCCCTGGGGGGTACTCACCTCGGGTGGGGGAAGCCTCCGGATCCTAATGAGGCTTCCCACGCCGTCCTCTGTCCCACGGGGGTCTCGCTGCAGCCCTACGAACAGCCGGCGACAGGCCCGACTGTAATTTTAATATTTACCTTTGCTGGCTCCAGCGGGGGCGCTGTGGCTGCTTTCGGCTCGGAAATAGACGGAAATACCCAATCTCCGTCGGGTCCGCTCTACTGCGCAGGCGCCGGAACCTTGCGCCTGCGCAGTACAGCGGACCCGACGGCGATCGGGTATTTCCGCCTACTTCGGAGCCGACAGCCGTCAGAGCGCCTGCGCAGGAGCCAGGAAGGTAAATATTACGTCACGGCTGTTCGGAGGGCTGCAGCGAGACCCCCGAGGGACAGAGGACGGCGTGGGAAGCCTCATTAGGATCCGGAGGCTTCCCCCACCCGAGGTGAGTACCCCCCAGGGGACGTTTTGCCGTTACAGTTCCTCTTTAAAGAGGAACTGTACAGAAAATAACAGAATGAATACAAAATTTTCAAAATTCATTTAGAGATTATTCAGTCAGTGTTTGCCCATTGTAAAATTTCTCCTCACTCTGATTTACATTCTGAAATCTATCACAGGTAGTGGCATCTTTAGTGGTAGCAGGAAAAAGGGCATCGGCGGCTAATGGACGATTTGGGCGTCGCCATATACTCTAATGCTTTTATCGCTAATACGACGCCCCAAAACAGAGAAAAGGGCATGGGATGAATATCATTTTTAACATTAGAACATCAAAGTTTTTGAAATATGTTATTTCAGAAACTTGCAACGTTATAGTTTTGTCATATTTCATTTGTATGTACAGAATTTACATTATCAAATATGTTATTGTTTCTATGTGTGTAAGGGGGTTTCTGCAGAGGGTGTGGTTAGGGTTAGGCACCACCGGGGGGTGTCTTAGGGTTAGGGTCTTCGTTTTGATTTCCCATCTGTTTTAAAACACTACTTATCATTAACATGTTTTGGCTTTATTTCGCAGCCACTTGAAAACACACTTTTCCGTTAATTACATTATGTTATCAAGCCGTGCTGTACCTATGTGTTACCCAGCTGCGCCTTATTTTCCTTGCGCTTTTTTCCATGCACAGTCCTTAGTTCTACCATGTGATCTATACAAAATGTTCGTTACAGAGAGTTTTATGCACAGAGGGGAGATATGGCTTGCTAGGCAGTTGTAAAAAGCAGTTATTTCCCACAACGCAGTGAAGTTTACAGACAGCAAACTGTCAGGACCTTGGTCAACATGACATCATATTGTCGGAGGGGTTTTACCACAATATCAGCCATACAGACCCCTTTATGCAGGGGCGTAACAATAGACCCTGCAAACGATGCCCAAGGGGGCCCAGAAGTCCCAGGGGGCCCTGTGGGGGGAGAAGTTTATTTTCCTTGTCCTATGAGACGGACGACTAGGGGCATGGAAAGAAGAAACTTTCTGCTCTTTGCAAAGTTGTTCTAATGACTGCATCTCAGTCACTGGTTAGGAATCATATAAAGTTTTGCAGACAAAGATTTGTAGACAGTCCCTATTCAGTGTTCAGCAGGGTCTTATGTATAGCGCTGCTCTACCCCTAGTCTTTCTACCCCTGTCCAAATGCTGTGTACTAAAGTAATGCTTGAGGAGTCTGGGCACGGAAAGAAAAAGCTTTCTGCTTTCTGATCAATTGTTCTAAATGACTGCATCTGCTCAGCCACTGATAAGGAATCTTACAAAGCTTTGTAGACAAAGATTTGTAGGCAGCCCCTATTCAGTGTGCAGCAAGCTCTTGTGTACAGCGCCCAGCCCAAACCTCGTTATCCCTCCCCAAGTGCTGTGTACTGCAGTGATGCTGGAGGAGTCTGCAGAGCCAGTTCTGCTCCATCAGAGATGGACAGAGTTAATGTAATAAATTGAGGCTGGAAGCATATCTGTCGATTTTCTGTATGCGTTTTCTGCATATCATGTGTGTGCAAAAAACGTGCACGTTTTATCACAGAAGCGAATGTAATTGATAGAGAAAATGCCTGTAGTGCTTCACTGGTCTCTGTTTTTTATCTGCATGGGGAAAACACGTGCCCTAGCCAGTTAAATAACATTGGTTCTCAGTTTACCTGTGCAGAAAGCAGGGGGAGGGCCCCATACAAAGTTTTGCAGAGGTTCCAGCGATTTCTAGTTATGCCCCTGCCTTGATGATCTATTCGAGAAAAAGTAAATATTTCTCGAAGTAGAGGGGGTATTAGCTACTGAGTGGGATAAAATTCCATCCTGGGTTAAAGAGGAACTCCAGCCTAAACAAACATACTGTTATTAAGTTACATTGGTTATGTTAATTAAAATAGATCGGTAATATAATATGTCACGGACGGTTGCGGGGACGCAGGCGCGTCCTGGCACCGCCCGTGAAGTAAAGAACGATCGCACTCGATTCCTGCATCGATTGCGCTTCAGATCAATAGAACCAAGATTTGATAAGAAGTATCCCTCAGCTAGGACAGATTCCCCAGCTGTTCCTAAGCTACAGTGACAGCCTGGGGGGAAGGTGTTAATTAGCTGGGACATATTCCCTGTGGAAGGCACAATTTCCCTTTTGGCTCTGGGAACCAGGTGACACCTAGATGTTAATTAGTCAGCAGAGAACTCACTCTGCCATTTGGGGAAGACAGGATGAGCTCCCAGCAGGGGGCTATTCAAAAAATCTGCTCTGCTCAGACCGGCCGGAGCCATATTAGAAAGCATGGAGTTTAGTATTTTGAGCATGTTTAAGCAATACCGTTCAGGTGAGAAATGTGAAAGTTATATCATTCTGCTGGTCCGGATCTTGTGAGTGTTTTGATATTAAATTTGGGCCACTGTCCTAAACAGAACTCTGGGAATTCCACCGTTTTTTAACCAGGCATGCAAACATGCCCAAGTTTGATATCATATTAATCGGTAGGTTCTGGGGATCGAGAATATGTACTTATTATTTGTGGGCCGGCCGCGCAGGTCTGCCTAGGGAACATGTCAGGATTATGAGGTTGCTAAAGCCCCTGCCCACATGTGATTACCATAGTCCGGCCTGGAGGGCCGACTCTGGGAGCCCGCCTCTGAGCTCAGCTCCATAAAAAGTGAATGAGCTGCCTGGGAAGAAGTTTTCCTCCCTTTACCATCTTCATGACAATCTGCTGCCAGCCAGAGGACATAGGGCTGGTGGCCATTTTGCTGACCCATCTGAACAAAGAACTCTAAGAACTTGAAACCGTTTTGCTTGAACTTGATTGGAAACCAGAACTCTGATTTTTCCCACAAACAGGACATCTTTCCAGGAACTAAGTATTTTTCTCCCTTCTTTTATTTTTCATACTGGCTATTACTGTTTAATAATTGTCTGTATATATTAATTATTTATATTGCGTGAATAAACGACTTTCTCCAAGTCATTCACTTTCCGCTACCCTGCTTATCAGCACACACAGAAATGATCCCGGGTCTCTGAAGATACGCTACTGTTTGTTTGTTGTTGGCTAGACAGAATATCGTGTGTTTAACCGTTTTATTCGCAGGATTAGTCAGTCAGTTAGTGGGCCCCACGGTCCCATGATAACCGCGGTGGTGGCAGTTTACTCTGAACCAGTGGGTGAAGTGGTAATCACCCGTGTCTCACAGGCTCCCTTCTGAGTTGTCTGCGGCTAATTCTTAACGGTTCCTGCGCATTGACTGCGACCAGAGTTCGCACGATCTGTGCGCTGGCACCGTTTAGAAGGCTAAGTGCGGTCAGCCACTGAGGGTCCTTGTGACATAATATCTTACCCACCCTGTTTTTAAAAGAACAGGCAAATGTTTGATTTCATGAGGGCAGCCATCTTTGTCATGGGGCAGCCATCTTTTTGGTTGAAAGGAGGTGACAGGGAGCATGAGACATAGTTCCAACTGTCCTGTGTCCTGAGCACCTCTCCCAGTTGCTAGGCAACGTGAACAACAACATAGGAAATCCCATCATGCTTTGCACAGCATCAGGGAAAAAAAGCCTGGGCAGTTTTCTTTGATGGGTGGAGCTTAGCTAAAAATGTAGCTAAAATGATGCTTTGGTAAGAAAAACAAAGTTCTTATGCTGTGAAACTGTTAAACGCCAAGCCTTTTCAGTTCTGCTGAGTAGATTTTTAGTCCGGAGGTTCACTTTAAAGATCCTCTTTAAGGTGTCGGTATAAAGGGGTCTGATCATTTAAAGCACAAACTCAGAGCCCTGTATGAAACTCCTTATACCTGATCTACACATTCATCATCCTGTGGAGATCAGGAGATATCCCCATTGCAGCCTATTAAGCAGATATTTAGAGCACTGGGTAATTTCTGTTTAATTCTGCTTTATCAGCAGCTGTGGATATGCATTTTGGACAAAACACAGACCTGATTGCTAGCATTGGGCCTGATCCAATTCACCTTTTTATCTAACTTTTTTCTCCAAGGTGATAATTTTTCATCTTCTGTTTAAAATTACTTAAAATTACTTTTCAGCACTCTGCAGTTCAAAAAGTTCCAAAAAGTGCAAGAATATTTTCTTGCTTCCTGGTAGCTTAACCAGTTTACATCCCGCATACAGTATAATCATGTCATTGCAAGTGGCTCCTGAAAGCCACATGACGTAATTATAAGTTGCTGTCATTTAATGAGCACAGAGGGCGTGCTAGCACGCTCCTGGGCTCATTAACCCCCCTCCCTCTAACTACACTATACATGGCATTCCTTCCCGGGGCTCTGATCCCCACCACCCTCCGCCCGATCCCCTGTAATACCCCTCTCCCGGCCTTTCAATGCTAGTTCACGGAGGGTGTATCCGTGAACAGTGTGCAAGCCGCCGATCGCGGCTCGCACGCATAATGCAAAAAAGGCGGGGAAGAAATCCCCGCTGTTTACATCATACAGCGCTGCTGCTGCGCAGCGCCATAAGGCAGATCGGCGATCCCCAGCCTCTGATTGGCCGGGGATCGCTGGCATCTGATAGGCTAAAGCCTATCCTAGGATGCGCAGGACGGATATCCGTCCTGTGCATTACACAGCATAAGGGAGAGGGAGAGGACGGGAGGGCGGAAATGGCTGCGGAGGGGAGCTTTGAGGAGCCCCCCCCCCGCTACTCAGTAATAGCCGGCAGCGATCAGACCCCCCCAGCGGGACATCCCCCTAGTGGGGAAAAAAGGGGGGAAGTCTGATCGCCCGGCCACAATCCTCATCGGTGCTGCGGGCTGTAGAGCCCACGTAGCACCGATCATTAGAAAATCCCCTGGTCCTTAATAATACTATTTTGTCATGTGACATTTTTTGAGAATGAACTTGGGAAGGGGTTATAATCAGTGGTGCTCACCGCCAGGTCGTGATCACGCTTACGCGTGGATTCACAACCATTTTGACGCATTCCGCCTCGGACAAGCTAAGCCGTGAATAGATTTTAAACCACGAAAATCTGCTTCGGCTTCGCGTATATGCGGACATAAATCCGCATTCACGCTCGTGAAACCCGGCGCTGAAGTCGTGGTTAGCGGAAATGCGTAAAACTATGCGGAAGTGACACATTGCAGGCCAATCAGAGGGCCCCAGCCAGGCCCTAGCAACCAATCACAGGAGGGGAGCTATGCCCTCCCCTCCTGAATATAAAGCGGCGGCCATGATGGAAAAGCTCTGTCCTTGCTAGACTGTGGTGCTGAGAGGATTATCTCCAGGCCATTGTTGTTTGAGCAAGTGCATTTACTGTGTTAAAAACAAAGCGTTTTTTTTGCTAACACTGCTCTTATACTGTACACAGTTAGCTAGTCAGTGAGTGATTGCTGTAGTTAGTTGTAGTCAGTGTAGTGTAGTGGGAGTGTGGGAGTCTAGTGATTATTTAACTGTGTGTAGTGCAGGCAGGTTCATTGCTGCAGTGTAGTCAGTGTAGTGGGAGTGGGGATTATCTGTGTGTAGTGCAGGCAGGCAGGTTAGTGCAGCTGCAGTGTTCACTTGTATATTCCAGTGACAGTTATACACTTGTACTATTTGCAGGCAGCCAGTCACACCGCCGGCGCCACCACTCTCTGCCAGCGCTGTTCATTCATTCTGTCAGTGACCTTGTGCCGTGCCCACTGCATCCTTCAGTGACCTAGTTGTATATCCAGTGCCCACTGCTGTGCCCACTGCATCCTTCAGTGACCTTGTACTGTGCCCACTGCATCCTTCAGTGACCTAGTTGTATATCCAGTGCCCACTGCTGTGCCCACTGCATCCTTCAGTGACCTAATTGTATATCCAGTGCCCACTGCTGTGCCCACTGCATCCTTCAGTGACCTTGTACTGTGCCCACTGCATCCTTCAGTGACCTAGTTGTATATCCAGTGCCCACTGCTGTGCCCACTGCATCCTTCAGTGACCTTGTACTGTGCCCACTGCATCCTTCAGTGACCTAGTTGTATATCCAGTGCCCACTGCTGTGCCCACTGCATCCTTCAGTGACCTTGTACTGTGCCCACTGCATCCTTCAGTGCCGTTGTACTGTGCCTGGTGCATCCTTCAGTGACCTTGTACTGTGCCCACTGCATCCTTCAGTGCCGTTGTACTGTGCCCACTGCATCCTTCAGTGACCTTGTACTGTGCCCACTGCATCCAGTGATTCATTACTAGCAACATGTCTGGCAGGGTTTCGCGGGGTGAGAGGAAAGGGAGTTCAATTGCCTCAGCCACTTCTGGGACTGCTCCACATCCAGGGAGAGGACGCCCAGCTGTACGTGGTCGTGATGCAGCAGAAAGGGGGGCAGCAAAGCCTGGGCCGAGTCAGCGGACGCCATTGTCCAAATATTTTAAAGTTTCTGGTCCCCGTGTGGTGGTTGAGCAAATGGAACCTGACGTACTCATGGACATCATGACTTCCTCCCAGACCTCTACTGTGAGCACCACTCCAAGCAGCAGCAGCAGCAGCAGCAGCCAACGTCCCACGCTTGTTGTGACATCCACCCCAGCACCCACTGGTCAGCAGCCCTTTCCAGGATGACAGCGTTCTGTCCCTCAGTCCGGCATCTGGGAACCTGCTGATGCAAGAAGCTCAGGACTTACTGGGGACTGATGTGGCAGAGATCGAGATCGGGCCACAATCACAAGCGTTGTTGAGTTCTGGTGATGAAGAAGAGGGGTCTGTGTCTGGGGATGTAGGGACAGAAGAGGAGGCGGGGGAGTCAGAGGAAGAGCTAGATTATGATGATGCTGCTGATGATGACGACGTTGTGGACCCTAACTATGTGCAGCCTGCTGAGTCCGTGGAAGAATGGTCAGAGGCAGAGCAGGATGACGAGTCACCTCGGCCTAGGCAAGGATATCACCATATGTCAGGCAGGGGCAGGGGCATCGGCAGCAGTGGGCGTGGAGGAAGTAGACAGGACACTGCTTCAGCCGGCACCACCACCATGCAACCCCCGGCAACTACTACCACACATTGTTCCGCTGCACCCTCTGCTAGTGGGGGCCGCAGTAAATTAAAGTTACCAGTGTGGGATTGCTTTGATGAATGTACTGATGACAAAAGGTATGCGGTGTGCAGGTTATGCAGCAAAAGATTGAGCCGTGGGAAAAGTCAGAGCAAGATGGGTACCTCATCCCTCCAGGGCCACCTGAGAAGCCGCCACTGCCGCGAGTATGCAGAGTTTAAGAGGAAGCAGGCACTGCTGGCAGGGGTTCCTGAGAGCAGAAGGCCCACCAGCGCAGCAGCATCATCCCTCCCTCAGGGTCGTGAATTCCCCACAGCAGCAGCAGTAGTAGCACGCAAGCGCTCTTCCACCTCGGCTACTCAGGACACAGACATTGAGGCTGGTAGCCAGTGTTCGTCTCTCTCCTCTGTCTCCCCTGCATCCCAGCGTCGTCAGACCCTGCTGAGCGACACCTTTCAGGGTCTGACCAAGCCTCTGCCTCCAAGCCACAGGCGGACCCGCAAACTAAATGGCTTGCTGGCCCGGGCCATGGCATCACAGCTGCTTCCCTACTCCCTGGTGCAGGAGGGGAGCGCCATGCGGACGCTGCTCCAATTTGGCATCCCCGAGTGGCAAGTCCCCAGTCGCCACTATTTCAGCAGGAGCGCGATCCCAGCACTCCACAAGTTTGCGGTGGAAAACGTGGCCCGTTCCCTGGACTACTCTCTGGGCAAGCGGGTCCACGTGACCATGGACTCATGGAGTAGCAGATTTGGGACAGGTCGCAACCTGTCCTTTACGGCCCACTGGGTGACACTGATGGAAGGGAGGGAGGACAAGAGCGCATCAGCCCAGCTAGTGGTGCCACCACGCGGGATCAGGGGGGATGCAGAAGGGTCCTGTCACGACACTCCCTCTGCACCCGGAAAGCAAGCCCGCCTCGGCAGCAGCAGCGCCAAGCCTCGGCACTGCCAAGCCCTTTTAAAATTGGTGACCCTGGGGAAGGAGAGGCTTACGGCCACCAACGTCCTGGCCACCCTCAGGAAGCAGGAGCAAAGGTGGCTGACCCCCAGAGGCCTGGAAGTGGGGTATGTGGCAGCCGATAACGGGGCCAACCTGGTGGCAGCAGTGCAGCAGGGAAACCTCCAGCACATCCCCTGCTTGGCCCACGTGCTCAATCTTGTGGTGCAGCGCTTCTTGCGCACCTACCAGGGGATGAGCGAGCTGCTGCAGGATGCCCGGGCGGTGGTACGCTTTTTCCGCCTGTCAGCCACTGCCTCTGCACTCTTGTCCACCTTACAGCAGCAGTATGGAAGGCCACAACACCGGATGATCATCGACATGCCAGTTCGCTGGAATTCAACTCTGGCCATGTTGGAGCGGCTGTGTCAGCACAGGCTGGCTCTTAGGGCCTACATGCTAGACCCAAGTGTCCCCAGCAACCAGCAAGTCCCCAATGATTACTGCCACTCAGTGGACACTGATGCAGCAAGTATGCCTGGTGCTGAGTCCCTTCCTGGAGGCAACCAAGATGGTCAGTGAGGAGCGGGCCTCTGTGTGCCAGTGGGTGCCCTTGGTTTGTCTACTGGAGCAGGCAATGGACAATTTAATTGAGCGTGGGGATGAAGCCCTGAGGCAGTTGGAAGAACAGGAGCAGATGGCAGCACAGTCCAGCTCAGAGGAGGGCTCACAGCAGGTAGTGGAAGAGTTGGAGGTCCCTAACCTGAATGAGGAGGAAGAGGAGGAGCAGAGTGCAGCAGGCGTTGTACGTGGATGGCGGTTTGAGGAGGACAACGACATGGCACAGGAAGAGGACAGGCATGCGTTATGGGACAATGGCGAGGACGAGGAAGATCTTGCTGGTAGGGCCCACTTGTTTCCCATGGCTGTGCACATGTTGCGCTGCCTTCGCAGGGACCCCCGGGTGATCCAGATGCATCTGGATTACCTTGATGCTTGATCCCCGTCTGAAGGGGAAGCTGGGAGACTTAATGACGCCATCCATCACCGAGCAACGTACAAGGGAGTTGAAGGAGGCCCTTGTGCGCAGACTACTGGAAGCATTCCCCCAGCCTTCCACCCCCACTGTAACTGCTCTGCCAAGCCAGCAAGAGGTGCCTGCCATTGCCACTAGCAGCACAACAACAACCACCAGCACCAGCAGCAGCAGCAACTGGCGCCCCGGAGACCTGAAGAGCCTAAGCAAGAGCCTGTATGCAGTGCAGCAGCCCAGAACAGAGGTGCCCGCCACAGCATCCACCACCAACCAGCACAAGCAACGACTGACCACCATGGTGTCTGACTATATGGGGTCATCCAGCGGGCTCAATGACACCGACAGCCCCGTGGACCCCTTGGAGTACTGGGTCAAGAGACTGGACATCTGGAGCGAGCTTTCCCAGTACGCCCTGAAACTCCTATCCTGCCCTCCTTCCAGTGTCCTCTCAGAGAGATGCTTTAGTGCGGCCGGTGGCGTGGTCACAGAGAAGCGCTCTCGGCTCTCCCACGCCTCTGTGGACAAACTCACCTTCCTGAAAATCAACCAGGCTTGGGTGGAAGGTGAGTTCCTGGCCCCTATTGTCGGACACAGGGGGACATGAAGTGGCTGCTGCATGTGCTGTTGTTAACTATGCCTGCCTTTATAAAGACAGTTACTACCTGCCTAGTGGCTAGTGCCTACCTTGGTTAATTTTTTGGTGTTATGGTACTACTACCAGTAAGTTGCCATGGTCCTCCTTCTGAACTGCTGAACTGACCGCCCGCTTTGTCCTCCTGACTCAGTCGCTACTACACTCTGCGTTCACACTGCCCGGGTCACCGGGTGCATTTAATTTTTTGGCCAGCACTATGACACTGTGCTACTACTACTACCACCAGTATGTTGCCATGGTCCTTCTGTGCTGCTGCTGCTGAACTGACCGCCCGCATTGTCCTCCTCCTCCTGACTCAGTCGCTTCCACCAATGTACTCTGTCTGCGTTCACACTGCCCGGGTCACTGGGTGCATTTAATTTTTTGGCCAGCACTATGATGCTGTGCTGCTACTACTACCACCAGTATGTTGCCATGGTCCTTCTGTGCTGCTGCTGCTGCTGAACTGAACGCCTGCTTTGTCCTCCTCCTCCTCCTGACTCAGTCGCTACCACGGTACCACCAATGCACTCTGTCTGCGTTCACACTGCCCGGGTCACCGGGTGCTTTACATTTTTTGGCCAGCACTATGACGCTGTGCTGCTACTACTACTACCAGTATGTTGCCGTGGTCCTTCTGTGCTGCTGAACTGACCGCCCGCATAGTCCTTCTCCTGACTCAGTCGCTACCACCACTGCACTCTGCGTTCACACTGCCCGTGTCCACTGACAACTCTGCTGCGATGTCATTGCTAATTGCTGCAAAAAAAAAAAAATTACAAAAACCTCTCTGGGGCCTTTTTGGCGTCAGCCACTCATCCTCCTCCAGCGGTACCTTCGCCGCCAAGTGCCATTGGAACTCGCCTTCACCTCTTTGATTGCTTAACGCGTATATCCCTTTTTAAAACCACTTATTACCAATTAATAGCCCCATTTAAAGTGTTGATTTCACTTTAAAATCTATTTTCTCTAGAAAAAAAATTTTTTGGAATTTTTTATGTTGAAGTTATGTTGCCCCTTATCACCTCGATAATCCATGCAATTTCGGGGATTGTAGCATGTATGGGGGCTTTGTTATTAACGTTAAAAGAAAATCCGTCTCCGGGCGGGAAGCCACGCGTGATTACGCCATTCACGACAAAAAAAATCCGCGTGGTTGCGTGGACGCGGATGAAAATCCGCATGCGGTGGGGCCGAATGCGGATTTTTTTTTGCAACCACGCGGATTGCCGAATTCGTGGATGAGGCACATCCGAGCATCGGACCCATTTGCTATAGGGGGATTGTTACACTGGCCACACTTTGTTTTGGGTGTGTGGTAGGGTTCTAGCCATGTTAGGGATGCTCATTCGATTCCGCGGAAATGCAATTTCCGAAATTCCGATCGGAAATTGCATTTCCGCCTCGGAATGCGGAAATCGGTAATTCTAGTGCGGTAGGCGGATTTCCGCCGGATAAATCGCGGAAATTTCTGCCGGAAATCACGGAAATTCCACCCGACTTTAACATCGATTTTCTCAAAAACTATAGGGTCTTTTTGAAAACTTTTTTTGCATCTTGTTCACAAGATTCAGTTTAATAAACCCTGAAAAATTGGTGTTTCTAGGACTTAAGGGGGCTTTTCTATTAACCGCTAAAGTCGGCGGATTTTTACTGTAATGTAAAATGCAGAAAATCTGCATCTGCCTATTTTCTGCATTTTAAATTACAGTAAAAATCCGCCGACTTTACTAGTTAATAGCAAAGCCCCCGTAAGTCCTAAAAACACCAAATTTTCAGTGTTTATTAAACAGAATCTTCTGAACAAGATGCAAAAAAAGTTTTCAAAAAGGCCTTATAGTTTTTGAGAAAATCGATGTTAAAGTCGGGCGGAATTTCCGCGATTTCCGGCGGAAATTCCGCATTGGAATGCGGAAATTGGTAGCGGAAGGCGGAATCGGTAATTTGGCAATGGCGGAATGCGGATTTGCCGCGGAATCGGAAATTGGCATTCCGACCATCCCTAGTTCCTGTGGGGGAAGAGGTAGGAGTACTGCGCTGGGCACACTTATTGCTGGGGAAAAAGAAAGGCGGAGGTGTCTGTTTTTACATCAACTCCATCTGGTGCTCCAACACGACCGTCCTGCAGAAGGGCTGCTCCCCAGACATCAAACCCTTACTAATTAACTGCAGGCCTCAGTACTCTCCCAGGGAATTCAACTCCTATGCCCTTGCGGGCGTCTACATGCCCACGGATGCTGACACCAGTAATGCACTGGGCACACTCAGTGATGCCATCTCAAGGTGGGAGACATACTTCCCAGACTCCCTCTTCATCATTCTGGGGGATTTCAATAGGGCAAACCTACGCCAAGAGCTGCCACGTTACAAACAACACATCACCTGCCCCACCAGGAACCAGAACACCCTGGACCACTGTTACACGGTCCTCAAAGACGCGTACAAGGCCATTAGCCGAGCTGCCTTGGGCAGCTCTGATCACTACCTAATCCACATGATCCCCACCTACAGAAGACACCTTGAAACCACAAAGCCGCTAGTCAAGCCTGTGAAGAAGTGGACAGAGGAGGCGAAGGGGCAACTTCAGGCCTGCTTCGACAGCACCGACTGGTCAGTCCTGGAAGCTCCCTGCCTGGAGGAATAGTCCGAGAATTTCACCTCCTACATTAGATTCTGCGAGGAGACATGCATCCCAGCGACAACCATCATGGTCTTTTCGAACAACAAGCCCTGGTTCAACGGAAGGCTACGCAGGCTCCGGAGGCAAAAGGAGGATGCACACAAATCTGGTACACCAGAGAGTTTCAGGGAAGCCAGGAACACCTTGAAAAGAGAGTTGAAGGTGGCAAAGAGAGACTACTCCAACAAGCTGAGTCGCAACCTCCAGTCCAACAATGTCCGGGAGGTCTGGAAAGGCCTAAGGGCAGCCACCAACTTCAAGCCTCCTTCTCAACACATACTTCCGAGCACTGCACTAGCTGAGGATCTCAACAAATTCTATTGCAGGTTCGAGGCCCAACACACCCACCCGGCGGATCTAACGACCACATCCTCACCCATGCATCCACCCCCCTCCTCTCCTCCACACGCTGGTCATAACTCCCTCAACACAGCAAACAGTCCAGGAGACCGATGTGCTGCGGCACCTCCGGAAGCTAAACACTAGGAAGGCCTCAGGCCCAGATGGCATATCCCCATCCTGTCTAAAAACATGTGCGGGACAGTTAGCCTCGGTCCTCACTTCCATCTTCCACAGATCCCTGGAGCTGGGCAAAGTTCCCTCCTGCTTCAAAAAACCAGACATCATCCCGGTCCCCAAGAAGCCAGGAGTCACGGACCTAATCAACTTTAGACCCGTCGCCCTAACCCCGATTATCATGAAGACCTTCGAGAGACTGGTCCTCTCCTACCTGAAGCTTCACACTGCTACCCTATTGGATCCTCTACAATTTGCATACAGGGCAAACCAGTCTGTGGAAGACGCCATTAACATCTGCCTTGCACATATCACTGAACACCTGGATAAACCAAAGACCTACGCAAGGATCCCCCTCCTGGACTTCAGTTCCACGTTCAACACCATCTGCCCAAACATTCTGCACGACGACCTGGAACGGCTCGGTGTCGACCCAACCCTCTGCACCTGGATCAAGGACTTCCTTACGAACAGGACACAGCTAGTGAGACTCGGAGGCTGCTCCTCCAGTGTAAGAACCACAAACACAGGCGCCCCGCAAGGATGTGTACTGCCTCCGATGCTTTTCTCCCTGTATACAAACAGCTGCACCTCCTCCACGGATACCGTCAAGGTCATTAAGTTTGCGGATGACACCACCATCGTAGGACTCATGGGTGATAAAGCGGAGCTGGAATATCACAGCGAGATCGAGCGGATTCTCAGATGGTGCTCTGACAACAAACTTGTACTAAACACTGCAAAAACGGTGGAACTGATATTGAACTTCAGAAGGAACGCTCCACCACCCAGCCCGGTCATCATTGATGGCACCGAAGTCACCAGGGTACATAGCGCGCGGTTCCTAGGCACCACCATCACGGA
The DNA here is from genome assembly GCF_040937935.1 of Hyperolius riggenbachi. Taxonomy (NCBI): domain Eukaryota; kingdom Metazoa; phylum Chordata; class Amphibia; order Anura; family Hyperoliidae; genus Hyperolius; species Hyperolius riggenbachi. The sequence goes on along the minus strand of NC_090657.1, from coordinate 28,760,333 downwards.
GAACTTGAGATGGGACGAAAATACCTCTACTACCCAAAAGAAGGCCCAGCAGAGACTGTTCTTCCTGAGGCAACTAAGGAAGTTTGGCATGCCCAGGGAGCTAATGATCAGTTTTTATACGGCGACCATCGAATCTGTCCTTTGCTCCTCCATCATTGTCTGGTACTCGGGGGCAAATGCGAAGGATAGGCTCAAACTCCAGAGAGTCATCAATGTGGCTGAGAAGATCATTGGGTCGCCCCTGCCACCCTTGGACCTTCTCCACACATCCAGAATGAGGTCCAGGGCCAATAGAATCACACTCGATCCCTCCCACCCTGGCAATCATTTCTTCAGTCCTCTTCGCTCGGGACGTCGCTATAGGTCCATCTACACCAAAACCACCAGGCGTAGGAACACATTCTTCCCTCAAGCAAACACTCTCCTCAACTCAGACCCTCTCCCCAATGCCATCTCCTAATCCCCTTCTGCACCTCGGAGCACTAGAGGACGAACGCGCGTCCATAGGCTGACACTCATGTTCATCTCTGCATAACATAGCGACAACCGCTCTATGTGTCATTTGCTATGTCGAAATGTTTCCTTATAAATTGTACTATGTGTAATGTTACTTGCACTGTTTGCACTTGCCAATATGCCTTGTGTCCACAAATAATTTCAGGTTCGGCGCCTGTCGCACTTGGCGAATAAAGTGATTCTGATTCTGATTCTGATAATGGGGTGGTTGGGAAGTGGGGCAAAGGATTACTGATAATTTATGCTGGACAAACGCTGGTGTATGTGTATGTGTGTGGGGGAGGGTTCTGGCCATGTGTACTGAAGGGGGGTGAGGGTGGGGCTCCATGCTGAATACTCTCGCTTTTGGGGATGGGGTGTTGGATGGGCCTCCTTTGCTAAGGGGTGAATAGAAGGATGTTAAGGTGATCACCACGTGGCCTTGGTGGCCTGTCTGAACTCCATTATCAGCTCAGCATGGAGCAGTTGAAAGGGAAAAGAGAAGGAGGTAAAAGTACATCAGGCACTAAAAACAAAAACAAGCACACAATAGGGGTCTTCTTGGAAACAATGTTCTCTTATTTATTCTTCATTTATTAAAGTCTTCAAATTGCGGACATGTCGTACGGATACAAATTCAGAGTTCCAAGTCACACATAAGACTGCCTGACACGGGTTTCCCAGCCAAAAGCCGCTTCCTCAGAGGGACACTGTCAGACCTGGGACAAGGTCCTCCAGCACCCAAGGCTGAGACACCAAAGTGCGCCCCTCCATCCCTCCCCCCCAGCTGTCACTCACTGATTGCTATTAGACTAAGAGGCACTCCAGGGCCCCCAACACCTTAATCTCTAGTTATCTGGCTTGTAGTCACTTCCATGTATCTCCTTTTATTATTTCTCTCTGCTTCAAACATAATTAGGAATGACAGCTGAATGAATTGTGCGCCCTCTCCTACACTGCGCCCTACACAGAGCCTCTCCAGCCTATGTCTCGGCCCGGCCCTGCACACTGTATACAAACATCCAATGAGCCAGAATCAAAGAACACCACAATCTGTATAAAGTAAAGAGAAGGCTCTCAGCGTCGGTTCCATGCATTCATGGACTGGAGAACATGGTCTATATTTACACAGCCTTACTACATTTCCCCTTAGCCTGATGCTTGGTGTCACCCTCTCTGCTGGTGACACCTGCTGCGGTCCGCACCTACAACACCCCCCTAATGATGCCACTGGTCTAACGTGGCTCAGGCAAGGGTTGCAGCCTCTTCCCGTATAACAGTATTTTTTAAAATCCAGACCAGGTTTTTAGGATGATTTTTCTCCCATTATCTCCAGCCCCAGAAACCTTAGGAAATCAGGCTATACATCTGCTCGTTTGGTCTACCGTACAACATAATATCACATATGCATTATATTTTCCATCACCTCCGCAGATGCTGGCTATTAAACAGAGATAGTAATTAGCAGCTCATTTACATGGGATTCACCACTCGAAATCTCATTACTTGATGAATAAGACTTGCCCTTTTAAACGTTGCACAAATATGGAAAAGTACCAATAATTAATGAAATATTGACTTTTTCTAAGCCCACTCAGGCATGGAATGGCTCCTCAGCTAGAAGAATCATGCTTTATAAGTTCTGAAGATATACTGAAATAAGGTTTTGGTGACTAGTACTGAAGCTGTAATTAGTAGAACAGAACAGAGGCACCAGGAAGAATAAAATAGGTTAAAAACACTTTAAAAATGGAGGTAGTGGTGAACTTATCTCTCAAATTTTCTGGTTTAGACAAAAGCTTTGTTGTATACGCCACAAAAAAGAGTTTCACAGGTCTGACTGTAACCAGCTTCCTCAGGCAATTAACAGGAACAACAGCGTTGAGCCGGAGGTACCCTGCCTACTGAGAGCTCAACGCTGTTGCTCCTGTTAATTGCCTGAGGAAACTGGTATGCCTCAAACGCTGGCTTGATTTTCTTCTGGCATTATATTCTGCCTGAGGAAGTGGGCTGAGACCCGCGAAACGCGTTGTCAAGTGCACATTAAAAGTGTTACAAATTATTGGAACGTGTCATCATTGAGGTAAGCCACCTCAAATCTTTTTCATTTTAGTTGTTTTTAACATAGTTTTAACATACTGGGCACCTCTTTCTCCCCCTTTGTGTTACCAACCCTCCTTCGGGAGGGGTATTCTATTTGGCCAGGTGGCCTAACACCACCTTTGTTACCCTCTAGGGACTTTTTGTACAATAGAGCGACCACATCCAGCCTGGCTGGGCACCCAAGTGGAGTGGGAGAAAGCTGGAAGCTTTTAAGCTACCAGCAAGCAAGAAAATACTGTAGTTTTCCATCTACTTTTTGATACTTTTTCAGTTGCAAAGTGCTGAAAAGTTACTTTAAATAGAAGATAAAAAATTATCTTGTAGGAGAAAATTAAGAAGAAAAAGTTAATTGCATATGGGCCTGAGGGCCCTTTTACACTTAATCAGTTGGTGTGCGTTAGTGTGCGTTAGTATGCGTTAGTGCGCGTTGGTACGCGTTTTTTCCATAGCAGTGCATTGGGAAGAAGATTTCAGTTAAAACACGTTACGTGTGAAAGGTGCCATAGGAAAACATGGGCTTTACTTTGAAAATCAGTTTTCTTTCAGTTATAACTGAGAGCAACTGATTAAGTGTAAAAGGGCCCTGAGTGTTACGGGTCACTAAAAATGACCTCAGCAATATCAAGTAAAACTTGTATGCACTCTTTTTGCAAGTGATTGTTTAATTCACGTATGTAGACTAACTTGCTAACTTGCACACACTTGCACGTGTGTGTGTGTGTGTGTGTGTGTGTGTGTGTGTGTGTGTGTGTGTGTGTGTGTGTGTGTGTGTGTGTTTGTGTGTGTGTGTGTTATGTATTTCTGTTCTCAGCCTTGGTTGCTAGGAGACTGTTTCAACTTTGGGCAGGTGTTTTTAAAACTGAATTTAAGCAGACGCTATCCTACACACGGCATGAGGGCCTGTCCTCCTTTCACAAACTTACAATGTGTTCATGTTTTCATAAAAATCGCTTGAGATTTGGTACTTTACAGAGCTTTGTTGAGATCTATTGCTCTATACCAGGGGTCTCAAACTCAATTTACCTGAGGGCCGCAGGAGGCAAAGTCAGGATGAGGCTGGGCCGCATAAGGGAATCAATCAATTAATCAATCAGCAGCTCCCGCCCCCCCCACCCCCATCCCCGCCCCTTGCATTGATTTTTATTTCAAAATCAAATTCACACTGAAGCGAACTATTTTGCCTATTTTACCTTATAGTTTGCTTCAGTGCTACCATTACAAGTAATCCACCTTGTCCCCGCCGCAAAACGAGGGCTGCAGAGCCCCAAAATCGCCCGAGGAGCAATCTGCCGGCATTTCCTGGAAGGGGCAGAGCTTTCAGCTTCAGCTCTGCCCCTCCTGACGTCAATCGCGGCGCATCGCCGCCTCTGCCCGCCCCTCTCACTCTTCCTTCACAGAGAGGGGTGGGTAGAGGCGGCGATCCGTGCGGCGATTGACGTCAGGAGGGGCAGAGCTGAAGCTGAAAGCTCTGCCACTTCTAGGAAATGCCGGCGGATTGCCCCCCCGGGCGATTTGGGGGCTCTGCAGCCCTCGTTTAGTGGCGGGGATGCGGCGGATTACTTAGGAGCACTGAAGCAAACTATAAGGAAGTTTTTGCCGGCGAGGGCCACAAAATATTGTATCGAGGGCCGTAAATGGCCCGCAGGCCGCAAGTTTGAGACCCCTGCTCTAAACAGAGTCACTGAGATTTGTTACTCTACAGAGAGTCACTGAGATCTGTTACTCAGGCATGTAATTAATAAACGCATAAATTAAGCCAAATTCATGAACACATAACTGGTCTACATTAAGAACCCCTTGTACTTAAAACAGGAAATATTACAACTTTAATTTGGCCTTGTAAGATGGTAAGGGCCAAAATATGCTTGTGCGACACAACTATGAGTATTATTTGGAGTTAAAGTAAGAAGCCACTATCAAGTTTACGGAAAATTTCCTTTACACACATGCCTTTGGGAAAATTGACCTGGCAGACATTTGACTAGGTGGATATTAAAGTGATTGCCCCCCAGGCCGCCTTTCATTCAGTTATTTAGGTCAGGTCCAATGCCTGGTGTATTCAGGTTTGTTGTTGTAAGGCAATGTGAAACATTAGACTAGCTAATAAAAGTGCAATTAGAGGGCAGGCAAGCTGGTAAATATACACAGCATGATGCATAGCTTGCCTGGAGGGTCCGTGGTCAAAGATCTGTCTGGTCTCTCCCCATTGTTATAATGACTGCATGTGTGGATAAGGTGTTAAACAGCATACAGTCAAAAATGGCGCAGAGTAAAAAATGGCGCACTGTTCTGCCGATCATAAAACGCTATTTACCGTTTTAATGTAAATACATTAAAACGGTAAATAGCTTTTTATAAAACAGAACAGTGCGCCATTGAAAAATTCAGGGCGCTAGTCAGAGGAGGTCGGGCTGGAGGAGAGGTAGCGGGCAGTAGGCTGACAGCGGGGGTCGGGCCGGAGGAGAGGCAGCGGGGTGGAGGGAGTAGGATTAGGTAGCATGTGTATACATTACATTGTCCCGGCCGGCGATCGCTCCTTCACTTCATAGCTTGCAGGAAACTGAAGCCGCATGGTGATTGGCTGGATGCAGGACTCGTGCAAGGTGTGAAGTGAGGAGCGAACGCCGGGCCGGGACAATGTAATGTATACACATGCTACCTAATCCTACTCCCTCCACCCCGCTGCCTCTTCAGCCCGACCCCCGCTGCCAGCCCGCTGCCTCTCCTCCAGCCCGACCCTCGCTGCCAGCCCACTGCGCGCTGCCTCTCCTCCAGCCCGACCCCCGCTGCCAGCCTACTGCCCGCTGCCTCTCCTCCAGCCCGACCCCCGCTGCCAGCCTACTGCCCGCTGCCTCTCCTCCAGCCCGATCCCTGCAAAAAAAAACAAAAACATATAAAACGATAAATATCGTTTTAAGTGCAGCGACATTCTGACACTATTGGCGCTGTGCGCCATTTTTGCCTGTCCCCGTTAAACAAGTTGAAAAGTTTTTGACAGTTCCTAGACTCCAGGAGGGCTTCTTTCTGACTTGTGTGAGAGACTGGCAGGGACAGGAGTCATATTACAGGCAAGTAGTCTCTGTCTGATGTGGGACTGCATTACAGATAAGCTCTCTGCTCCATCTCAGGCAATTCTCAATTTCTCTCCACTCCTCCTCTCTCTGGGCTAGTGAATGCCAAAATCACAATAGCAATCACTAGCAATGTGGCCAATGTGGTTGTCAGGTACGATAATCATGGCATGCGATAACCACGAATGTTAGATACGACGTAAACCCCAGCCGTTGTCCCTCAAAATGTATTATGTGCCTCCCGGTGCCTGTACTTTACCTGTCACACTGTCCCTAAAGTGTCCTTGCTGTATTTCCGCTGCACGTGACTACTGACATATACGACCTGGGGTGCATGTGGGACGTCATTTGGGCTGAGGCTGCCAGGATAACGGGCCTCTAGTTTGTTTTTCCCCCCAGGCCAAAAGGTCCCAGTCCTCCCCTGCACGCCGCCGTCCTCAGCCTTCTCTGTTGCCGTTATCGGGACCCGTAACTTCAGCCAGTTGTGGCCAGTTTGATGCAACAGAAGTGCGCTCTGTATGTATGTATCTCTCAAGCAGCGCCGGAGAGATACATAGAGAGCGCACTTCTCTTGCGCAAACTGGCTGCGACTGATGAGCAGGAGAAGGCTGAGGACCGCGGCGTGAGAGCGATCCGTGCGGATGGGGCTGGAGAAAGCCCCAGGTATGTATAAAACTTTTATTATTACTCAGCTCTGGTTTCCTTTAAGTGTACCAAGAAGCAGTCAGGCAATGGGTGATAACCTATCTGCTATACATGTAGCGGTGGTACTGGGTCACCCATGCGTATACAATATTCAGCTCAAGTAAACCCCTTGATATACAGCGTCTCTTTGGGATGATCTGACCCAGATGGTGTGGAATTCCTTAATTTAGCTAGTGAATACACATGGTGAAAAACATCACAGCAGCTGTTTAAGCCTTTCAGACCCCAGATGGATCTTAATCATCGCTATGACAGTGGTTTCAAACACATTAACAGCTACAGTGGTGTTTCATCCCCCTGTGTCTGCATTCAGCTTCTAAATAAAGAAGTTCTAAACATCTGCTGAGTTGCGGGCATCCTTTTCATCCACCAAACTCTGAGAGCCGCTGTTCCAGGAGAACCACACCTAGCTTCCACTAACACTAGAACAGTAATTGAAAGTGTATGTCTGTGAGCACATAGCCATGTAATTATAACATACCAGCAGGAATATGTGTTAATGCATTAACAGACAGTTATAAGATGATTTAAATTGACATAACCATTGGTGACATTGCCCTTTGTGCCCACAATACGTGGAGTACTGCGTCTCCAGCCAATACGGATAGACAGAGAAAAGCTGTTGGACTGATTTTCACTTTGCAGCAATAAAAAAGTTTGATCCATTAGATTTGGTAATGCATGCAGGGAATTATTACCCAATTACTACCTCTGCTGTGGAGGTGTATGCAAAAAAACACAAACTATCTAGGTACATTTAGTCTCTTTTCACACTATGAAGATTACGATGCATGCAGTGCGCTTACATGGTACGTAGTGAGCCATACTTTCATTGTACTCTGTGCCTCACTGTATAGACGTACCACACCATAGCGCTCGATGTGAAAAGTTTTCTTTATAGTGGGAAAAGAGCCTTAAAGGAATACTATCAATACCCAAGTGTTCTAAAATGACATGTACAAATAATGTCTAAGTAGATGGGTAAACATTTTCCTACTTTTCATGTTAAAAAACGAGGCAAAAGCTGTAATTTATTGAGGGTAGGATTTAGCTATATTGGGACAAATCAATTGCAGAAGGGGTGTCTGCTTCAATGCACAGCCAGAGTTGCATATCAGACTACAGAGTATTTTTCTCTGAAAGCATAAAAAGTATGAAAAGCTGTGGTGTCACAGACAATTACAAATGTTTATAACAAGTTATATTTCCTCTGCTCTCTTCAGACACTTCAGTCAGACACAGGACACAGCAGTTGCAGCTACTGAGAGCTTTTTCTCTCTCACACACACACAGGGTTAACAAATGAAGTGTGAGGGGAATTCCCCCTCCCCTCAGGGTTCATTCTGCCATCAGTTTTGGCGTCAGTTAAGTGTGAAAATATTTTGATAACAGTAAACAAAGAGGTTGCCAGTGAAATGTATACACTAGCACTTAGCAGCACTTCCCAACTAATTCCTATCTCAATTAAAAAAAGCATGGTAATCAATAGTGTTCACTTAAGGCTTATACACACCATAAGATAATCGTTAACGATGAATGACCGTTTGCGTGATATCACATAACACCGTTTAACAAAAGTTCATTAAAGGATGATCAGCAATAGCCGATTACAGGAGATAATCATTCGCTTTGAACTACTGTCCAATCCTGAATGATCGTTCCGATCTCCACTGGCCCCCATGCCAATCACCGTGACTGTTCATTGTCGTGTTGTTTGTTCCCACGGTACACGATTGTGGAAGATATATCGGGGAATGGTCGTTGCATCTTTCATAACTGCGTATCCCTCTATCCATGTTCCGTGGTCTTTGTGGTGGGTACTCAGCTTCAGAGAGGGGAGAGGAGGAGGGAGGTTCTCTGACCTGCTCTTGCAACAGCTATGCAAGCTGCAGTCTGGTGTCAGCATAGCAAAAGCAGCACTAATCAGACAACTGCAAGATCTAATCACAACAAATAAATGTAATAATAGAATATAAAGGTTTCAGCCAGGGGCGTAACAATAGACCCCGCAAGGGATGCCTCCGCAGGGGGGCCCAGAAGCCACTGGGGGCCCCGTGGGGGAAAAAGTTTGAGAGACTGACAACTAAGGGCATGGAGAGAAAACGTATTCTACTCTGGTAACATTGTTATATAGACTGCATGTGTCTACCACACAGATAAGGAATCATACACATTTTGGAATTTGTACACTGTCCCTGCTTCCTAGGGTTCGTAAAAAAACATCTGTCTCAAACTGCAGCAAAGTTCTGATGACTTAATGTACAACTTTACAAACAAAGCAGTCACAGTTAAAAAAAAAAAGTTATAGACGTTCCCTCAGAAGAGATTCCTAGATTGTTGTCACATACAGCAGGCTAGTGACCTGACCTTATGGTGTCAAATTACTGGACAAAATGGAATAGGTAAGATTGTTGTCTGACTGTTGCTTGACCCAGCAGCCTTATACACTCACGCCCATCTACATAAGCTACCTAGCCAAACCATTCCACCCACCAAACATACCCTACCAACCTTTGAACTTTTTTTTTTTTTTTTTATTGCAACCATTCTCTACACTTACTCATAAAGAAACTACAAACTCCAAGATGTTAGTTGGAGTGATACTTTAATAATCGGCCACAGCTGTATACCAAAAGTAACAAACAGTAATTGAACATAGCATATATCACAAATAAAATTAACCATAACAACAGTGCATTTAACATAAAGTGCTTGAAGAAGAAGAACTTCATCCCCCTCTGCTGATAGGTGGCGACCGAGGAGCCCCCAAAATAAAAACCAACCCACCGAGCATGAAACCAGGCCCCCAGCCGTGTTACCTGGCCCGGAAGCTCCATGGGTTTGCATGCATTGCTCCTTCTTTAAAGTCTTAATTACACAATACCTTAAACTCAGAATCTCGCCCAAATTTCTCCGCTCATAACCCCAATTTCTCACTCGGCCCCTCAGTCCCTCTACTTGCCACCTCTCCTAGCAGAAGGGGACCGCCGCCACTGCAAGCCTGCAGTGACTCCTTACTGGAGGCGAGCCCGCCACAACTCAAAGGCCAGCTCAATATGTTCTTGCAGCATCAAGTTAAACATATCAAGCCCCACCTCGTTTAGATGCACCCCATCCCTCCTGTAATAAATCTCCTTCCCCTCCAGGCTGACATGCCGAACCACTAACCCCCCTTGACCTAGCAAAAACTTACCCACTGCTCGATTAACCTTCACCCGAGCTTTTTCCATAGCCTGATGGCTGCGGGCAAATCTCCACACAAAGCGAGGAAGCATGTCAGACCAAACGATTCTCACCTTGGACACCAGATCCCGAATTGCTGAAAAATCCTCCTTCATTGCCCTGATAAGAGCCCTGATTGGCCAACGCCCCATGTCATTCCCCCCAGCATGGACTACTAAGATATCCGGCCATGGGTACCCCCCAAGCAGCTCCCGAAACCGCGGCAACATTTCCTCCCAAATCAAACCTCGAAAACCATGCCAGAAGACCCTGATATCCTCCACATTCAGACCCATTTGTAGGCCACTTCTCCTTAACTCAGCTCTCTTAGAGGCCCAATACACATAGGAGTGTCCAAATATCCACACCACGCAACGTCCTTGACCTGTCAAAATAAAATGAAAGAAAAATAACATACTCACTGACCCCCCCAAAAACAAACAACAAATACAACCCCCCCACTGCAGCTAACTAACTTCCTAAGGAATCACCAATTTAGGGCGCTCCACCCTCCCTGGCCGCACATACGTTCGGTACCTGCCGGACTGCCACCTCCCAATCTTCATTACCGCCTCAGCCGATAATCCTAACCTTACTGCCTCCGTAGCTGCCCCTATCCGGAAAGAGTGGGAAGCGTACTCCTCACTCTTCAATCCTAAACGACCCATGCACAACCTCATCACTGCCACAAATTGGTACCGTGATAAAGCTGACCCATCCGCATGGACTAACAGTCTGGCACCCACTTCAGGACGCCGAGCTATGTAAGTCCGCCATACCCGTAAGGGACATGTTTCCTGCCCAAGTAAAGGAAACAATGCTAACTGCGCCCCTCTACCTTCCTGATCCGTTTTTGACCGACGAATCCTGATAAACAAAACCTCCCCTTGCTCCCATACGTCCTCCCTATCCAGACCCCCTCCCCCTTTTTGCTCGCTGATACCAACTCCCCAACTCTAAGCGCAGCGTAAAATGCTAAACTAAAAGCTAACCGAAAAAGTCCGACCTCATAATCAGATGTACAGACCCCAGGCAATTCCCGAAATAGGCCCCTTAAGATATCCCAAGTCACCGGCCGTCGTTTATCCGTCGACTTATATTCCTTACGCCATCCTTTCAAGGCTTGACGCACCAAAAATTCTTTTGTAAAATCCCCCCACCCGTGTAATTTTGCCAAAAAAGCGAGAGCAGCTACCTTCTTATCTACTGCTGCTGGCGAAACCCCCTCCTCCATCCAATAACCAATCATCCACACAAACAAATCATCCCTTTCAGATGCAGAGCCCCCCATCCCCCAATGCTGTTGCCTCCTAAACCATTCGGACCATACTTTGTTATAGGCCTTCCAAGTCCCAGGAGCCACCGACTTCTGAATCCAAGACAACAATACCCCTACAGGACGTTCCATACAAACGCTGGGCACAGCTCCCCGGTCCGACGAGCCTCCGGGGCCAGATTCCAGAAACGATCCCACTGAAAACGAGATAACGCATCAGCTATCTCGTTATGCACACCCGGAATATGTACGGCTTTAAAATAAATGTTAAATTTTAAACAAGCCAAAACGAATCGTCGCAGAACCTTAATCACAGGGAGAGATGTAGCTGTGAGGGAATTAATCGCCGAAACCACTGCAGTATTGTCAGACCTAAAGCGCACTGCTTTATTCGACAATTCAGGCCCCCAAATTTCCACCGCTACCCATAGCGGAAAGATTTCTAAGAAGGCCAAATTCCGAACAATCTCACTCTCCAACCAATCCCCTGGCCAATGCTGTGCACACCACCTTCCCCCAAAAAAGGCCCCAAAACCTATGGACCCCGAAGTGTAAACAGTTCTAAGCTGTCCAAGTCCCGCCAAGGATCCAGCCAGTAGGCCAATCCGTTGTATTGCACCAAAAATTCTTTCCATACTTCTAAGTCCGCCCTGTGTTCTTTAGTCAGCCTTATGAAATGATGTGGCTCCAAGACCCCACACGTGGCTAAAGACAGGCGCCGTGAAAAAATTCTCCCCATAGGCAACACCTTGCAAGCAAAGTTGCGCTTGCCCAGAAGTGACTGCAGTTGTCTCAATGTAACCTTTCGTGCCCCAAGAGCCTTGAGAATATCCGCCAATAGGCCATCCAATTTGTCCTGGGGGAGCCTACAAACCCTCCCTCTAGAATCTATTTCGATCCCCAGAAATTTCATCACCGGGGCCGGACCCTCTGTTTTTTCTTCCGCCACTGGGACCCCAAATTCCCGGAAAACATCCAGCATACCCCGAAGAGCCAGTGCACACACTCTTGACCCTCCCGGTCCCACACAAAAGAAATCGTCCAAGTAATGTGTCACGGCCGTGATCCCAGTCCTCTGCTTAATCACCCACTCCAAAAAAGAACTAAACATTTCAAATAATGAACATGAAATGGAACACCCCATAGGGAGGCAACCGTCAATGTAAAACCCACCTTCAAAATAACATCCCAACAGCCGCATACTCTCCGGATGAACAGGCAAGAGCCGAAAGGCAGACTCAATATCCGTCTTTGCCATCAGTGCCCCCTGCCCCGCCCGGCGCACCATATCCAATGCTGAATCAAAGGAGGCATAGTGCACAGATGACAATTCCGGGTCTATCCCGTCATTTACAGACCCCCCTTTTGGGTAAGACAGATGATGAATCATCCGGAACTTACCCGGCTCTTTTTTCGGAACGACCCCCAACGGAGATACTACCAAGTCTGAAATCGGGGGGACCGTAAAAGGACCGAACATCCTCCCCAATTCCACTTCTTTACCCAGTTTTTCCTTCACCACCAATGCCCGTTCCCTAGCTGATTTCAGATTCTTTGTATGGACCACCGCCCCTTCCACCGACGATGGGATCCTAAACCCTTCCGAAAAGCCCCGCAGCAAGGTATCTGCCGCCCCCTTATTGCTGTAATGATCTAGCCAGGGGGCCATCGCCTCTACCTTCACCGGGGTCCTCCCTCTTACCAGAGTTATCCCCGGACCGACGCTGGAAACCCTGTGTTTTGGACTTCTGGAAACATTTAAATGCTGGATGGTTACCGCTGCAGAAGGAGCATTCATGCTTAAATCTGCATCCCCCCGCGAATTTGCACTGGGAATCATTGTAAGCCCAACAAATGCCTCGCCTTCCCGAGTTGCTAGCCCCGGCCCCTGCCTGGGCCGGAGCTGCGGGAAAGGACTGCAAGGGCGGTGTTGTGGGGGCATAAAGGCCCCCTTTGGTATTCATTACCCTTAGCCAAATGCCTATATCCTTATGCCCCCAATCAAGGTCGGGTTGCACAGACATCCGCTGACGAAATTGCTCGTCATAGCGTAGCCAAGACATACCCCCATAAACCCGATGTGCCTCCCATACTGCATCCAGATACCCAAAAAGTGCTGAGCATTTCTCGGGGAATTTTTCCCCAATAATACTAGCCATGATTGTGTAGGCCTGAAGCCAGTTGCCAAATGTTCTAGGGATGAGACGAAACCTCCTACGGTCCTCATCCTCCTCCTTCCGGTGTTCCTTCCCTTTCACCCATCTATCAATATTAAACCTTTCCAAGGGCAACAGGGTGAAGATGTCCAGATATTCCCTTCTCCATATCTTTTCCCGAACCTCCTGCTTCAAATGTGCCCCAAGAGGACCCTCGTAACACGTATAAGCATGCCCCCTCGCCGTGTCTGAAATGGGGACGGATTTTCCCGCTTTAACTACCCCTTCACCAGGAGTGGCCGTTTCCGCTGCCCCTTCATCACCTTCCCCTACGCCAGTGTCGTGGTTAACCTGTGTCACGAGGGGAGTTTGCACCGATCCCGACCCCCCGTCCGCAGCTATTGCCGGGGCCGATACACCCCACACCGCCCCCAAAGAAGTTGACCCTTCTAGGGATCCCGTCGACCTCTCCCCCATGCGCTCCAGCAAAGAACGCACCCCCTGCAGTAATCCCTGAACATCCTGACCCCTGGCGCAGAAGCTTGAACCCCCAATCCACCGTTCCCGTCATCTGTAGTAGGAGGCTGGGCCAGTGTCGCGGAGGGTGCCCGATTCCTCCCACGTCCTGCACCCGCCAGATCAGCCTGCGAAAAAGGGAGGGAAGAACCAGCACTGGTATCCAAATTGCCTGGCACCCCCAACCCGCGAAAACCCGTAGAGGTCTGCGTACCCGCAGCACCCGTTAGCACCTGTAGCCCCCCTAAAACACCTCCGTTCCCTTGGCTCCCTCCTCCTGCCAACAAACCGATCCCCGAGTCTGCCTGGGTCCCCACTGGCTGAAGGAACAGCCCTCCAGGACCCTGTGTGATCACAAATGGGCCCCCAAGCGAGGCCCACTGTCCCCCTATTAGAGCACCCGCACCCCCACCCCCCAAGTGCAACCCCTGCCCCGCTGAGCCCCCACTCATTAATTGAATAGGGCCCAGCTGTCCAGCCATAAGCTGTCCCCCTAGAGGGATTTCCCTTGTCTCTCCCTGCAGATTCCCCAAACCCCCTATCTGAACCCCCCCTGCAAGGGGTGGCCCAGGTGCTGCCACTGCCATATCCTGCAACCCTCCCCCCACACTCACTGGGTTTTTGTGCCGGCAAGCTAGGCACCTGACTGGCCGCTCCTGCTCCTTGCCCACCTAACGCTGGAAGGGGACCCCCTCCCACACCAGAGCTACTAGGCCCCTGGGTGGCAGCCGTTGCTGACGCACCGCGCGAATCGCGGGCGCCATTTTGGGCCCGGCCGCCATCTTGCTTCTTCTTTTTCCTCCCCTCTTTCCCTTTGGCCTTCTGTCCCGGCTTTGCCGCCTTCCTCCCCCCGCTGCCCTGAACACTCACCCGGCTAGAAGCACCCGCACGGCCTCCTGCACCGCGCCCCGCTGGCTGCGAGGGTCCCGGCCTCTCCTCCTGCTGCCTCGGGCGGGTTGCGGGCGGCGACGGAGACAGACGCTCCGTTAACTTGCGGGTCCGACGTGGCCTGTCCGATCCGGCTGCTCCCCCATCCTCTGCCGCTGCGGCAGCTGCAAGTAAGTCTTGCAGCCAGCCGTCACCTCTCTGAGCCGCCGCTGATTGCAGGCGGCGGGCCATGTCCACCATCTCCTGCTCTGCCATCCTCACACTACACTCCCGCTGCACTACGGAAAAAAACCCCTGACTAGCTAAAGGCAGAGGAGCAAACTAGACGTTTGATCCGATTGCCTTCTACGGAGGTAGTGACCACCCCCGAATCCCAGCTAACTTCCTGCCTCTAGCTAACTCCAGCCCCCAGCCCTGTCACTCAGCTATCTCTCCCGCCCCTAACAACTAACCTTATCCCTCCCCTGACTCCGGGAGTTCGTGAGAACTCGCCTGGGGTCATGATGCCGCTGGGCTTAAGGGCACAGCGCATCGCTGCCCCATTAAGAGCTTGTGTCTCATACTGAGTCTAAGATCCCGTAATAAGAGTATCAATCAGTGACATTCTGAATGTTTTACCAAAGTTACAGTGAATGTTATATCTTATGTTCAGCATGTCATTGTTGTTCCTCCATATAGCATGTGCTCTCATGTAGTAAAATAATACAGCTGTGTGTGTATGTATGTACTGGGAGCAGAGCTGTGACAAGGGACTTGTCAGCTGCCAGGGGCTGGAGGAAGCCCCGTGTAAGTAGATCTGGGGGTAGCATAGATTGCCTGACATTTCCTTTAAGTCTAAGTGTTTTTATCTGCATGGGGAAAACACATTGATCCTCAGTTTTCCTGTGCAGAAAGCGAGGGAGGTGGGGGGCCCCTTCCAAAGTTTAGCAGGGAGGCTCAATGATGTCTAGTTACGCCCCTGGTTTCAGCCTGTACAGTCTCATTTCTGTGAGCGGAGAGACCCTTTAAGTTTATCAGAGTAACAGTATGCTGGGTACAGAGTACCATGCAGAATTACAGTGCACATTCTCCTCATTGTTAAAGATATCCTGAGGTCTCGCACCTCATCACGCTGTGTGCCGCCCTCTCTCTCTCCCGGATCGCAGAGACGTGATAGATAACAGACTACAGAACAGATGTGCTCCTCCTCACCTCCATCAGGCTTGTGCATCAAACATCTCACCCCAATATACATGTAACTGCTCTAATTAACGCCCTATTTGGGGACTCGCGCTGCTCCCTAGGGAACCTGCCACCTCACTTCCTGCAAGCCCCAAAGCAACAGATCCTAAAGTCACCTCAGATAACTGACTTCCATCAGGAATGAGCGCGGTGCTGAGCGGAGCTGTGTTCAGGCCTCCAGTGCGGTAAAGGTTAACTGTCAAACATGCGCCATTGTTTTCTGGCAGAATCGCTCCTCATTTAGAAGCGTCAGGCTGCAGAGAGGAGGATGTTGGTTTTTACTTTTTATTTTTGTTATTTTTTCCCTTTCTTTTTTTTTTATTTTTGTAGAAACGGTGACAGTGTTTTGCACCTCAACTGGAATTTTCTAAACAGAAGTCCCAAAAGAACTTTTTTTTTCATGATGATGTCATCCTGATAAATGTTAACATACATTAAAGAGACACTGAAGCGAAAAAAAAAAATGATATAATGAATTGGTTGTGTACTATGAATAACTACTAGAAGATTAGCAGCAAAGAAAATATTCTCATATTTTTATTTTCTGGTATATATACCATTGCATAATTCTCTAATATTTGCAGATAACACAACACTCAGCATTCAAGATGAATGCTTTCTCTGGCAGAGAAAAAGAAAATTCTTCACTAACAGTTGAGATAATAAAAGTCAGAAGACAGCCCTCTCTGCCACTTTGAAAGTCGTAGAGCTTAAAGCACTACAGCGAAAAACTGTAAAATGTAAAATATGTGCAAACATATACAAATAAGAAGTACGTTTTTTCCAGAGTAAAATGAGCCATAAATTACTTTTCTCCTATGTTGCTGTCACTTACAGTAGGCAGTAGAAATCTGACAGAAGTGACAGGTTTTGAACTAGTCCATCTCTTCATAGGGGATTCTCAGCAAGGCTTTTATTCTTTATAAAGATGTTCCCAAAAAAAAGGATTTAAACAATGATGCTGGCCAGCTTTCCTGCTCCCTACACAGTTTTTTGGCAGTTGGTCAGAGCAACTGCCATTCAAGATACAAGATGGATTTATTCGCCAAGTACAGTGGTGCCGTACTCGGAATTGCTTGTGGTACACATGGCTAGGGCAAATACGTAATGACAGTTGTACATTTTACATTTTACATTTTACATATATACGGCAACAATTACACATACTGACAGCATTTACAATACATTAGCAGCTACAGTTCCACATACTAGCAGCATAACAGTACGATAACATCTTTTGTGAAGTTGTGTGTTAGAGATGCAGAAGAGAAGGCAGTAGAGCCACTAAGGCAAGTATGCTGGTTGCAGACTAGGATGGAAGAGTCAGGGGTCAGAATTGTTGAGCAGCAGAACTGCCTGGGGGAAGAAAGAGTTCCTGTGCTTCACTAAGTGCTTTTGAAAATAAATATATCCTTGAGAAACCCCTATAAAGAGATGGACTAGTCCAAAACCTGTCACTTCTGTCAGATTTCTACTCCCTACTGTAAGTGACAGCAACATAGGAGAAAAGTAATTTATGGCTCATTTTACTCTGGAAAAATGTACTTCTTATTTCTATATGTTTGCACATATTTTAAATTTTACAGTTTTTCGCTGTAGTGCCACTTTAATGGCATTTTTGCATAGAGATAACAACTGGAGTTTCTTAACTCTTACTGTATCGGAAACAATTAGACTGATGTATCTGATCTTAATGTTTTATTTCTTAGCTGTACTACACATACAAATCATTATATCATAATTTTTTTTTTGCTTCAGTGTCTCTTTAAGAAATAGTTGTTGGAAACAAAATATTGCAACAGGAGTGTATTTTTTTAGAGATAATTTTTAATATCCAGTGCTGTAAAAAATAGTTAGCAAAAAATACATTTTCTGATTATAAAGAAAATATAAGAAAATATCAAGTACTGTCTGTGAGGAATAGTGGAGCTGCCGCCGCCGCCGCGCAGGGCAGCATGGCGGCGGTCTCCGCTTCCCAGCCGGCGGTTTACGACTCTCACACGGAGCTGCCGGCGCAGAGCAGGGCGGTCACCGCCGCGGCTGACAGTATGGCAGCGGGTCCCACAATCCAGCTGGTGGACTTCGGTGCGCGGGCGCGCGCTTACCGGGGACCTGGCCTCTCTGATGTTTAGAGGCAGAGGGTCAGGCGAACGCACGCGAGGCGGCAGGGCATTTATCTCTTAAGAAGACGGGTCAGCTGATCCGGCGATCAGCTGACCACAGCCAACCAATCACATGCTAACTTCAATTCCAGCCCCCTAGGCGGGCTGGTGGAACAGGGCTTCTGCATTTAAGCCCTCAGATGTCATTTGCTCACAGTCTGCTGTCGTGAATACACTCTGTGTTAGCGCTCAGACCTTAGCTCAGTTTCCCAGGTGTTGTCACCAAGGACGTCACACCTTAGATCAGGATTGTATTGTATATTTACCTGTGTTTTGACTCTGGCTATCCCTGACTACTCTTTACTCTAAACGCTCTTGTACTTCTGCCTATCTGATTCAAGTTGCCGACCCTGCCTGTTTAAACGACTCTGAATCAGCCTTCTGTTTCTGTACTGTTGCCGCCTTCTCTGTTGCCGAACCTTTGCTTGCCTGACCTTTCTCCCTGCAGTGGAACGTCTCCCACTGTAGGGCTGTCTCTGAGGCTTGCCTCTCCGAGACGCCTGACCTAGCAGACTATTACTGCCAGGGGCCGAGATTCCTCTCTTAGCCTGGACTGAGGATCTCACACACGGGGTTCCCATTCAGAGGTAACCACACCTCTGAGGAATCGTCGTGTGGTGGATATTTCCACGATCTTGCGATATTATTGCTGTTGCTATTGTTGTTTCACTGTGTTAGGTGTCCGGAGGTTAGTCGCACTTGTATTATTGGTGATTCTGCAGATCATCAATAATCAGGTGACATCTGTATTATTGGTGATACTGCAGATCCCCAATAATCAGATTCTCTCTGTGTGCTGACACCCATTCATTACAGAACCGCAGACCCCAAATGATGGATGCATTACGCAGCCAGGTTGAGGCTTTAACCACCTCAGTTAATAACCTCGTTGAGGTGGTTAATACCCAGCAGAGCCAGATCAATCAATTGTCTGGATCTGTGCGGGTACTTCAGACGGCTGTAGCTACCATGCAATCCCCTCCAGTCACAGATCTGCGTTTGTCAGTACCTGAGAAATTTTCAGGAGACAGGTCTGACTTCCAGAACTTCCGTAACCGAGTCTTGTCATACTTTGAATTGAGGCCCACTTTGTCGGGTACCGAACCACAGAGGGTGACATTTATAAAGACCTTATTGTCTGGAGACTCACAAACCTGGGCATATGGTCTTCCGCCAGAAGACACGGCATTAACCTCGGTCCAGGATCTTTTTAAAGCAATGGCCATCATCTATGATGACCCGGATGCTTCTATCACTGCGGAAAGGAAGCTCAAAACTCTCAAACAGGATCGAGATACGGTTGAGGTCTATCCGGCAGAATTTAGAAGGTGGGCTGTGTCAGCTAGGTGGGGATCCTATGCTTTGCTGGACTGCTTCCTTTCAGGTTTATCAGACGCAGTTTCTGAATTGATGTTAGGTCATCCTGAGCCGAAGTCAATCGATGATGCGATCTCTCTGGCGGTGCGAGCTGACTGCCGGTTACGTTATCAGCGTCAATCCAGAGGCAGGAATGCGGTTAGGGCACTTTCCTATGCGTCCTCCTCACCTACCCCGCCTACTGACGAACTGATGCAAATCGGACACTCCCGATTGACTCGGGCTGAGAAGGAACGCAGAAGGGCTGAGAGGCTTTGTTTGTATTGTGTGGAGGAGGGTCACATTGCTCAGAATTGCCCCAAGAAGTCGGGAAACGCTGCTGTCTAGAAGTAGTCAGAGGTAATACCCTAGATGAGCAGAGTCTACCTCTAAATAAAAATGATCGGTTACTTCTCCCTTGTTCCATTTCTTGGGGAAATTTGACCACTTGCACCCAGGCCTTCATAGACTCAGGGTCTGCAGCCAACTTTATAGACTATGAGTTTGTGAAAGGTCTGGCAATTCCACTACATCCTTTGGACCGACAAGTGGTAGTTACTGCAATTGACGACTCCCCACTACAGTACAAACAGCCTCTCTCTCAGACTCCGGTGTTGTCTTGGACTATTGGCGTTTTACACAAAGTGAATTTACAATTCCTTGTTTGGCGCATGACAACCTCTACCATTGTCCTCGGAATGCCATGATTACAACTCCATTCCCCGCAGATTGACTGGGCCTCAGGTCAGTTGCTCAGTTGGTCGCCTCATTGCCGTACTCATTGTTTGGGGAAAATCACCATTGGTGCCACCAGGTTAGAGGGGGTCCCGACACAATACGCTGAGTATGCTGACGTATTCTGCCCTAAATCCGCAGATAAACTTCCACCCTATCGGAGTTTTGACTGTCCTATAGACTTAAGATCTGGTTGTATGCCTCCGAGGGGACATCTCTATAACTTGTCGGGGCCAGAGAAGTTGGCTATGCGGGAGTACATTACGTAAAATCTGGCAAAGGGTTATATCCGTCCATCCCGGTCCCCAGCCAGAGCCGGGTTCTTTTTCGTACAAAAGAAAGACGGTGGTCTTAAACCATGTATCGACTACAGGGCTCTAAACAAGATCATCGTTACCCTTTACCTCTGATAGATGATCTTTTTGCTCAGATAACCAATGCCAGTATTTTTTCTAAATTGGACTTACGTGGCGCATACAATTTGGTGCGCATCAGGGATGGCGATGAGTGGAAGACGGCCTTCAATACACGGGCATTACGAGTACTTAGTTATGCCCTTCGGGTTGTGTAACGCTCCGGCCGCCTTCCAAAGAGTTAATAAACGAGGTCTTCAGGGAAGTGTTGGGGAAGTTTGTGTTGGTTTATCTTGACGACATATTAATTTTCTCCCCCAATCTTAGAGAGCATCGTAATCATGTCAAATTCGTGTTGAAGAAATTGAGACAGAATTCCCTGTATGCTAAACTGGAGAAGTGCCTCTTTGAGGTCACACAAATCCCTTTTCTGGGTTATATTATTTCAACTTCAGGTCTCTCTATGGACCCAGAAAAGGTCTCTGCTGTCTTAGAGTGGCCACAGCCAGTGGGTTTAAAGGCACTTCAGAGATTCCTTGGTTTTGCTAACTACTACCGGAGATTCATCAAGGGATTTTGTGCGGTAGTAGCCCCTCTGACTAGGCTTACCAAGATGGGGGCGGACCCCTATCAGTGGTCATCAGAGGCCCAGGCTGCATTTAATACCTTGGAGAAACTGTTTTGCTCGGCACCTATACTGAGACATGTTAATACCGCTCTCCCCTTCATAGTAGAGGTAGATGCCTCAGAGATCGGGGTGGGGGCTGTGCTGTCTCAACGCTCGGGTCTGCAGAGCAATACACATCCTTGTGCCTATTTCTCACGCAGGTTTTCTCCTGCTGAGAGAAACTACGATGTGGGCAACAAGGAACTCTTGGCCATCAAGCTAGCCTTCCAGGAATGGCGCCATTGGCTTGAAGGTGCGGAACACACCATTACTGTATTTACTGACCATAAGAACTTGGAGTAAATTGAGGGGGCCAAGAGACTCACTCCTCGTCAGGCCCGCTGGTCTCTATTTTTCTTGCGTTTTAGATTTGTTATCACGTACACTCCAGGTTCCAAGAACGTTGAAGCAGACGCTCTCTCCAGATGTTTTGAATCCGAGACAGCTCAGCCCGCACTTCCCGAAAGCATTCTACCACACAAGGTGGTGCTGGCAGCCACTGAAACCTGGGAGGATTGGGCAGTCACATTAGCGCCTCATCAGCTAGATACCCAAGAGGGGAATCCTGAGGGGGTCCTCTTTGTTCCACTTCCATTCCGTTTGCAAATCATGCAGCTGTTCCATGCCCATAAGAATGCAGGTCACCCGGGGGTCACCCGCACTCTAGATCTACTCACGAGGTGTGTTTGGTGGCCTTCATTGGCCTCTGATTGCAAGGAATTTGTCAGAGAGTGTGTGGTGTGTGCCAGGAGCAAACCGTCTCGTCAGGCTCCAGTGGGTACCTTACAATCCTTACCAGTTCCCAGTGAACCATGGACCCATGTGTCCATGGACTTCATTGGCGAGCTTCCCAAGTCGGAGGGTATGACTGTGATATGGGTGATAGTGGACAGGTTCAGCAAGATGGCCCATTTTGTTCCTCTTAAAGGATTCCCATCAGCTCAAGGGTTAGCCGACCTCTTCATACAGCACATCTTCCGGTTGCATGGGATTCCGGATGATGTGGTATCCGATAGAGGAGTTCAATTTATATCAAAGTTTTGGAGGGCTTTTTGCCGTAGTTTGGGTATGAACCTGTCCTTTTCGTCTGGGTATCACCCACAGACCAACGGGCAGACCGAAAGGGTTAATCAGGCACTGGAGAAGTTCCTTAGATGCTATGTGGCAGATGCGCAAACGGAATGGGTTAAGTTTTTGCCCTTTGCGGAGTTTGCACACAACAACCTGAAAGGCGCTTCAACAGGCCTGTCCCCTTTTCAGGTTGTGTCAGGAAGGTCTCCTAAATTTTCCCCATTGCCGGTGTGTTCCTCTCCCTTCCCAGCCCTGGAGGATTGGCAGAAGGTTTTGAAGAAACTATGGGGACAAGTAAAAGAAAATTTGGGAGTAGCCTTCCAGAATCAAAAGAAACAGGCCGACAAGAGACGGTCTGTTGAGTGGCACTTTTCTCCTGGAGACATGGTGTGGGTGTCAACAAGACATTTGGCACTCAGACAACCGTCCACCAAGTTGGGGCCCAAGTTCATAGGGCCTTATCCGGTGGCCAAAAAGATCAATGATGTCTCGTGGGAGATCATTTCATGTGTCCTTGTTGAAACCAGCAGTGTATGTGGATTCTTCTCCCCCCCCCCCCCCCCAGTGGTAGTGGAGGGCCTAACAGAGTACGAGGTTGGGAAAATTTTGGATTTCCGGCTGGTACAGAATTCCGTACAGTATCTTCTGGTCCATTGGAAAGGGTATGGGGTGGAGGACAGATCTTGGGTACCAGACGGTCGCATGCATGCTGAGAAATAAAAGAAGAGGTTCCATCAGTTATACCCTGAGAAGCCGGGTAGGAAGTGTCCAGAGTCCACTCCTCAAGGGGGGGGGGGTACTGTGAGGAATAGCGGAGCCGCTGCGCAGGGCAGCATGGCGGCGGCCTTCGCTTCCCAGGGACCTGGCCTCTCTGATGTTCAGAGGCAGAGGGTCAGGCGCACGCGCGCAAGGCGGCAGGACATTTATCTCTTAAGAAGACGAGTCAGCTGATCCGGCGATCAGCTGACCTCAGCCAGCCAATCACATGCTGACTTCAGTTCCAGCCCCCTGGGCGGGCTGGTGGAACAGGGCTTCTGCATTTAAGCCCTCAGATGTCATTTGCTCACTGTCTGCTGTCGTGAATACACTCTGTGTTAGCGCTCAGACCTTAGCTCAGTTTCCCAGGTGTTGTCACCAAGGACGTCACACCTTAGATTAGGATTGTATTGTATATTTACCTGTGTTTTTACTCTGGCTATCCCTGACTACTCTTTACTCTAAACGCTCTTGTACTTCTGCCTTTCTGATTCAAGTTGCCGACCCTGCCTGTTTAAACGACTGTTGTTTCACTGTGTTAGGTGTCTGGAGGTTAGTCGCACTTGTATTATTGGTGATTCTGCAGATCATCAATAATCAGGTGACATCTGTATTATTGGTGATACTGCAGATCCCCAATAATCAGATTCTCTCTGTGTGCTGACACCCATTCGTTACACTGTCTGTTAATATTTCATTTATAACAGTAAGATCTGCTATATAGATGCCTAAGACTAAGGACCACTACTCGCCAAAGCCTAACCCTAAAGACCCACAAATTGCAGCTTATAGCCTCTTATCGTGGCTATTAACATTGCCACCTACCTATTTCACTCTACAGACCCCACACTAGATACTCTTCATTTGTAGCCAAGAATGTTTTGCCAAACTGCACAACATGCTGGCAGTGGCGTAGCTAAGGAGGTATAGGCCCTGGTGCAAGTTTTGCACTGGGCCCCCAAAGCACTCTATACATACAGTAGCAGTAAAAAGCACCATATACAGGATCTTCTCAAAAAATTAGCATATTGTGATAAAGTTCATTATTTTTTGTAATGTACTGATAAACATTAGACTTTCATATATTTTAGATTCAAATACACACAACTGAGGTAGTTCAAGCCTTTTATTGTTTTAATATTGATGATTTTGGCCTACAGCTCATGAAAACCCAAAATTCCTATCTCAAAAAATTAGCATATTTCATCCGACCAATAAAAGAAAAGTGTTTTTAAAACAAAACAAAAAAAGTCAACCATCAAATAATTATGTTCAGTTATGCACTCAATACTTGGTCGGGAATCCTTTTGCAGAAATGACTGTTTCAATGCGGCGTGGCATGGAGGCAATCAGCCTGTGGCACTGCTCAGGTGTTATGGACGCCCAGGATGCTTCAATAACGGCCTTAAGCTCATCCAGAGTATTGGGTCTTGCGTCTCTCAACTTTCTCTTCACAATATCCCACAGATTCTCTATGGGGTTCAGATCAGGAGAGTTTGCAGACCAATTGAGCACAGTAATACCATGGTCAGTAAACCATTTACCAGTGGTTTTGGCACTGTGAGCAGGTGCCAGGTCGTGCTGAAAAATGAAATCTTCATCTCCATAAAGCTTTTCAGCAGATGGAAGCATGAAGTGCTCCAAAATCTCCTGATAGCTAGCTGCATTGACCCTGCCCTTGATAAAGCACAGTGGACCAACACCAGCAGCTGACATGGCACCTCAGACCATCACTGTGGGTAGTTGACACTGGACTTCAGGCATTTTGGCATTTTCCCTCCCCAGTCTTCCTCCAGACTCTGGCACCTTGATTTCCGAATGACATGTAAAAGTTGCTTTCATCCGAAAAAAGTACTTTGGACCACCGAGCAACAGTCCAGTGCTGCTTCTCTGTAGCCCAGGTCAGGTGCTTCTGCCGCTGTTTCTGGTTCAAAAGTGGGTTCATGCTTCCATCCGCTGAAAAGCTTTATGGAGATGAAGATTTCATTTTTCAGCACGACCTGGCACCTGCTCACAGTGCCAAAACCACTGGTAAATGGTTTACGGACCATGGTATTACTGTGCTCAATTGGTCTGCCAACTTTCATTACCTGAACCCCGTAGAAAATCTGTGGGATATTGTGAAGAGAAAGTTGAGAGACGCAAGACCTAACCCCCTGGATGAGCTTAAGGCCGCTATCGAAGCATCCTGGGCCTCCATAACACCTGATCAGTGCCACAGGCTGATACCATCCATGCCACGCCGCATTGAAGCAGTAATTTCTGCAAAAGGATTCCCGACCAAGTATTGAGTGCATAACTGAACATAATTATTTGAAGGTTGACTTTTTTTTGTTTTAAAAACAGTTTTCTTTTATTGGTCGGATGAAATATGCTAATATTTTGAGATAGGAATTTTGGGTTTTCATGAGTTGTATGCTAAAATCATCAATATTAAAACAATAAAAGGCTTGAACTACTTCAGTTGTGTGTATTTGAATCTAAAATATATGAAAGTCTAATGTTTATCAGTACATTACAAAAAAATAATGAACTTTATCACAATATGCTAATTTTTTTAGAAGATACTGTATACCCGCATATAAGCCGGTCCACGTATAAGCCAATGTACCCATTTTCCCTCAGAAACCAGGAAAAAGTGATTGACTTGTATAAGCCCTTCCCCAGTACAGCCCCCTCCACAGTAGCTAGATGTGCCCCCAGTACAAGTCTGCCCACTTCCCCATAGCCAGATGTGCCCCAAGCAAGATACAGATGTGCCTGAAAATGCCACTAGATGGTGTCATAGATATGAGACACAGCGATTGCCACACAGGAAGAATCCTTGATCATTGTACCGCAGACACATTGCTTGCACACCACACTCCACAAGCCAGGGAAGACAGGTCGTTGGCAGAGAGATTTGCATAACCTAAACCCAACTGCACTAGCCAACCCCCTCCACTCCCTCACATCCACCCTCCCAAACGTTACCTGCCCAAACCAAGCCGTGGCCAAATACAACCAGGCCCTTTCAGCAGCCCTAGACATTGCTGCACCCCCCACATTCCGCCCCAGCCGTCCCATCAACCCCCAGCCCTGGCACAATGCACACACTCGCAACCTCCAAAAACAGACACGCACCTACGAACGCAAATGGAGGAAATCCCGCAGCAACTCCGACTTCTTGGCGTACAAGGCCAACCTGCAGCTGTTCTATACCGCATTAACTGATGCTAAACAAAAATACTTTGCTGCCTTGATCGGATCCCAAGCCTCCAACCCTCGGCGCCTCTTCGCCACCTTCAACTCCCTCCTTAACTCCACCACTCCTCCCCCCACTTCCGCCCTCTCAGCCACTGATCTGTCCACCCACTTTACCGACAAAATAGCCAGCATCCGACGGGAAATCTCATACCTCCACTCCACCACCTCTTCCTCCCCCACCAATACCTATTCCCCACCCCACCCACCACTCACTGCCTTTACTCCTATCACAGAGGATGAAGTCAGCCATCTCCTAGCCACTTCTCCTGCCACCTCCAGCCCCCTAGACCCTGTGCCATCCAAATGCCTCCGTCCTCACTTCCCTGTTCTGGCTCCTGTCCTCACCACTCTGTTTAACCTCTCCCTCTCCACGGGTACCTTCCCCTCTGACTTCAACAGGCCACTGTACTTCCCCTACTTAAAAAACCCTCACTAGACCCCTCACTTCCATCCAGCTACCGTCCCATCTCCTTACTCCCTTTTGCATCTAAACTTCTAGAGCGTTTAGTCCACCAACGCATGACCCATTACCTTGACTCCAACTCCCTTGTTTGACCCCCTACAATCAGGACTTCGGCTAGGCCACTCCACCGAGACTGCCCTCACCAAGGTCATCAATGACCTCACGCTTGCCAAGGCCGAAGGAAAATACACTATCCTTCTTCTCCTAGACCTCTCATCAGCATTCGACACTGTTGATCACTCCCTGCTACTCCAGTCCCTGCAATCTGTGGGTATCCAAGACAGTGCCCTAGCATGGTTTTCCTCCTACCTCTCAAATCGCTCCTTCAAGATCTCCTTCAATGGTTCCTCCTCAACCTCATTCCCACTTTCAGTTGGGGTCCCCCAAGGCTCTGTTCTTGGTCCCCTGCTGTTCTCCATTTACACCGCCTCCATCGGAAAACTCATCTCCTCTCTGGGTTTCAACTATCACCTATATGCAGATGACACCCAGATTTACCTCCATACCACTGACCTCTCCACCACCACCATGGAGAAGGTATCCTCTGGTCTCTCAGCTATTTCATCGTGGATGTCTGCCAGGTTCCTAAAATTAAACCTGGATAAGACTGAGCTCCTAATCTTCCCGCCCCGTGCTGCTTCACCCCCCACTGACCTCTATGTCACTGTCAATGGCACAATCATTCATCCAACCACACAAGCCCGCTGCCTGGGTGTCACCCTAGATTTGGCCCTCTCCTTCACCTCCCACATCCAAACCGTAGCTAGAGCCTGCTATTTCCACTTACGCAACATCTCCAAGATCCGGCCTTTCCTGACCCCAGACACTACCAAACTCCTTGTCCATGCCCTCATCATCTCCCGCCTGGACTACTGCAACTCCCTCTTGTCAGGCCTTCCTCAAAACCGCATCGCCCCCCTAAAATCCATCATGAACGCAGCAGCCAGACTCATCTACTCCTCCCACCGCTCTGTCTCCACAACTCCCCTACGCAAATCCCTTCATTGGCTTCCAATTCACTTCAGAATCAGCTTCAAGATCCTATGTTTGGCCTACAAATCCATACACAAGTCCTGCCCAACCTACATCTCTGACCTGGTCAGCAGATATACACCTGGCCGCCCACTTCGCTCCTCCAACGACCTCCTCTTAACCACCCCACGCATCTCGCACTCCCATGCCAGACTGCAGGACTTCACTAGAGCTGCCCCTATCCTGTGGAACTCTCTCCCACTGCCCATCAGGCTCGCTCCCACCTTCAACACCTTCAAAAAAGCACTCAAAACTCACTTCTTCAAGGAGGCCTACATCAACTCAACACTACTCTAATCCTTTCTGCCAATAACTTCTTGTTGCACCCCCTCCTTCGTGTCACCAACCCCTCCCTCTAGATTGTAAGCCTTTGGCAGGGCCCTCTCCCCTTGTGTATCTTACTTGACTGTGTGCACTTTACCCAGAATTTGGAACTGGTAATTTTTTACCACTACCATTCCAGTTTATGATCTGGCATTGTACTATTATCTGCATTGTGTTGTGTATCTTATTGCTATTACCTGTATTGTTGTATCTATGGTCTGTTACTTGTATTGTTCTGTCAACCCTGTTATTGTCTGTAATCCTATTTATTGTACAGCGCTGCATAATATGTTGGCGCTATATAAATCTAATAAATAATAATAATAGTGTTGAGCAGCGCACTCTGCACACCATGTTGCAGTGGATGGGGGGCACTGACACAGCAGGCAGCCAGCTGGCAAGAGCAGGATCCCTAGTGCACGATCCTTACCCTCCTCTGCCAGTAGCAAAACCTGCTTCACCATCTGCTCCACTGACTCACAAATAAGCCGAGGGGGATAACTTTTTAGCACATTTTTTGTGCTGAAAAATTAGGCTTATACGCAAGTATATAAGGTATGTGAACCTTTTGGAATTAAGTAAATTTCTGCAAAAATTGGTCTTAAAATGTGATCTGATCTTCACCTAAGTCGAAACAATAAACAATCACAGTCTGCTTAAACTAATACTGCACAAATAATTAAATGTTTCCATGTTTTTATTTAATAAACCATGTAAACACTCACAGTGCAGGTGGAAAAAGTATGTGAACCCCTAGACTAATGACATCTCCAAGAGCTAATTGGAGTGAGGTGTCAGCCAGCTGGAGTCCAATCAATAAGATGAGATTGGAGGTGTTGGTTACAGCTGTCCTGCCCTATACAAAACACACACCAGTTTTGGGTTTGCTTTTCCCAAGAAATCATTGCCTGATGTGAATGATGCTTCACACAAAAGAGCTCTCAGAAGACCTATGATTAAGAATTTTGAATTGCATAAGGCTGGAAAGAGTTATAAAAGTATCTTCAAAAGCCTTGCTGTTCATCAGTCTACAGTTTGTCTACAGACAAATTGTCTATAAATGGAGAAAGTTCAGCACTGTTGCTACTCTCCCTAGGACTGGCCGTCCTGTAAAGATGACTCCAAGAGCTCTCTTGCAGTCTCTCATTACAGTTGTCCTTTAAGACTATGGAGACTGATGATCTAAAAACAATAACTTTTTTTGTTCTCTGATATTCAAATTCTGATTTCCACTTTCATCATGCCAAAGTCCTAAAAGGGAGATCAGAATTTTCATGGTGCTTTCTTCCTCATACATACTGTGAATAGCCTACAACTCCATTGCCAAAAACTTTAGGATCACCTGAGTAAGTGGTCTTCAATGGATCACCTGAGTGGTACAGCACATTGGCTACCAGTGATGCTCATCACAGCCTCGTGATCATGGAATAGCATTTTTTCACTATCTGACATCGTGATCCGAATCCATCATTACATAGCGATCACTGATTCAGCTCTGAATGCACTCGTGATTTTGGTCCAAATCCGGCTCGTGATCACGGCCGTGATTAAAACCGACAAAACCTGCCAACTTTAGCGGTTAATAGCAAAGCCCCCTTACATGATATAAACACCAAATTTGCAGGATATGTTAAGTAGAACAGTGGGAACAAGGGGAAAAAATGAGTTCACATTTTTCCAATAGACTTTAAAGAGAGTCTGAAGCAATTTTTTTTTTGCTATGTTTACCTTTTAATTCGCTTCAAAACTCTCATTAGCTGCAAACCGCCGCATCCCGGCTGAAAAACTAGGGCTGCAGACCCCCCAAATCCCTGTGGTGGAATCTGGCCGGTGCTTCCTGAAGAGGCAGAGCTCTCTGCTGTAGCTCTGCCTCTTCTGATGTCAATTGTGGCGGATCGCTGTCTCTCCCCGCCCCTCTTACTCTTCCTTCACTGAGAGGGGCGGAGAGAGATGGCGATCTGCGCAGCGATTGACGGCAGGAGAGGCAGAGCTACAGCTCATAGCTCTGCCTCTGAGGGCAGCAAAATCCACGACCAAGTTGGTCATGGATGTTTGCCCGGGGATTTGGGGGGTCTGCAGCACTCGTTTTTCAGCGGGGATGCGGCGCTTTGATGCTATTGAGACTTCTGAAGCAAATTAATAGGTAAATTTAGCAAAATTTTTTTGCTTCAGAGTCTCTTTAATGGAAGGCAAGTGGCCGCCTACTTTAATGGTTAATAGCAAAGACCCCTTACATGCTAGAAACAACAAATTTGGAGTTTTTTCAAAAAGACCTTATAGTTTTTGAGAAAATCGATTTTAAAGTTTCAAAGGAAAATAGTATACATGTAAATGCGGTAAATGACAGTTAATGTATTTACCGCATTTACATGTATAATTTTTTCCTTTGAAACTTCCTTTGAAACACTCCTCACCCCAGCCGCTTTGTAGTAATGTGAACCAGTTTGGTACAAGCCATCTTTAGGGCATGGAGCTAAACAGCATATTACAATGGGGTGTATGCACTAAACTGCATTAAGAAGAATTAAGTGTGTAAAATTGTACACATAATGCACTGCATGGGGTGCAATGCATCCTGCTTTACTCATCGTGCGGTAAGACTTTACACACGTTATTCTGCTTAACATAGGTTACTGCATACACCCCAATGTCATCACATTCCCCACATCTTCAGTAAAGGCACTCCTTTCAGGCACTGGCTTAAAGCTAATGGGAAACCCATATTTAAATAAAAAAATTCAGATACTCACCTAAGGAGAGTGAAGGCTCGGTCCTAATGAGCCATCCCTCTCCTCTCCTGGTGCCCCCGGTGCTGCGCTGGCTCCCCCGTTCCAATCCCTCGGCACGGGGACTTCGGAAATCTTTGGGAGCCGAGTCCTCCCGAAGACAGGCGGCTCCATACTGCACAGGCGTGAGTGCATCATAGAGGGCGCTCAGGCATGCGCAGTGTAGAGCGGCCTCAGGCTCCCGAAGCATTTCCAAAGCCTCCTTTCGGCCAGGAAAGCGGTATTTGACAGAAACGGTCGAATACCACTACGGGGGAGCCAGCGCAACAGCGGGCACCGGGAGAGGAGAGGGAATGCTCTATGGGACCCAGAGCCTCCCTCTCCTTAAGCCCCATCTACATGAAGGGACATTGCAGCAATCCAGCGGCTCGATTAGCCGCCGGATCGCCTCTTCCGCGTGCCCGCCGTGTCCCCGCTCGCCGCGCGTGCGCCGCATTCGATTCCCTGCTCGTGCCCGCTCGTCCCCGCCGGCGCCGCTTATCTCCCGCACGATTCCCTGCCATTGTCCCCTCGCGGGGATCAAGCAGGGAATCGGCGGTGCGGAGATCCATCCTGTCGGATCTTATCAATCGAGCCGCATCAGCGGCTCGATTGATAAGGAGCATCGCGGCCGCATCTACTCGTGTAGATGCGGCTTTAGGTGAGTATCTGACGTTAAAAAAAAAAAAAGGGTTCCCATTCACTTTAACAATGGCCCCTGCGAGACCTGTGGTTACAGGGGGGCCTGGGACTAAGGGGCCCAGCAGTGGCAGCTTATTGTGAGTGCTTGCTTCCACCTCCTAACTCCTCTTCTGCTCCCTGCACATCAGAGATTGTAGCTGCAGAGCTTATACTTCACCTAATTAATTCCAGCAGGCAGAGGCAGCCTTAGAGTACGCGAGGCCCGGGGCGAGTGTCATATGCGGGGCCTAATGCATTAGTGTAGGCTATATACCGCACCACCACACTCACGGGCTTGTCCACCTCTAATGCAGTATGCCTTATTATTGTTTACAAACTTGTTAAAGTCCACTAAACCAACCAATATAGGATCAATTACAATACGTAATGTAATCAAACGGCTACTGGTACTACCATTCGCCGCTTGATTGCATTAGGTATTGTAATTATTCCTATATTGGTTTAGTGGCCTTTAACCAACTGATGGAATCTAGGCTGGTCTGGGATGGATGCTAGAGGCTGAATGGAGAGTCCAAAGTTTGTATATCTATCCAGACACACTCCCAGCCAGCCTTGTACCCATCCCAGCTCCCCAACCAGCCTAGTATCCACCCCCAGCTCCTCAACCAGCCTTGTACCCATCCCCAGCTTCCCAGCCAGCTTAGACCCATTCCTTGCTTCCCAACCAGCCTAGCACCAATCCTCTGCTCTCCAAGGCAGCCTAGCACCCATCCCCAGCTCCTCAGCCAGCCTAGCACCCATCCCCAGCCAGCCTAGCACCCATCCCTAGCTCCTCAGCCAGCCTTGTACCCATCCCCAGCTTCCCAGCCAGCTTAGACCCATCCCTTGCTTCCCAATCAGCCTAGCACCAATCCCCTGCTCTCCAAGGCAGCCTAGCACCCATTACCAGCTCCTCAGCCAGCCTAGTACCCATCCCCAGTTCCTCAGCCAGCCTAGCACCCATTGCCAGCTACCCGGCCAGCCTAGTAACCATCCCCAGCTCCCCAGCCAGCCTAGCACCCATCCTCAGCTCCTCAGCCAGCCTAGCACCCATCCCCAGCTACCCGGCCAGCCTAGTACCCATCCCCAGCTCCCCAGCCAGCCTAGCACCCATCCCCAGCCAGCCTAGCACTAATCCCCAGCTCTTCAACCAGCCTTGTACCCATCCCCACCTCCCCAGCCAGCTTAGACCCATCCCCACCTCCCCAGCCAGCTTAGACCCATTCCCTGCTTCCCAACCAGCCTAGCACTAATCCCATGCTCTCCAAGGCAGCCTAGTACCCATCCCCAACTCCCCAGCCAGCCTAGCACCCATCCCCAGCCAGCCTTGTACCCATCCCCAGCTCCTCAGCCAGCTTAGATACCAGCCTAGCACAATCTCCTGCTCTCCAAGGAAGCCTAGCACCCATCCCCAGTTCCTCAGCCAGCCTAGCACCCATACCCAGCTCACTAGTCAGCCCAGTATCCATCGCCAGTTCTCCAGTCAGCGGAGTACCCATTTCCAGCTTAGAACCTATCCCTTGCTACCCATCCAGCCTAGTAACCATCTCCAGCTCTCCATGGAAGCCTAGAACCCATCCATCTCCAGCTCCCCGCCCGGCCTGGCACCCATCCACATTTCCCCATCCAGCCTAACACTCATCTTTAGCAAGTCTGGTACATACCCCAAGCTCCCCAGCCAGCCTCTACCTATCCCTAGCTCCCCATCAAACCTAGCACCAATCCCCAGCCACTCTGGAGGCTCCACCCTGAGCCACCTTTGACTCCAGTCCATGCTCGACTGACCTAAATGACCTTGGGGCCCTCAGGCTTAGGCTCTTGCACATTACCTTAATGTGACATCTGGCAACCTTCATGTCAACGTAGAAATTCATTACAAGTATGCAAATGGCATAGTACAGTGAAGCATGCTGAAGACGAAAACCTAAGCTATAAAAGAGGGGTCGGTGCAAAATATAAGATGCATAAAACAAAATAGGAAGATCTGAGTATTTGTAGATGACACACTGCTCATAACACAAACAGCTAGACTTCTGTAGAACTTTCCTTCACCACCACCAAAATGAGCATGGTATGGCAGGCATGACTTGCGGGGCCCTCTTCAGGTGCGAGGCCTGGGGCGATTGACCCACTTGCCCCCCCAAAGGCCACCTCTGCAGCAGTATAGGACCTCTGTCTTCACTACTCTGTGTAGCTGGGCCTGCAGCCTATTAGCTTGCGGCTTCCTATCACATGAAATGCAATGTTGGGAGAGCCACAAGCGAATAGGCTGCACATTGTGGCTAAACGGCGTAGAGAAGAGGTCCTGTCCTTCTGGAAATAGGTAAAGTACATGCTCCTACACTGCTCTGAACGATCGGGTGGGGGGCTTGGAGAAGAGGTGTTCAGGAGGCTCCTGGGGGGGGGGGGACACCCAACAAATTTCGCTGGGGCCTGACAAACTCTGCTAGGGTGCCAGGGCTGTGTCAGTTACCTCCCTGCTTTCAGGTGCATCGTATCAAAGAGCCATCAGCAGTGGGGTTGAATGTATTTAATAAGACGGGCTGATATACAGCACATTTTGTTTAACTTGAGAGACTGAAGTTGTGTTGCAAAAAATCTCTATAAATTTGCTGCCTGCACCTTATTAGAATAAACCTGATAATATTACTGATGCACAACGATGTATATTTATCATCCTTGCTATTTATGTGTGTGCTGGCACTGACTGTATATGTTCCAGTCACATAATTCACGTCTGTCTGACTGCTACGTAACTGAAGCGAAAAAACGTATTCTTCTTGACGTCTTCCCTGCATACACTCATGTAAATGACAAGTGTCTCTGACTTTCCATCACTGTGACAGGATCTATTTGCAGGTAGGAACATACAGATCTGGTAGGTGACAGGCCACTCAATGTTATTGTATTAATTTCTAACCGTGAGAATAACAGCAGTTGTGGCATCCGACATCATTTATTTTGTGTGGGCATATTTGGAAAAATAATCATTTGATTAATGTGTTTGTGATTGACGTCGTACAGGCCTTCACTGTCACAAACACAAGCACGCAGAGGATGCTGGGATTTCTTCCGGCAGAGTTGATTCCCTTACCAGTGATGCAATCACTCACTATTAGCAGTAGAGGGCATATAGTACTTCCTGTATGCTATATAGACAAGGTAACCACTGCCATGAGGCAAGGTGAGGTGGAGAATCCTCTGCACTCTTGACATAGCAGCATGACTACCGCGATACCGGTGGAGCCGCCCACTTGGAGTTCCCTCCCCTCCTGATGAAGGGGGAGGTCCCAAAAATGAGTAGCGACTTCTAGAGGAAGTGATGTTGGTGGATGGGAGCTTCAGTGTTTGTGTTTCCAGTTTAGGCTTTGAGTCTCGTGGTCCTTCTGGACATGGTTCCGTTGCTGAGATGCGCCACTTTGATCTCCATGCTGTGACTCCACTCCACAAACGGAGTAAGTGTGATTTTAGTGTGTCCTGTTTTGACCCACAAATGTAATGCATGAGGAAAGGCATGTTTTTGTTTGTGTTTTCTTGTAGTTGCCTCTCCTCTCCATGCTGAATCTGGAAGCAGTGCTTGCCCATGCGGCAAATGGACTAATTGGGCGCTGCCATAGGCGCCAATGTAAAATCTGGTAATTTGGCGCCGAAGTCGAAGTTTGGGCGACTGGTAAATAGCGGGTGATATACTGTATGTCAGGAGCTGCAGGTGCCCAAATGCCGATATTTTTAGGCGCCTATGGCAGGTTCTGAGAATATGTGGTGGGGGAGGTTAGGTTAAGAGCCCATTTGCACTAGCCGCAGATAGGAACCAAT
This sequence comes from Hyperolius riggenbachi, assembly GCF_040937935.1. Classification (NCBI taxonomy): domain Eukaryota; kingdom Metazoa; phylum Chordata; class Amphibia; order Anura; family Hyperoliidae; genus Hyperolius; species Hyperolius riggenbachi. The sequence continues at coordinate 28,725,253 of NC_090657.1, read as the reverse complement.
CGCATTGCATCGCCACTAGTGCAAGCCGGTCCCTAGGTAGCTCGTGTGCAGGTGGTTTAGGCAGATAGTGTTTGTGAGTGCGAGGGTGTTAAGGGTTAGGTGTTAGGTAGGTAGTTTGTGTGGGGAAGGGGGGGAGAGGTTAAGTGTTAGGTAGGTAGTTTGGGGGGGTTAGGTAGGTAGTTTGTGCGGAAGGGGGGGTAGGGAGGTAGGCGTAAAGTAGCGAGTTTGTACTGTGGTGGGGTTTAAAGGATTAGGCATCAGGGGAGGATTCTGTGTAAGAGTAGGGTTAGGTTTGGCCATAGTAAAATATTAGGTAGTAGTGTAAGCCCTCTATATCAGTCCAAAGGTAAACAGCATCAAACTCAATGGAGTCCGCCCCCCCCCCCCCTTCATATAACGACTCATCAGATGGTGCTGCCAAGCCTGGCACGTCGCTCCTCAGTGGTTTATGGCTACCCCACTGCCTTCTCTGGCAATATCACCATCCATGCAGCACCCTCTGTAATCATGAAAAAGAGGCCTCAATCGCATAAATATATCAGGATTTATTAAAAAAAATAAATGGTGGCATACACCTTTACAATCAATGTATTCTGTTTAGTAAACAAAAAGACCTACTGGGTCGCTCTAGGGATCGCAATACGTGCCGTGGCTATGCGTGGAAAGGTGCTCAGAGGCAATATGAATAACCGCTGCGCTCCGCCTCACCTAATCCCTGCCGCCTACGAGTCCCAGTGTGTGATGCCAGCCGTGACCAGCTAGCACCACGTGTACAGGTCGTCACTCAGTAGCTCCGCCCTACGCGTTACGTAAACTCATCAGGGGCAAGATGGGCGGGGCTCGGCCGCACCATCTGGTGAGTCATTATATGAAGGGGGGGGGGGGGGACTCCATTGAGCATGATGCTGTTTACTTTTGGACTAGAGAGGTAGAGGTAGGTCTTAAAATTAGGTATTGGTAAAGGGGGGTCTTAGGGTTAGGCATCGGTAGAGGGAGGTCTTAGGGTTAGGCATTAGTTAGGGGAGATCTTAAGGCTAGGCATCGGTAAGTGGGTTATGTTTGAGAACACGGCCTGTGTTTGTTGATGCAGTGCTCTTAGTCTGGCACTGCTCAACATTAGCAGCATAGAGTTTGCCAGCACTACCATGCTGCTGAGCAGAAGTTCAGTCTCAAAATTAGTACACTTGCTCTTTTAGAGCGCTGTAAGTTGCCCACATCCTCCACAAAATGTGAGAGATTGGCTTAAGGCCAGTTACACACTTTATATTAGGGGTGTGATGCAGTGCAAGCACCACACAAATGAGCCTTCATATGGTCCTGCGCCACAGTGCGGTGACAGGGTGTCATATGCATAGCACCGCCCCTGCCTCGTGACGTACCCCTTCTGGGTAGGAAGTACATCACTGGGATTCCCGGCAGTCTGCACATGTGCGCAACATCACACCATGCTCCCGTCGTGCACACTTACTGCATTGCCCATTGACATGCATTGCTGCATAATCCGTGTGGCAGGTAACGCGCTGCAACCAATGCTTTGATGACATTGCAGCAATTTGGATACTTCCAGTGCACCAAGTTGCACTGCATGAAGTGTACAAGTCTCCAGAGACTTGCATAGCCTATGCAGCGGGGTATAGTAACGCAGTACACTGCAGGGTGCAAGTGTGCAAGGAGCCTCAAGTGGGGAGCTAGGATAGTGTTACAGCTCAGGCAGGGTATTTCAAAGAAAAAGCGGTGCTTGATTGTGGCAAACCAAACACAATGCAGCAAAACAAAAACACAGGCCTTGGCTGACGTTGTGGTAGCAAAACAGTGAAAGGGCCAGTGCACACCAAAAACCGCTAGTGGATCCGCAAACGCTAGCGGTTTTTGAAGCTGTTTTTCAGAGAGATTCTAGGCATGTTTAGAGAGATTTTCTTAACATGCCTATCCTTTTTGGAGCGTTATTGTGTAGCAGAGTTTATATTTTGTTACAGTAAAGCTGTTACTGAACAGCTTCTGTAACAAAAACGTTTGGAAAACCGATCTAGCGTTTTTCAGAGCAGTTTTCCACTTTCCTATACTCTACATTGACGCAGAAATGCCTCAAAAATCAAAAAAATGCTGTAGGACTAGAGTTTGCATTTGGGGGACAAACAGCCCATCGACTAACGTTAGCCAAGCGGTCAACCCCCCCTCCCCCCCCCCCGAAAGCATTTTCAAAAATGCTCACAACTGCTCTTGGTGCGCACCAGCCCAAAGACACAGAGCACAGAAAAGACCTGAAACGAAGCACTGATAGCCTTTCTGGATGCAGAATATTCCTAACCCAGCAGTTTAATTAAGTACGCCAGGACCGAGAAGCTTACTCTATTACTCTAGCTGTTATTTATGCAGAAATCATACAAGGAATGAAGAAGCCCACCCACAGGCACAAATGTTTTCCTACTCATGTGTAGGCATCCAGTGACAGAGTTTATTTTTCTCTGTGTTTAAGTTGCATGATTATTGATGTCATATAACTCAATGTTAAATAAAACCTGAGATAAATACAACTATGTCAGGCTTGTCTGGTCAATGACTATAGGTCAGGCTGTATGTCCATGTGACTGACCTATAGACCAGCCCGTATAACCTGCGCAAACTCCTACCTAACACAATACTACAATACACCCTGCAGGTAGATGTAGCATACAGACTGACAGATAGTAATCCACCAAAGCAGTATGGGTAATACAAGGCACAGTGTTCACAAGGGATATAGTCACCTGAGGCCTGAAGGCTGAGGCAGTCCAGATGATAGCCAGGTGACTGCGGCTGGGGAGGGTAGTTCAAACACGTTACAGATAGCGTGGTCAGTTCAAGTCAATGTCGGTCCAGGCTGAGTTCATGGGAGTCCTTTAACAAGCGGAGGTCGGTTTAGGCGGCAATCAGGCAAATCCAGGTACAAGCAGAGAATCCAATCAGTAGATGTGGTCAGAAATAAGCAGTGGTTGGCAACAAGGATATCAAGAGTGAAGCTTGGTCAGGATACAGGCAAAGTTGGCAACAAGATCAATCAGGTGTGTGAGCACAATCTCAGCAACAAGCCACAGCATAAGCTATCACGGGCGATGACAGAGGGCACTCACTTTAGCTTTATACAAGGACTAACCAATCAGAAGTCAAGGAACCCAAAGTGCCCAATTCAATAGCAGCGTGTCATCAGTCAGCTGACATGCAATGTGCAGGCGTGGTCACTGTTTACAGCGGCGGAGCGCGTACTGAGAGCGTGTCCGCCGCTTATCCAATGGGAGCCGGGCGCCTGATGTCAGCGGCCCGCTGAGACCAGGAAATCCGTGCTGCAAGCCAGGTCTCAGAGCTCCGCCGTACGGCGTCACCAGCGGACATGACAAACTAAAATGATTACACTTATCTGGGGCTTCCTCCAGCCCCCTGCAGTCCGAGGGCTCCTCCAGTGTCTGTTTGGTCCCGTCCGTTTTCCCACTCTAAGCCCCAGTATTTGCTGACCACTGCGCATTCGTGGTCCTGGCCATGGATCTCCTTGGTTTCCCTTCTGTTACCAGGAGCATTCTGTTCCTGTGCTGTTGGTTAAGGCTTGTAACCGCACAGGTGCAGAACCACAGATGCATGACCAAGGAGGCGCGTGGGCAGGGCCGCACATGCCCAGTGGTCTCCGACTAGCTCAGTTGGGACTGGACGAACACCGAGGGAGTTCACGGACTACAAAGGGCTGGAGGAAGCCCCAGGTAAGTATAAATCCTTTTGTTGTGCTTCTATCAGGTATACTTTAAAGCACCTGGCCAATTGGGATGATTGAAACTGTCGCTGAAAGATTTGGGAGGTTTTCTCTGAAATACCGGTGGGACTGCGAGGGTCTCAAATCAATTTGTGAAAGTGACATTATAATAGCAAAGGATGCGCTGTGGGAAAAAGTTGTTGGCTGAGCACAGGGAGTTTCTCACGTTTTCCGCCTGATCTTTTCTTGTACCTGGTGGGCCATACATTCCGTTGTCACCTAAGCAGGCAGGAGAATCTCACAAAGCAGGATTGGGGCAGATTCACTGTAAGATCAAACATGTAAATTTTATTCGCTGACTGAGAATTTATAGCCACTTTCTGTAGCAAAAACATAGTTACAGGCTGAGGCGTATCTAGAGGGGTACAGGTATGGCTTATGCCATGGGTGCCACGGCATCATGGGCGCTGTGCCTGCCCCGGTGCTGCACCGAAATGTCTGCCCCTATGCCTCCCTGTCACTCAGACCAGATTGATTCTGTTATCTGGGAAACATGGCGATTTAATTTATGTATGTCGTGCCACTTGGCTTAGTGTTAGAAACAAGGGCAGAGGTAATAAAAAATATTTCCCCAAAAAAGTAACTTCAGCAATATCCTGAGTCAAAAATCAAAAACTCAGGCATAACATGCACGTGAGACAGAATGCTGCTTTTAGGGGGAAATTTGCTCTGCCCGGTAATGGATGGGCGGGGGGGGGGGGGGGGGGGGGGAGGTTCAGGGGGCACAATTTCAGTGTTTGCCATGGGCTCTCTATTACCTAGATACTCCCCTGGTTACAGGTTGCTGTCTTCTCACTCAGTCCAGTGTATGCCACACCCCCTTGCTTTCTCAGCAGTATGATCATGTAGCTCCACCCACAGAACCTGCTCCATATCACCTATTCTGAAAACAGGATTTTTCGAGGCAGGTCATTTCGGAGTGCTTTCTTCCCCATACTGTGCCTGACCTGGGCATTGCCATAGACATGATGTTATTATGTCTATTGCCACACAGCAGTGTAATTCTGGTGGTGGCGATAGTTCTCCTTCCTAGCTGCTCCGACTCAGAGGGGGAATAGTAATTAATGCCGGCCGGAATATGAGTGGCAGCAGGGTGCGCCATCATTTGCCTCACCATGCGCCAAAGTGACTGGGCGGGAAACTCCATATATGTGGATTTTTAGCTACAGAAGCCTTATTTGTCACAAACAGGTATCAGCTGGTCATTGTCCTGACTATGCTCTATTTACATCTGGTGTTGGACATTAAATTGAGTCTGTCCAGTGTTACCAAACACTTCAGTCATTAATGTACAAAGTTTTTTGGTAGTCAAATTTCCTTCATTACTGCAAAAGACTTCTGGGTTTCTGTCAAAACTTATTCTATGCAAATGAATATGATTCGGTTGGGAAATGCCAGGACTGGAGAGAATCCGTTATTGTAAAATTAGGCAATTTTCCCTTTAGAGAGCCAGCAGCAGCTACTAGAGTGGTAATGGGACCACTTTATAAGTTTAGAATTTCATGTATTCCTGCTTTAAAAAAAAAGCATGAATTGAGCGGCGATATTTTGGGAGGTGAACTGTGCAGAGCTTAGAGTTAAGCTTTAAATTGTATCTCTGGCCACTGAAACGAAACTGTACAGCGTTCAGCATGTCCAAGCTGAAAAGCATAAAGGGGCCCATACACTCAGCCAATTTTCTGTCCGACCGATCGATCCAGATCGATCGATCGATCGATTGCAAATCGGTTGGCCAATCGACCGATCGAGGGCCGATTTCGATGGACTTCCATCGAACTGGCAGGGTGGAAAATTTAGGTCGATCTGATGAGATTGCTTATCAGTTTGCATTGGCCTTAATGGAAATCTGATGGCAAAAAAATACCATCAGATCAAATTTCAATAGATTTCAAACTGAAATCTATTGGAATTCTATCCTGGTAAAAAATGTTCTAAAAACGCATCAGATAGACCATCAGATGCATTTCTTATCTATCTGCTGCCAATCTGACGAGTGTATGGGCACCTTAAACCTATTTTTTGCAAGCATTGTTTTCATTCGATCCTGCAAGTGCAACAAAGTGCTGCAGATTTGTCCTAAGGTATGTTCACTGACAGCAAACTGCAGATTGCAGAGTTTCTGAAAGAGAATGTCAGAAACCCTCCCCTTGGTTGCAACAACTTCTGAGCAGAGGGATGAGCCCAATCTGTTTTTACCTTTTATTTATCAAACTAGGAAGTCCCGAAAAGATGGAGTAGAACAGCCTACAAGGCTGAGGGTGTCCATCAACACTCCCAACAATACACAATACACACATGCCTGTTGGATATGTGGCACCAACAACCTGCCAAAAGGTACTTGGACGTTGTCTATTTATGCAGTTGTTAGACTAACCACTTCACCTCTTAAGGTAGCCATACATCTAGAGATGATGGGCAGATTCGACCAAGAGACAAATCTCTCTCTAATCCAATCTGAATAGAGAGAGATCTGTTGGTTGCCCATACATTGCAGGCTGATTCCTGATCAATTTCATGCTGAAATTGCCGGTCGGGCATGTACTTGGCGGCACCGATTTTCATCCGATTCGATTATAATGATCGAATCGGATGGTCGATCAGCCGCCAAGTCATCTGATATGCTGAGTCTCCTCAGTCCATAGCACTCTTTGTCTCTATCGATCCGTGCAGTGACTCACGTGATGTGAGGCGCCACTAGATGGCAACATAGCAACAAGACCGCTATGAACGTAGGTTACAGAGGAGACCCGGCACCGGCTGTGGATCGGCGGAAAGCAAAAGAAGCCATGTGGTTTACCATATTACCACGGACACACTCGGAGGAGAACGGGCGACACCTCAGAGTGGCCAGACATAGGTTACGGAGGAGATCCAGCAGCGGGCATGGATCTGCGGTAAAGAAATGAAGGCGCACAGCTTTGCATATAACTACAGACACACTCGCAGGAGGGAAGCGGGGGACACCTCAGAGCTGCCATACATTGTTGTCAGGCGGCACGCTGGTGGGGGTGACACGGCCAACAAATTTGCCTGCTACACTGCGCACATGGCTATAGGATTATAGTCAGCGCATAGCTTTTTCTGTCACAGTGTGAATTACAGTGGGGGCTGCACGGAGGGGGCACCACTAATGAGTGACTCGAGTATATGCTGAGACCCCCACTTTTGGGCTACTTTTTTGGCCCAAAAAACTCGGCTTATACTCGAGTACATACGGATAAGTTAGTTTTCAAATAAAACAAGCTACTGTAATTAAAACCCATACTTTTTATTTGCCCATTTGTCACGTTATTACACCGTTTAAATCATGTCCCTAGTACAATGTGTGGTGATAATATTCTATTTGGAAATAAAGATCTTTTTTTCCATTATATGATTTTGGGTACTCTTAACAATAATGTAAGCTCTTATATGCAAAAAATATTAGTAATACACCCACATAGCATACATATTTTAAAAGCTAGGCCCCTAACGTACTTTATGGATTGTCTTTTAAATTTCATCACTTTATTTTTTTTTCTTTTCACAATTGTGTTATATGGGGGCAGGGAGGTAGCATAATTAATAAATGGGCTTGATATAGCCATAGGAAATGTATAATTAATTTTTTTATTGTAATATTCTTTTAGCCCACTACGCTTTTTCCCCACGCATTTTACTCTTTGGTTAGAATGCAGCCCAAGCTGCGTTTCACGTTCCAGCTGACAGGAAATTACAACCACTATCATTTTTACAAGGGAATGGTCAGAGGCGTAACTAGACATCACTGGGCCCCCCTGTGAAACTTTGGAAGGGCCCCCCAACCCACCTCCCTCGCTTTCTGCACAGGAAAACCAATGTGTTTTCCCCATGCAGATAAAAACACTTAGTCTTAAAGAGAACCCGAGGTGGGATTTTATTATGCTAGTGGGGCACAGAGGCTGGTTGTGCACACTAACACCAGCCTCCGTTGCCCCATGCTGTGCCTCCAAGACCACCCTGTGCGCCGCTATACCCCCCGCAGTGCTGGTGACACTCGCTAGCACAATTTTTACTTAAGCGCTGTCTGTCAGCGCCGCTCCCCCGCCTCCTCCGCATCGGTGCTACCCGCCGCGTCACTTCCCTCCAATCAGCGGGAGGGAAGGGACACGGGTGGGTAGCGCCGATGCAGAGGAGGCGGGGGAGCGACGCTGACAGACAGCGCTTAGGTAAACATTGTGCTGGCAACACGCTGCGTGTCGCCAGCAATGCGGGGGGAATAGCGGCGCACAGGGGGGTCTTGGATGCACACCATGGGGCAACAGAGGCTGGTGTTAGTGTGCACAACCAGCCTCTGTGCCCCAGTAACATAATTAAATCCCACCTCCCGTTCTCTTTAAAGCAAATGTCAGGCAATCTGTGCTACCCCCAGATCTACTTACCTGGGGCTTCCTCCAGCCCCTGGCAGCCGACAAGTCCCTCGTTGCAGCTCTGCTCCCAGTACATACATACACACACACACACACACACACACACAGCTGTATTATTTTACTACATGAGAGCACATGCTATATGGAGGAACAACAATGACATGCTGAAAATAAGATCTAGTATTCACTGTAACTTTGGCAAAACATTCAGAATGTCACTGACTGGTACTGTTATTACAGTATCTTGGACTTCGTATGAGACAACAAGCTTTTAATGAGGCAGCAACAGTCAGACAACAATCTTACCCACTCCACTGCGTCCGTAATCAGACACCATAAGGTCACTAGCCTGTGTTTGATAAGAATCTAGGAATCCCTTCTGTGGGTGCTGAATAAGGGTCAGTCTACAACTTTTATTCAAACTGTGACTTCTTTGTTTGTAACGTTGCACATGAAGTCATCAGAACTTTTCTGCAGTGTGAGACAGATTTTTTTTTGCAAACCCTAGGGAGCAGGGACAGTGTACAAATTCCAAAGTGTGTATGATTCCTTATCTGTGTGGTGGACACATGCAGCCTATATAACAATGGTATGAGAGCAGAATAAGTTTTCTCTCCATGCCCTTAGTTGTCATTCTCTCAAACTTTTCCCCCCACGGGGCTCCCTGTGGCTTCTGGGTCCCCCAACGAAGGCATCCCTTGCAGGGTTTATTGTTACGCCCCTGGAAACGGTTGTGTTGCTCATTCTAACAGCAATCATTTCAATTTAAACACTTACATTAGGTGTTTAAATATGGTACATATGTTCCTATTTTCCAATCTGTACACAACCCTGGGGGCTGCGTGCGCACATATGCAAGAGGATCTCTGGGAGCTCAGGTGGGATTTTCAGGGAAGTAGATCCTTGTCCTATGGGAGGGGAAGTGGTTTACTTATGTGGGGGAGCAGATATGACAAAAAGTCAGTTCAATTAAAATGAACCTTCACTTCTTTAGAAAATTTCAGTAGCATATCATTGCTACACAAATCTTTTATTATTTTTTTTTTTTTAACATATTGTAGTTCTAATTTCAACTAGATGTGGATCCAGAAATTACCCATACAGTCAAATAGCATTTGTTTTTTTAGCTTTCATGAATATATGAATGATCTACCATCTACCATCCTTTGCATGTGATTCACAGAAAGGGGACTAATGGATGTCTCTGCCTGTTGTGAGTGAGATATCACCTTATGTTGAATCACTTCGATCCCAACCCAATTGGGACTTGGTGGCATCAACTTGAGACGTTCTGGTACTGGCTCAAAGGAGAGAAAAAACTTAGTTTTGAATCAGCTTAAAGTGGCACTATGGCGAAAAATGTTAAAATTTAAAATATGTGCAAACATATACAAATAAGAAGTACATTTTTCCAGAGTAAAATGAGCCATAAATTACTTGTATCCTATGTTGCTGTCACTTACAGTAGGTAGTAGAAATCTGACAGAAGCGACAGATTTTGGACTAGTCCATCTCTTCATAGGGGATTCTCAGCAAGGCTTTTATTCTTGATAAAGATATTTCCTAAAATGGATTTAAACAATGATGCTGGCAGCTTCTCTGCTCGCTACACAGTCTTTTGGCAGTTGAACACAACTGCCATTCACTAAGTGCTTTTGAAAACAAATAAATCCCTGAGAATCCCTCCATGAAGAGATGGACTAGTCCAAAACCTGTCACTTCTCTAAGATTTCTACTACCTACTGTAAGTGACAGCAACATAGGAGAAAAGTAATTTAAGGCTCTTTTTACTCTGGAAAATAACGTACTTCTTATTTGTATGTTTGCACATATTTTATATGTTTTCACCTTAGTGCCCCTTTAAGTTTTCCTCTGGATCAGATTGCTACCATCAGATCAGGGGCACCTCGATGCGGACGGGCTGTGCACCGGCTTACCCCAGTTTACATTGTAGCTGGTGGGAGAGACGTCTATTCCCTTCCCGAGTTTGGCTCCCAGGTCACCCTCTGGTTAAGATATATTGATGATGTGCTCCTGGTCTGGAAAGGCACTAAGGAAGAACTGATATCATTGGTGGACACTTTGAATGGAAATAATAGAAATATGAAACTAACATTTTCCTATTGCAGGGATCAAAAAACATTACTTGATTTAAAAACATTACTTGATTTACAGCCTCAATGTAAATACACTTTAACTGCTGATGTGTACAGGGAGTACCGACAATGGTCTCTCAGTCTCCAGCTAATGGTATTTTGTTGGGGCCATTGGGATGGGGCTTGGTTGGAGCTTGGGGTGGGACATGGGCGGTCCAAGTGAGCCTATTTCTGTTCTGGAAATGTTGGAAGCCATGCATGTAACTATGACGCATACATATTGCCCAGCCACCGGTAAGATGGGCGCAGGGTGAGCCAAATGACGGCTCACCCTGTTGCCGCTCAAATCCCCGGCAACGTAAAATACTATTCTCCCTAGTAGCAACTTGCAGGGAGATGTAATTCGGAGCCTGGCGATCGCTGGATCCGCAAATTACCCTTGCGCAGGACGCATAGCGGCAGTGCTATGGCAATGGCGCCCAGCTTTGGCGCTCGACACTGAACGACAGGCGCCGAAATAACCTGTTTTTTATGACTGGTCTACTCAAATAAATCAAGCAAATAAAATATTAATTTAAAGAGGAATTCTAGTCAAAATAAAATAGCTTTTAAAAAAAAAAAATTAACTTATAAATCGTTAGTGTTTGCCGATTGTAAAATCTTTCCTCTCCCTGAATTACTTTCTGACATGAATCACAGGTAGCAACATCTTTAGTACTGGCAGGTGATCTCTGCGGAATGTTTGTTGTACTGAAGAGTTCTAAAGCCAGTAGAAAAAGATCTCTGGTCTCGCAGAATGCTGTGGTGGGAAGAATTATGCATAATAAACAGTCTAGGCCACGTGGGAGGGGAGGGCTACATACCAATATACAGCAATACATAGTTATAAGAAGTGTTTCTGATGCTGAAACCATGATACAGTATTAACATAAAAGGTAGTATCCTGAATAATTAACTGCCTTTTATTATATGTCGTTATGGTTCCTCTTTAAAGAGACTCCGTAACAAAAATTGCATCCTGTTTTTTATCATCCTACAAGTTCAAAAAGCTATTCTAATCTGTTCTGGCTTACTGCAGCACTTTCTGCTATCACCATCTCTGTAATAAATCAACTTATCTCTCTCTTGTCAGACTTGTCAGGCCTGTGTCTGGAAGGCTGCCAAGTTCTTCAGTGTTGTGGTTCTGTGATGCATCTCCCCCATCCAGGCCCCTCTCTGCACACTGCCTGTGTATTATTTATTTAGGGCAGCTTCTCTCTTCTCTCTTTTACAAGCTGGATAAATCGTCCTCTGAGCTGGCTGGGCTTTCACATACTGAAGAATTACAGACAAGGGCAAAGCTGTTTGCAGGAAGAAAAGAGCAGCCTGAAACGTCAGTGCATGGGGGAAAGAAACACACAAATGATCTCTTGAGATTCAAAAGGAAGGGTGTATACAGCCTGCTTGTGTATGGATGTATTTTCTATGTGTGGACATACTGTACATCAACCTACTTCCTGTTTTGGTGGCCATTTTGTTTGTTTATAAACAAACTTTTTAAAACTGTTTTTAACCACTTTTAATGCGGCGGGGAGCGGCAAAATTGTGACAGAGGGTAATAAGAGATGTCCCCTAACGCACTGGTATGTTTACTTTTGTGCGATTTTAACAATACAGATTCTCTTTAAGTTCTAAGATAGATACACTTTTATTTTCTTTAATCAGGTAAATATGAAATTATAGATATGTAAATATAACCTGGAGCCAGCAGGAGGAGCTCTTGTACAGAAAAGATGGATAAGTTAATCTTTGGGATTTCTATAGACAAGAAGTTAGGCGGGGTTCACATTGGGCAATTAAGCCAAACAGATCAGGTAAAACGGATCCGGTTTTCGCTTCACCGGATCTGTAAGGCTTGGTTCACATTGGCGAACGGATCTCATCACCGGTCGATCGGATCCGTTGCCACTCAGGTCTTCCAATGAGCAGGCAGGTGAGGGATAGTTCACTTACCCTGGCTTCTGTCTTCCTGTAATTGTGTCCCAGGTCGCGTCACATGACTACCACGCTACCTCCTCCAACCCGGAAGGAGGAAGCGTAATAGTCACTTGACGTGATGTGGGACGTAACAGGAAGCCCTCCTTCACCCGCCCACACTTGCGTCACCGCAGACCCCCTCCCCCAGTGGAGAGTCCCCACATCCCCCCAGACCAACACCCCCCAATGGAGCATCCCCACATTCCCCAGACCCCACCCCCAATGGAGCGTCCCCACATCTCCCCACTACCTGTGGAGGGTCCCCACATCCCCGCAGACCAACACCCCCAGTAGAGCATCCCCGCACTCCATGTGGAGCATCCCCACATGCCCCCTGACCCCCTCCCCCAGTGGAGGGTCCCCACATCCCTGCAGACTAAAACCCCCAATGGAGCATCCCCACATCCCCCCCAGACCCACACCCCCAGTGGAACGCCCCACCCCCCTGTGGATTTTTCACCCAGTGGAGCATCCCCACATCTCCCCAGACCCCCGCCCCAGTGAAACGCACCAACCCCCCTCCCTCGGTCCATTTCTTAGGTTCTGCAGCAAAGTTGCGGTCCATTCAGCCGAACGTATACAATGGATCGAACGCATGTGAACGGTTCCATAGGTTAACATTGGATCTGTTCACATCCGTTTCCTTTGTACTGTATCCATTCCGTTCTGCTTACGGTCCATTTTTTTTAAACACTAAAGTGAACCGGACTTTATGGCCCTTTTCCACTAGCAATCGCAAGTGTTCACGCTAAACGCTAGCGATTGCGATTCAGCAAAAGTTAAAAATTTCCCGGCGATTTCCTGACGTTTGTGATTGCTATTTTGATATGCTATGCACTGCGTAGCAAAATCGTGGCAATAATCGCTCCTCGGCGCGGTAGTGGAAATGACCTACTGCGATTCCTATGTTAAAAAGCAAACCGCGGCAATTTGAAAATTACTAGCGGTTTGCGATTTTGCGATTCAGCAATCGCAAACGCTGTAGTGGAAAAGGGCCCTTACCGTTGTGCTTGGTTATTCTTCATACCAGTAAAGCTTTGTAAACTGACTGACATGGCTACATCCTGTATTAAACATTTCATTTAAGAAAAAAGTTATATAAATAAGAAAATCATGTGTTAAATATCAGCCAGTAAAATTATAGACTTTTTAAGTAAAAAGAAAAAAAAAAAAAAGACAGAAAATCAGTATTTCTCTTTAAATGAGACTTCCCCCTTCGAAATGCAGCGCTCGTTTCAGAACAAATTGTCTTTAGATAGATTATTTCCTGAACATAGTAGCACTGGTATATGTGATTGTGTACAGCCCCCCAGTTTCGCCCCCCTCTCCTTCTGCAAAACACACAGTCTGAGTTAGCACACTTCGGGCAGGTTCAGGGTGTATAGAGGACGCTTGATTTGAGTCAGTAATTGCTGTCTTCCCATCGGATTTTCCGGCTGACATCTCATCTCACTGGTGCTCGTGTCTCCCCCCCATCCCTCAGCTTCCCATCTGATTTCTACCTATCCTCTTAATTGGGACTCTAGATCTGTAGATTCAGTGATTTTATCTGAGTAACTGACCTGAGCAGGGGGGGGGAGGGAGCTACTTTTGCTGCATTAAAACCACCTATAATTGAGTTGTTTAGTGTTAACCGTTTCACAGAATCCCTGCAGAGCATCCTTCCCAAATGTTCCGACACCGCCGGCTGGCACAGCACAACATTCCTGTGCACAATGGAAGCTTGCCATCGCTGGCTTCCTGTAGGAATCAGATAAACATTACCATTGCTCTAGCGTTCAGGACTCCACATATAGCCGGATTCTGAGCACATTTGGCTGTTTTTCTATAAACTCGAAGAGCAGTTAGCACTCATTCCCACTACTATGCCTTATAATCACGTGTTTTTATTCTAATTCATGTTAATACGAGGGATGTACATGTAATCAATAATCATGTGAACAGTGGGGTGACACAGAATAATCCAAAGTGAACGATAGATCTCAGCAAACTATTTAATAGGTTGAATTGGCAGAAATCTAAAGGTGGACATCAACAGTACAATCTCCGGAATGATCGACCGTAATATCGATTGGATTGGGTACCGTTCTGGTGCCGATTGATGAAAACAATTGTTCTGTTGGTGGTTTCATCAATACGAATTTCTGAACCACTACAGGATTGCTTTTCAGTATATGTAAAGTCACAGAAATGGTACAGTACTATGTAGCATGGCCTTTGTGAAGGTTAACCTTTTATTGCCGGAAACGGTTTCCATTACACTCTGAAATTCTTGTCCATAGACTTCTGGAGAACATCTGTCCTTTCCAATACTTCAAGTAGTCCTGAAGACCAGAGGCATAGCTACAGGGATGCAAGTATGGCACATGCCATGGGCACCTTATGTTGGGTATGTGTGAGAAAACGCGGAAAAGCTGCCGCATATGCCAAGAACGAGGCGGCTGATTCCGCGTCCAAAGCGGCGGTTTGCACGCATGGACACGCGTCTGGTAGTATGGTGGAATGCGGAAAAGCCGCCACATGTCCTGACAGCAAAGCGGCTGCTTGCATGCGGCGGCGTGTGCTTGGTGTGGCTGGGTCTGTTAGTGCACCTAGACAGATGGAGAGCTATGCACGCGCGGGCCTGAATGCAGGACCTTTATACCAGCAGGGGAAGTGTCAGCTGATCAGGAAGGTCAGCTGACTCCTGTAGGACTCATGATTGGCTGAATGGTTCGGGCGGGGCAGCAGAGTCCAGCAACTATATATTCTGCTGCTTGTCAGTTGCTGGTTGTCTGCCATTGCTAACACTTGCGTGAAGGCACTCAGACCTTAGCTAGACCCGACAGTGTGCCAGAACCGGCTGGAGCTGGGAATCCACACTGAGTCAGATTCTTGATAGCTTAAAGTACTAATTGTATGGTATTATTTGTTAGACCAGTTCCAGGGTGTTGAGATCAAGGCCCTCACACCCCAGACTAGGAATACTGTGTATCCTCTGTGTATTCTCTAGACTAGTTCCGGGGTGTTGTGAATACGGACCTCACACCCAAGACTAGGGAACTGTATTATCTTTTATGTTATACTCCAGACTAGTTCCAGGGTGTTGTGAATACGGACCTCACACCCAAGACTAGGGAACTGTATTATCATTTATGTTATACTCCAGACTAGTTCCAGGGTGTTGTGAATACGGACCTCACACCCAGACTAGGTTGTGTTATTACTGTGTTATGTTAGCCCAGTTCAGGGCAAAGCCTTACATATTAGCAGCAGGGCTTCCTGCGCCCCAGCCTTGGTCCCTCGCTCAGGGGTCCACAGGCTACAGGAATCTCACCCACCGCTCAGGGGTGAATTCCTCGGGAGTATAGGCCACCAGCTCCTCTGGTGGTCTTTACTCAGAGTTGTTACTGTTGCACCAAACACTTACACTCTCCCTGGTGTCTAGAGGTTAGACATATCTGATTATTGACGATTCTGCAGATCCTCAATAATCGGGTATATCTGTATTTTTGGGGATACTGCGGATCGCCAAGGATCAGATTCTCTCTCTGGTTGCTGACACCTATCGTTACAGAATGGCAGACCGAACCCAAATGGGCGCACTGTATAGCCATGTTGAAGTCCTGACCACCGCGGTAAACCAACTTTCCGCAGCAGTTTTGAACCAACAGACCCAGATATGTCAGATATTTGGGGCTATTTTAGGACTTCAATCAGTGCGATCTCCTCTTAGCACAGACATACGTATGCCTGTACCTGAAAAATTTTCTGGCGACAGATCTGATTTTCGGAACTTTAAAAATAGAGTGTTATCATACCTTGAGTTAAGGCCTAATTCGTCTGGAACCGAGGCACAGAGAATTACGTTCATTAAGACTCTGTTGTCAGGGGATTCCCAGACCTGGGCATATGGTCTTCCTATTGGGCATCAGGCCCTGACCTCGGTCGATGAATTTTTTGAGGCTATGGCTATGATTTACGATGACCCAGACATCGCCTCGACTTCTGAACGGAAGCTCAAGCTTCTGCGTCAGGGCAAAGGTCCGGTGGAAAATTATGCTGCGGAGTTTAGGAGGTGGGCAGTCTCGGCTAGATGGGACGCATTCGCCCTCCTAGACTGTTTTTTGGCCGGATTGTCAGATAATATTCATGAGGTAATGATAGGCCATCCTGAGCCCGAATCATTGGATGAGGCAATCTCTTTGGCCATACAGATAGATCGCCGTTTGCGCCACCAGAGACAGATTCGTGGTAGAGTGGCCAGAACGTCTATCTTACACGACTCTTCTCGGTCTCCCTCACCTCCAGGCGAACCTATGCAAATTGGGTACACAAGGTTGAATCTGGGGGAAAAGGGTCGCAGGAGCCCAAAGAAGAACGCTTTACATGGTTCCACTAGGCCAGACAAAAGCTATCGCCTAGGATTAGTCAAAATCATAGGTGAGCAGGGTTCATCCCTGAACGATGGTCGGCTGATCCTTCCTTGTTCGGTTACGTGGGAAGGTCGGACCAAGTCCGCAGAAGCCATGGTGGACTCGGGTTCGTCAGCGAACCTCATCGATTACGATTTTGCCAAAAGTCTGGGGATACCGTTATCTGCACCCGACCGGCAGATTTCGGTCACTGCAGTGGACGACTCTCCATTGCGCAATGCCCAGTTTCTTTCCCAAACCCCCCTACTGTCATGTTGTTTAGGGGCAGTGCATGAAGAGAGTTTACAGTTCCTGGTCCTGCCGATGAAAGGCTCTGCTGTTGTTCTCGGTATGCCCTGGTTGCAACTCCACTCTCCGCTGATTGACTGGGCTTCAGGACAGTTACTGAACTGGTCAGCTCATTGTCATGAGCACTGTTTAAAGAAGGGTGAGGTGGATAAAACCAGGATACAGGTCGCAGGAAAGGCAGGACAGTGTACAGTTATTTCTAATGGTTCCTGTTCCTCACGGTTTCCGCTCATGCATAAATCTGATAGCAAAAGCCCCAAAGCAGACACTTTAGACAGGGGTTTTTGGCCCAAAACCATTCTACCACCAAAAAAACAGGCTGACAAAAAATCATTTCCTGTGTCCCCGCCCGGGGCAGCGCTGCAGGTGGATTCCACTCCCTCCCTCCCTGGGTGGATTGATGGCCGGCCTGAGTATGAGATAAAAGGAAAATTCTCTAACTTACGTCCTGGAAAGCCAGGAAGGAGATGTCCGGAGTCCACTCCTCAGGGGGGGAGTACTGTGAGAAAACGCGGAAAAGCTGCCGCATATGCCAAGAACGAGGCGGCTGATTCCGCGTCCAAAGCCACGGTTTGCACGCATGGACACGCGTCTGGTAGTATGGTGGAATACGGAAAAGCCGCCGCATGTCCTGACAGCAAAGCGGCTGCTTGCATGCGGCGGCGTGTGCTTGGTGTGGCTGGGTCTGTTAGTGCACCTAGACAGATGGAGAGCTATGCACGCGCGGGCCTGAATGCAGGACCTTTATACCAGCAGGGGAAGTGTCAGCTGATCAGGAAGGTCAGCTGACTCCTGTAGGACTCATGATTGGCTGAATGGTTCGGGCGGGGCAGCAGAGTCCAGCAACTATATATTCTGCTGCTTGTCAGTTGCTGGTTGTCTGCCATTGCTAACACTTGCGTGAAGGCACTCAGACCTTAGCTAGACCCGACAGTGTGCCAGAACCGGCTGGAGCTGGGAATCCACACTGAGTCAGATTCTTGATAGCTTAAAGTACTAATTGTATGGTATTATTTGTTAGACCAGTTCCAGGGTGTTGAGATCAAGGCCCTCACACCCCAGACTAGGAATACTGTGTATCCTCTGTGTATTCTCTAGACTAGTTCCGGGGTGTTGTGAATACGGACCTCACACCCAAGACTAGGGAACTGTATTATCTTTTATGTTATACTCCAGACTAGTTCCAGGGTGTTGTGAATACGGACCTCACACCCAAGACTAGGGAACTGTATTATCATTTATGTTATACTCCAGACTAGTTCCAGGGTGTTGTGAATACGGACCTCACACCCAGACTAGGTTGTGTTATTACTGTGTTATGTTAGCCCAGTTCAGGGCAAAGCCTTACATATTAGCAGCAGGGCTTCCTGCGCCCCAGCCTTGGTCCCTCGCTCAGGGGTCCACAGGCTACAGGAATCTCACCCACCGCTCAGGGGTGAATTCCTCGGGAGTATAGGCCACCAGCTCCTCTGGTGGTCTTTACTCAGAGTTGTTACTGTTGCACCAAACACTTACACTCTCCCTGGTGTCTAGAGGTTAGACATATCTGATTATTGACGATTCTGCAGATCCTCAATAATCGGGTATATCTGTATTTTTGGGGATACTGCGGATCGCCAAGGATCAGATTCTCTCTCTGGTTGCTGACACCTATCGTTACAGTATGTATGCTACTCCAAACCATCTCTGACAGTCTCCTTATAGATCCTAGTTTTTATCTGGGGGCACCCTACTGCCTGGTTACATTGTTTGGGGGGATAAGCTGCCCATACTTCATTCTTACAGGCCATGTCTCACGTCAACTTGAACACTACCAATTCAACTGAGACTACACCTTAAAGAGGACCGCCGGAGAAGAAACGAAAATCCGGCAGCCTGCAAGTAAAAGAAAGTTATGTTTACCTGCGAAATCTTGTCCCGCAATGCCGTCCCGAAGTCCCTGCATCACCCGTCTTCTGGCACCTGGACCCGCCTCCTCTCTCTCCCCGGAGAAAACCACCAAGCTATTTACTGTACTAAAGCATTTTTCTCTGCAGAGAGAGTGGAGGTGGGGCTAGGCGCTGGAAGTTGCGTGATGCAGGGACTTCGGGACGGTGTCGCAGGACAAGACTTCTCAGGTAAATATAACTTTCTTTTACTTGCAGGCTGCCGGACTTTCGTTTATACTCCAGAGGTCCTCTTAAAATTTTTGGGATGATGATTTATCCCCCCCCCCCCCACATCCTTCTCTACCAAGGGGTTGATTTCAGTGTTAGCCATAGGTGTTGATTTCTAAAAAATATGCCTCTGCTGAAGTCATACATTAAAAATTAGGTGCCTTGATAGTGGGTTACTGGATAGTCCAGAGGCTTCCTGCGTCTTCACCATACTATTACATTGCTGTGTCTCTTTGAACCTATTTGACCCATTGGATAAGCACCACGCCTCCCTTATTTCCTTTGTGTTTAATTTGTCTGCGTATCATTTCTCTAACTTTTTTCAGGTGACATAACCATCAGTCAAGCCTCTTCTTTCTCATGCAGCCCGGTATTGCCAGATTGGCTAAGCTTTGGGGCTCCACCATCTGTTTATTACCAGCTCATACAATCCCTGAAATGGGAAGGGACTCTGCAAGAGAGGAGCGGAAATCCTTCCCTGCTCTTGCAAAGGGACCATGCGGCTGCGTATCACTTCCACTCCCATTCGCGAGAATCTGCAGCATGCGACCGCACAGCTCTGGATAACCAGCACGCAATGTTTTGGTTACAGTTCGGCCGCGGTGCATTGCGGCTATGTAGCCACATTGCACTGCGTGTAGTGGAGTTGGGCCCTAAGCCCCCTTGTCCAAAGATAAGGGGCTCACCCCACATGTTCGGGGAGGTGATAACTACCCAACACATGTCATGGTCTGTCTTGGGGGGCTTATGTTGGAATCTGGGAGCCCACTTTAATTAGAGGACCTCCAGATGTACAAGCTTTCCCAAGTACCGTAAGTAACTAAAAGGGTTTCTTCTTGACCTACTACATATTTAAAATGATAGGTTAGTAAAAAAAAGAATGACGATTTTTATTTACAGTATTAAAATAATAAAAAAAAAATATTTGTGTCCTCTATCTTCCATTTTTATACTCTATCTGTTCTGTAACCTTCTTCCTTCTTCTGTATACTTGCAACTTGGGGTACCATCCTCTATACACTTCTATCTTCTTCTGGCATTTTCATCCACTCTTTCTTCTCCATTAAAAACTTATTTTCTTACATCTTTTGGAACTATAGAAACAGCTGTCTACAGGCAGAGCCACCGGACCCACTGGCTTTAGCTGTTTATTGCAGCTTCTCTACATTTCTATCTTTATGACAGTCCACTTCTCTAAAAATATCTATAGACTGAAGCAAAATGTTTACATATTGATTGATCTTTCTCTCTTTGCTCTGTTTGTTTTTCTGTTCTTAGAGTCAGTAGATTTAATTTCAGTTTAGCTTTACTTGGTTAGTCTCTTGGTAGTTAGGAAAGTTACTCTAAGTCTTCTTGAATCTTGCTGCAGCATTAAAAGGTATGGGAAATGAAAACTCTTATGTAACAAACTCCGCATTCACATAGGTTAAAATAAAACAGTGAAAAAAAGAACCTTTATAGCCAGACGAGAGAGGAAGAGGCAGAAAACATTTTATTATTGATAACAGATATTGGCCTCAATTCACTAAGATCATGCTGGAGATAATAAAGCAAGAGAAAACTTACCTCCACACATGTACGGGGGCTTTACAATTAACCCCAGAAGTTAACACTATTTAATTCAATAGAAATGCACTCGGAACACGAAAATTCGGAACACGAAACTCGGTTTTCGCATGCGGTACACGAAATTTCGACGAAATCGGAATTCAGCTGTTCCAATCAGCCCTAAAAAAGAACCTTTATAGCCACAGACAAAAGAGGAAGAGGCAGAAAATATTTTATTATTGATAACAGATATAGGCCTCAATTCACTAAGATCATGCTGGTGTAACGATTGTGGAATCGTCTCCGTGGTCAGCGCACCAGACGTGCGCTGACGCGGCGGATTTCCTCCACAAGCGTATTATTGCGGACACCCAGGCTAGGTGCTATGCACCCGCAGAGGGCAATTCCCACCGGCAGATGGCGCTGTGGAGTGCAGGCGAACACAGCCGCTGCACAGCCACAGATGCCAAATGGGAATTGTACAGATCCGGGACAAGGTACAATCAGGCAGGGCTGGATAGCCCACAGGGAACAGAGCAAAAGGACAGAACCAATGTGTGCCCACCAAATTAGTCGCCACCCAGCGACGGCGAACACACAACGGCGGAAACGAAGTAGGAAACGCAATCGCAAGAATGACGATTGCCAATAGCGACACAAGACTGAGCAGGACAGAGCACAAGGGTAGCAAAGGCACAGCAAATCATACAAAGAGAAAGATAAGGAAAATAACAAATGCTAGCTGAACGCGAACACCGCACTCATTCGCAACAGTGCACGCGTTCGTGCGCGGTCTCCGCGTGTTACGCACAACAGAGACAAGCACGCCTAACTAACCAAAGACAGACAAACACGAAACAGAGAACGCGAGCGCTTGCTTAACGGTTACCTCACCGAGCCTACAGCAAGCGTTTCGAATCAGACAAGACAGACAAACGTGAAACAGGAACTAGGCAGAAAGGATCCACCGCTCTTCCGTCAGAGCAAGTGTGATCCAAGCAGAAACACAGATCAGAACGATCCACAGCCGCTACCGCTAGCGGTTAGTGCGATTCAGGAAGACAGATCAGAAGGATCCACAGCACTAGCGAAAAGTGGCTAGCGCGATCCAGGTACAGAGTAGCAGAACAGAAGGATCCCCAGCGCTAGCGAAAAGTGGCTAGCGCGATCCCAGAAGACAGAACAGAAGGATCCCCAGCGCTAGCGAAAAGTGGCTAGCGCGATCCCAGAAGACAGAACAGAAGGATCCACAGCACTAGCTCAAAGAGACTAGTGCGATCCAGAGAAGATAATAACAGAACAGAAGGGCCTACCAGAAGCAACCGCTGCTCTGGTTAGCACCCCACAGACAGACAGAACAGGCAATACAAATAATACAATCCTAACTAGACTAGGGAATCTGCCTAGCGCAGTCCCACGAATAACTCTAAACTAATCTTCAACGAGAAGTAGCATGGCTGACACTCACTAGGAGTGTATACTACAAACCCTGAAGGAATGACCAGCAAAGGACTGTGGGTAATCCCAACCTTTATACTGCCAGTCATCACAGGAGGCAGGTAGGGGATTTGCATAACGAATGTATGCAAATTCCTCAGCAGCAAGCTGCAGAACTGACAAAAGGTCTCTCTTAAAGAGACCTGCAGAATGCAGACGTGAACAGTGGTCAAAACGCTGCCTGTCTGCACAGGCAGCTGAGCAGATGCTCACAGTACCCCCCCTTCTAGGGTCGAATTCCAGACGACCCTCAAAACTGATATCTCCAAACCTCTCTAACAGAAGACTCATGAAGGTCGGGGCAGCCCGACAAGGTCCAATTCCAGAGTCAGTCCACCCGAAACCGACCTCATCGGAAACAGAAGCCACCGAAACATGCCCATCAGTTCTACCAGTCTCAGTATAACACCCATCAGGACTGTGAACGCCAGAGAAGAAGCCATCGACACCCTCCAGACAATACCCACCACCTTCCAAGGAGCGTCCGAAAATACCAAACCTGCCACAATACCTGTTCGAAGTGTCCCTTACAACACAAAAGCCACCGTTGATCTTATCCAGTGTACCAAGCAAAATTTCTCCCGGAATCTCCCAGAACCTTTTGAAGCTCCACAGAGATCCCAAGAGGGCAGAACAATCACCAGGCTCACATGGAGAATTACCAAGAACCCCCATGGAACCAATGACAATTCCGGATTCAGAATTACGAGGACACCCATCAAGATCAAGACTTTCAGGGACCACTTCTGGGCATGCAAGCAGGCAGGCCATATCAGAGCATATCTCCACCGAGGAAGCATCTGAGTACGCTGGTAACCGAGGCACACTTGGGCTTTCTGGATCACAGAGCACACTGGGGTACACCAGCACAGGAGAAACCTCAGGACATGTTGGGGAACTGCCAACCTCGGAGTCTGGCACGACAAGACCAAAACCAGTACCGGGCAGAGAATCATCATGAGTGGAGGTCACAGGCACTGGACTTTCAAAAGAAGACTCGGATACAAATTCAGAAATTTCTGTGACAATAATATCATCATTGACTACATATGAGTGAAGCTCCACTAGAGCTGCAAAGATAGCCAGCAAGGCAGCAATGCCTACGGAAGAGGGTAACACCTCAGAAGGACTTAGGGGGCAGGAGACATCTCCAAGTTCTGCACCCTTTGGGAGGAACTCGGAGACCTCCAGAACATCAAACAAGACCTCAGGAACATCATTTTTCAAGTTTTCTAGGAAGGATTCTGAACTATCCATGTTACAGGGCAAAACTGGAACTTTATCTTGTGGACAGGGCAGATGTCCCAAGGAAGGTTCCACCATAAACTGAGATTGAATTTCATAATCATGAGGGGAATGTACAGGCATATTCACTGGACCACACACTGACTCTCTAACTTTAATCTCGCTGCACCCAGAATTCTGCGTAGCAGTCAAACTAGCTTGCAATTCCAAAACTGCAGAAAAACAGGTGAAAATAGCAGCAATACCTAAACGAGCCTCTAGGGACACTGCAGGAGATATTGTACAAGGCAATATTGACTCATCCAGAGTACTGGGTGGAGAGTCAATACTTTCTTCAGAATCAGACTCGCAAATGTCAATGCGAGTGGACATAATGTCTTTATTCATGATACAGGGCAGGCTCAGAGACATCTTCTCTGGACAGAGCAAAGGTGCTTCAGTATCAGGTTCGCAAACCCAAGGCGTTGTCTCACTCTTGGACTCGGCTAACGATGTCAAATCCGAGGAGTCAGAACGCAAAATTTGTGAATCCAAGATCGCAGTCGATTGCGAAAGTGGACATTTCGAAGACAGGGATTCAGAGGTCTCCAGGCTGGATTGCTGGATCTCAGAAACACCAGCTGACAATGTGCTTTTACAAACATCAACTGAATGAAGTACACGTTGTTCATTCAGAATCATTTTCCACATACAAATCAGCGGACTCACAAAGTCAAATTCACACCCCTTTCCTTTTCTTAAGGCAGAAGCAGAACTTATACATGCTCTCAAGACAGACTCACTTCTGGCAATGTAGTACTCACAAAACGACTTTGAATCGTTCTCCAATTCGTACATCAGCGATTCGAGCTGCTTTTTCTGGAACGGGGGCTCCCATTCACACCTGACTAGATCTGAGCATACATACTGAACAATGTTAGAAGAAGGAGTTGTGACAACAACATGAGAAACTTTATTAATCACATTACCCTTACTCTTGAAACTGCATAGTTTGGGAATTTTCCCCATGGCAAGATCATAGATGGAGGATCTTAAAGTAGTACTGGGAGAAGAAGATCTGTTTTTACAGGACAAGGGATCCCACATATCATTGACAAAACTGACACACCCACGCTGATCACAATCGGCAGGAACATCTGAGAAACAGGCATCAGATCGCACAGATTTAACCTCTAAACAAACAGAAGAAACTTCATCAGAATTCACACAGGTGTCCACAAACGAGGCACACCCATTCATTTCAGGTCGCACAGTGTCCAAACTCACTTGCTTTACCCCAGAAAGACAGGAATAATCATGTGACAATGGTGTCTCTTTATTTGAAATAATTGGTTGGTGTGTGTGCAATTCGTCCAAAATAGTCTGCCACACATAAATCACCAGATCCACATCACACTCATCACATTCATCACAATCGATCAAAAGGTACATAGAGTCGAGACAATCATTCAGGTCATCCGCGCTCTTTGCAATATAAAAATCGCAAAAGGCTTTCCAATCGAAATCAAACTCTTCCACCAAGGCCCCAATTTCCCATGAGGCAAATGGCGGTTCAAATAGCCCGGTATCGAGATAATCCCCATATGGGTGGGGATCAGGGACGAGCACCGATTTTTTAACTGCTTTTATATAGTGTGCGATCCTACCTATAATAGGATCCACATACGCTTTTGTCTCAGGCAATGACATCTGAATCAAATCAAAGGTTCCCTCTGCCCTGGGAATTTTGGTTTGGCTGGTCATTCTGTAACGATTGTGGAATCGTCTCCGTGGTCAGCGCACCAGACGTGCGCTGACGCGGCGGATTTCCTCCACAAGCGTATTATTGCGGACACCCAGGCTAGGTGCTATGCACCCGCAGAGGGCAATTCCCACCGGCAGATGGCGCTGTGGAGTGCAGGCGAACACAGCCGCTGCACAGCCACAGATGTCAAATGGGAATTGTACAGATCCGGGACAAGGTACAATCAGGCAGGGCTGGATAGCCCACAGGGAACAGAGCAAAAGGACAGAACCAATGTGTGCCCACCAAATTAGTCGCCACCCAGCGACGGCAAACACACAACGGCGGAAACGAAGTAGGAAACGCAATCGCAAGAATGGCGATTGCCAATAGCGACACAAGACTGAGCAGGACAGAGCACAAGGGTAGCAAAGGCACAGCAAATCATACAAAGAGAAAGATAAAGAAAATAACAAACGCTAGCTGAACGCGAACACCGCACTCATTCGCAACAGTGCACGCGTTCGTGCGCGGTCTCCGCGTGTTACGCACAACAGAGACAAGCACGCCTAACTAACCAAAGACAGACAAACACGAAACAGAGAACGCGAGCGCTTGCTTAACGGTTACCTCACCGAGCCTACAGCAAGCGTTTCGAATCAGACAAGACAGACAAACGTGAAACAGGAACTAGGCAGAAAGGATCCACCGCTCTTCCGTCAGAGCAAGTGTGATCCAAGCAGAAACACAGATCAGAACGATCCACAGCCGCTACCGCTAGCGGTTAGTGCGATTCAGGAAGACAGATCAGAAGGATCCACAGCACTAGCGAAAAGTGGCTAGCGCGATCCAGGTACAGAGTAGCAGAACAGAAGGATCCCCAGCGCTAGCGAAAAGTGGCTAGCGCGATCCCAGAAGACAGAACAGAAGGATCCCCAGCGCTAGCGAAAAGTGGCTAGCGCGATCCCAGAAGACAGAACAGAAGGATCCACAGCACTAGCTCAAAGAGACTAGTGCGATCCAGAGAAGATAATAACAGAACAGAAGGGCCTACCAGAAGCAACCGCTGCTCTGGTTAGCACCCCACAGACAGACAGAACAGGCAATACAAATAATACAATCCTAACTAGACTAGGGAATCTGCCTAGCGCAGTCCCACGAATAACTCTAAACTAATCTTCAACGAGAAGTAGCATGGCTGACACTCACTAGGAGTGTATACTACAAACCCTGAAGGAATGACCAGCAAAGGACTGTGGGTAATCCCAACCTTTATACTGCCAGTCATCACAGGAGGCAGGTAGGGGATTTGCATAACGAATGTATGCAAATTCCTCAGCAGCAAGCTGCAGAACTGACAAAAGGTCTCTCTTAAAGAGACCTGCAGAATGCAGACGTGAACAGTGGTCAAAACGCTGCCTGTCTGCACAGGCAGCTGAGCAGATTCTCACAGCTGGAGATAATAAGGCAAGAGAAAACTTACCTCCACACATCAATCTTCCCTTATTAAGGTGTAGAGATACGTTTTCACAGTGAGAAAGTTATCTTATCACTTCAGTCCTTCAGTTACCTCCTCTGTAGTTATTTTCACACACAGTTAATTAACAGCCTGTCTTTAACTTTAGAACTCTGGAGTTATTTTAAGGATATTAGAGTAAACTTTAGAGATTTCTCCTTAACTTAAAGACAGACAAGTTAAAGGAATACTATTGATTGAAACGAATTTTGTTTAATACTCTATATTAGTGTACACATTACCACTAGTGCTAGGGGCACTTTATTTATTCACCCAGGTCTCTCTCTCGCTATCCCTGCTTAAAAATTCATTTCTCACACAGCTCATAGTAGTTTGGGTCACCCTGAGCTGCTTGGTTACTCTGTCACACAGCTCACAAATATATTTCACTGTGTCACTCACAGCATGCAGCAGACACATGGCCGGATTTCTGGCAAGGCCGCATAGGCCATGGCCTAGGGCACCAGATAAACAAGGGGCGGCCTGCAGACAGTGGGCATTATTTGCAGGGCATTATTTGCAAGTGTCCAAACAAATGAAAGGGGTCAGGATAACTGCACTATGAGTACCAGCTGGCATCTGCCTGTGCAGTGCTACAGGCAGCTGCAGTCCGTTAATTAAATGTTTGTGAACAGTGTGTGACTAGCAAAAAGCCAGACCTTGTCCAATGACATAGCAGCAGCTCCAGGCAGTTACAGAAGGCCGGGTCTCACACACTTGGTGTGGGGGATGAAAGGACCAGGGGCAGCGCCAGCAAATAGTACAGAATACAGAAGGCAGCCCCTCACAGTACCCATTTCTTAATTATTGATTGGCCAGCGCTGTTACCCTGGAGACAGCAGTGGGTACAGGACTCACTTTTACGTGTTGCTGACCCCACCCAATGTCCAATTGTGAGCCACTTTTGACAATGTGTGTGTGGTGGACGGCTCCCACCACGCTCATCACCTGTAGATCGCTTGATTGACCAGTTCCCCCGTGTGAAGTGATTGATTCACTTCACGTTGCCATGGAGACCTCAGCACTAGCCACAATAGTGGACACCAGCGGGCCAAAATTTTTTGGGTGTGTGTGCGTGGAGAGAGGTGGTAGGATATGGTTTCGGTTGGGGCGGCTGGTAATAGTCGGCCTTGGGCGGTAAGAAGTACAAATCCGGCCCTGAGCAGACATGAGGAGAAATAGGCTGATCTGAGGTGGTAACAGGTAACTAAATGAGCTGTAATATTGCTGGAATATAACAAGCTATACCACGAGTCTTTGTTTACACTCAGACTGGCTGCCTGCTTGAGGTGATTCACTCCAGGCTGCATCCACTTTACAAGCTGCTGAGAGGGGCAGACTAGTGTTGGGCGAACAGTGTTCGCCACTGTTCGGGTTCTGCAGAACATCACCCTGTTCGGGTGATGTTCGAGTTCGGCCGAACACCTGATGGTGTTCGGCCAAACTGTTCGGCCATATGGCCGAACTAAGAGCGCATGGCCGAACGTTCCCCAAACGTTCGGCTAGCGCTGTGATTAGCCGAACGGGTCACGTGGTTCGGACCCGAACGCGCTCTGATTGGCCGAACGGGTCACGTGGTTCGGGTAAATAAATACCCGATCCACGTCATTTCTCCGCCATTTGTCTGTGGGTTTAGCTTTGGGTAGCTAACTAAAATCAGAGAAAGAACATGTGTGCATCAACCAAGTGAACCTGACAAATCTGGCTTTGCAAATTTGGCCTATTGGCTAATCACGAGACATTGCTCATGCAAATAAGCATTTGCTTTCGCATGCCTAAATATGCAGGGTCAAAACCAAAAACCGCAAAACAATCGCCCTGCGGGAATTAGTTCATGCTATACAGCACTATCCAGGGGCGCCACGAGGAGGCTTCCATTGCCCCCATACAACCGGGGGGCCGCGGGGGTCCCAGGCACTCTCACCGCCTGGAACCCACACAGCGGCACCCCGGAGGCGGAGGCTGGGGGGTGCAGGCGATCTCCCCAGCGTGGCCAGCGCCGGGAAGAGCCGCCCGCACACACCTCCCAAGATTAAAAACAGGCACTTACCTCAACGTCCATTGCGTTCTGCTGTATGCGCATAACCTGGGCGCGACACATAAGGGGCGGACAGGCGCAAATAGCCTGCTCCAGGGCTCTCACCTCCTAAAACAAGCCACTCACTACCTGCCCTCAGAAAAAAGAAATGCAATGCTAACTACAATCTTTGGGTAGGCAGGCAGGGTAGTTCTCTCTCCAGCCAGGCTAGCCAGGGTCTCCCCAGTCGTGTCGCTGCTGGGAACAGTAGTACACCGCTCACCCACACTATATAGCATTGTGTTTACTGCCACTCTGTGTCTCTGCTGGGAACAGTAGTACACCGCTCACCCTGTATAGCATTGTGCTCTGTGTCGCTGCTGGGAATAGTAGTACACCGCTCAGCCTCCACTGTATAGCATTGTGTTTACTGCCACTCTGTGTCTCTGCTGGGAACAGTAGTACACCGCTCACCCACCACTGTATAGCATTGTGCTCTGTGTCGCTGCTGGGAACAGTAGTACACCGCTCAGCCACCACTGTATAGCATTGTGTTTACTGCCACTCTGTGTCTCTGCTGGGAACAGTAGTACACCGCTCACCCACCACTGTATAGCATTGTGCTCTGTGTCGCTGCTGGGAACAGTAGTACACCGCTCAGCCACCACTGTATTGCATTGTGTTTACTGCCACTCTGTGTCTCTGCTGGGAACAGTAGTACACCGCTCACCCACCACTGTATAGCATTGTGCTCTGTGTCGCTGCTGGGAACAGTAGTACACCGCTCAGCTACCACTGTATAGCATTGTGTTTACTGCCACTCTGTGTCTCTGCTGGGAACAGTAGTACACCGCTCACCCACCACTGTATAGCATTGTGCTCTGTGTCGCTGCTGGGAACAGTAGTACACCGCTCACCCACACTATATAGCATTGTGTTTACTGCCACTCTGTGTCTCTGCTGGGAACAGTAGTACACCACTCACCCACCACTGTATAGCATTGTGCTCTGTGTCGCTGCTGGGAACAGTAGTACACCGCTCACCCACACTATATAGCATTGTGTTTACTGCCACTCTGTGTCTCTGCTGGGAACAGTAGTACACCGCTCACCCACCACTGTATAGCATTGTGCTCTGTATCGCTGCTGGGAACAGTAGTACACCACTCACCCACCACTGTATACCATTGTGCTCTGTGTCGCTGCTAGGAACAGTAGTACACCGCTCAGCCACCACTGTATAGCATTGTGTTTACTGCCACTCTGTGTCTCTGCTGGGAACAGTAGTACACCGCTCAGCCACCACTGTATAGCATTGTGCTCTGTGTCGCTGCTGGGAACAGTAGTACACCGCTCACCCACCCACCACTGTACAGCATTGTGCTCTGTGTCGCTGCTGGGAACAGTAGTACACCGCTCAGCCACCACTGTATAGCATTGTGTTTACTGCCACTCTGTGTCTCTGCTGGGAACAGTAGTACACCGCTCAGCCACCACTGTATAGCATTGTGCTCTGTGTCGCTGCTGGGAACAGTAGTACACCGCTCACCCACCCACCACTGTATAGCATTGTGCTCTGTGTCGCTGCTGGGAACAGTAGTACACCGCTCAGCCACCACTGTATAGCATTGTGTTTACTGCCACTCTGTGTCTCTGCTGGGAACAGTAGTACACCGCTCACCCACCACTGTATAGCATTGTGCTCTGTGTTGCTGGGAACAGTAGTACACCGCTCAGCCACCACTGTATAGCATTGTGTTTACTGCCACTCTGTGTCTCTGCTGGGAACAGTAGTACACCGCTCACCCACCACTGTATAGCATTGTGCTCTGTGTTGCTGGGAACAGTAGTACACCGCTCAGCCACAACTGTATAGCATTGTGTTTACTGCCACTCTGTGTCTCTGCTGGGAACAGTAGTACACCGCTCACCCACCACTGTATAGCATTGTGCTCTGTGTCGCTGCTGGGAACAGTAGTACACCGCTCTGCCACACTATATAGCATTGTGTTTACTGCCACTCTGTGTCTCTGCTGGGAACAGTAGTACACCGCTCACCCACCACTGTATAGCATTGTGCTCTGTGTCGCTGCTGGGAACAGTAGTACACCGCTCACCCACACTATATAGCATTGTGTTTACTGCCACTCTGTGTCTCTGCTGGGAACAGTAGTACACCGCTCACCCACCACTGTATAGCATTGTGCTCTGTGTCGCTGCTGGGAATAGTAGTACACCGCTCACCCACCACTGTATAGCATTGTGCTCTGTGTCGCTGCTGGGAATAGTAGTACACCGCTCACCCGCCACTGTATAGAATTTCTGTACTGCCACTGTACTGCTGCCAGTCAGCGTGTACTTTAAGGATAAGTGAAATGAAGAAGAAATCCTGTGAAAGAGGGAGGGGCAAGGGAAGAGGTGTTTCCCCTGACAGTTCACGTACAGGCCACAGTGGAGCACCAAAGAAAACCCACTCAATACCGCCCATGTTGTCCAGGAAATCAACCCTCACAAATCCAAAAGAACAGGACCAGATAATTAATTGGATGACCTCTCAAGCGTCCAGCAGTGGGTTAAGCAGCAACAGCACATCACGCACGAGGTCCGAGTCCTCAGCCAGTTACAAGGAGCCAGTGGGCACAAAGCTGACACAACCGGCAGCGACACCACGCACACAACTGCCAAATAACCAGTCCGAAGAATTTCCTCAGGACACAATGGGGTATTCGCAGGAGCTATTCCCAGCCCAACAAACTTCCACCTTTCAAAGGTCAATGGAACAGCCAGAAATGTTGTGCCCGGATTCACAACCATTTAGTGTGGGAAATGCACCGCGCACTGAAATGCAAGGCGAGTCCGAGGACTTTGAAACCCAAATCCCAGAGCAAGTTGGGCAGGAGGGGTTTCAATTGTAGGAGGTCGGCCAAGAAGATCTGGAAGACGACGTTGGAGTGAGCTGCGCAGAGGTTGTTCTGGGGAGCTCTACTCCACGGCGGCGGCCCACAATCACATATGACGAGTTTGAGGAGATGGAAGAGGAGGAGGGTATGGACAAGGTTGACAGAGACCCAGATTTTGTATGTGAAGGAGAACATCGCCGTCGTAGCAGCAGCACAGTTGAGTCTGTTGAAGAACCCACTGCTGCACGAATTCGCCTTGTGCCACAAGGTAGGCGGCGCGAAGTTTCAGGCACCACAAGCGTGGAAGTTCAAGTGAGACGCAAAAGAGGCGCAAACAGAAATCGCCAGCAAGGCAGGTGCTCCAAAGTCTGGCCTTTCTTTGAAGACTGCAGTGAGGATGGTACCATGGTGGTTTGCAAGGTGTGCAAGACCCGCCTGAGCAGGGGGAAAAATATTAACAACCTCTCCACCACCAGCATGACCCGCCACATGGTATCCAAACATCCCACTCTGTGGGGGCCAGGACAGGGTACCAGCAACACTGCCTCCCTTGGGGTCACCAGACTCACCACCAGACCCTCCTCAGCAGCAGCAGTAGCCCAGCCATTGCATGGTTCACAACAACATTCACAAACATCAGACGACGCTGACACTGTCACTTTCCGGAATAGTGCTCTTGAGGTCTCCCAGTCTTCATCAAACACAACAACCAACAGCCGTTCAGTGTGCAGCCCTACGGTTCAGTTGTCTGTCTCGGAGATGTTTGAGCGCAAGAGGAAATTGCCAGCAAATGACCCCCGGGCCGTACACTAACAGCCAGCATAGCCAAGCTTCTGACCTGCGAAATGCTGCCATATCGAGTGGTGGAGACAAACAGCTTCAAGGGCATGATGTCAGTGGCCATCCCACGTTATGTGGTCCCCAGCCGCTACCACTTTGCGCGCTCTGCAGTGCCTGAGTTGCATGAGCACGTGGTCAGCAAAATAACCCGAAGCTTGAAGAATGCTGTTGCCTGCAAGGTTCACCTCACCACTGACACCTGGACGAGTGCGTTCGGCCAGGGTCGATACATCTCCCTTACCGCGCACTGGGTGAACCTTGTGGAGCCTGGCAGCGATTCCTCACCTGCTACGGCGCGGGTGTTGCCCATGCCGCAAACAGCTGCACCGCCGTCCCTCCCACTGGATAACAACAGCAGCACCTACCTCTCTGACTCCTTCTCCTCCAACGCATCTCAAAGCTGTACCTCATCCGGAAACGCTAACCCAGCAGCAGTAGGATCGTGGAAGCAGTGCAGCACAGCTGTTGGCATGCGTCAGCAAGCGTTGCTGAAGCTGATCTGCCTTGGGGATAAGCAGCACACAGGGGAGGAAATTTGGAGGGGAATAAAGGAACAGACGGATTTGTGGCTGGCACCGCTGGACCTGAAACCGGGCATGGTTGTGTGTGATAATGGGAGTAATCTCATTCGCGCTTTAAGGTTGGCTAAGCTGACACACATCCCTTGCCTGGCGCACGTGATGAACCTAGTAGTTCAGCGGTTCCTGAGGATATACCCAGGCGTGGCCGATCTTCTGTTGAAGGTGCGACGAGTGGCCAAACATTGCAGAAATTCCAGTACTGCTTCGGGGGCACTCACCAAGATGCAGGAGCGCTTCAATCTCCCCCACCATCGCTTGCTGTGTGATGTCCCTACGCGCTGGAATTCTACGCTGCACATGCTAGCCCGCTTTTGCGAGCAGAAGAGTGCAGTGGTCCAGTACATGACGGCGCAGTACCGAGACGCATCCGGACAGCTGCCAAGCTTCTGTGGATCCGATTGGGCCAACATGTTGGATATCTGCCAAGTCCTCCAAAATTTTGAGCAATCCACGTTGCTTGTGAGCAGTGACAACTCTTCAGTCAGCATTACCATACCACTGCTGTGTTTACTGAAGAAGTCAATGTTGAAAATCAAGGAAACAGCTGTCATGATACAACTGGGGGAATCTGAAGGAGAAACCGATCAGCGTGATGATACCAACATCAGGCCATCTGCTTTAGGAAACGCTGGCCCCAGCAGCTATGACGAAGAAGAAAAGGAGGAACAGCTGGAGTTGGAGCAGGAATTTCATGCCACCACTGACGAGGGCCAGAGCGGTGCACGTTGGACTTCCACAATTCAGCGCGAATGGTCAGCAGAAGCAGACCAGGAAGAAGGTGACGACTATGATGCATCACAACAACTATCACAACGCTCACAAGAGGATGATGAGGATTCTGGCAGGACTCTGGCACACATGGCTCAATTCATGCTAGACTGCATTGAACGCGACCCACGCATTGTGCGCATTCTGGACAACACCAATTACTGGGTTTATACCCTTCTGGATCCCACGGTACAAACACAATGTTCCAAAACTGCTTGAAGAAAGAGTCAGACAGGTCAAAATGGAAGAATACCAGCAGGCCCTTGTGGAGATTTTAGAGAGGAGATTGACATCCTCCCCCTCCTCTAGCCAGTTGTACGCCGACAGACTGACTTCCGCAAACCCAGGACGACCAGGAGGGCAGCAAACAACACAAGCCGCAGCTAGTGCCCAAAAGGGAATGGTATCGGCAGTGTCCTTGGAGTGGGAAAATTTTCTGACACCCATGCAGCAGCCCATAGAACAGCAAGCGTGCAGATCCACCTCCAACACCGATCGCCTGGAGAAGATGGTCAAGGACTACATGTCAGATGGCGTAGCTGTGTTGAACAATCCATCTGCACCCTTCAACTATTGGGTATCGAAGCTAGACACCTGGCACGAACTGGCAATGTACGCAATAGAGGTGCTGGCTTGCCCGGCAGCCAGCGTTATGTCGGAACGCTGTTTCAGTGCTGCCGGAGGCATCGTCACAGATCGGCGTATCCGCCTCTCCACAGAAAATGCAGACCGTCTGACTCAAATTAAAATGAATCAATCCTGGATTGGAAACGATTACGCAACACTCCCGGACCCCAACCAAGTAACATAAACAATGAACATCTGTGATGGGTTAGCGTTTCCGGTCCCTGTTTATTGAACCTCTCATCTGTATTACATTTATGACTGCATGGCGACAAAAAGCAAATTGCTATCCGCACTCTTCTTGTCCGCATGCAAGGCCTGGGTTGTTGTGTCTCAAAGCGTGGCCTTCTCCTCCTGCGCCTCCTCCTGTTCCATCACGTATGCTGCTGCTGGGTTAGCGTTGCTGGTCCCTTTTTACGGAACCTCTTATCTGTATTACATTTATGACTGCATCCCGACAAAAAGCAAATTGCTATCCGCACGCTTCTTGTCCGCATGCAAGGCCTGGGTTGTTGTGTCTCAAAGCGTGGCCTTCTCCTCCTGCGCCTCCTCCTGTTCCATCACGTGTGCTGCTGCTGGGTTAGCATTTCCGGTCCCTTTTTACGGAACCTCTTATCTGTATTACATTTATGACTGCATGCCGACAAAAAG
Organism: Hyperolius riggenbachi; assembly: GCF_040937935.1. Classification (NCBI taxonomy): domain Eukaryota; kingdom Metazoa; phylum Chordata; class Amphibia; order Anura; family Hyperoliidae; genus Hyperolius; species Hyperolius riggenbachi. The sequence continues at coordinate 28,690,206 of NC_090657.1, read as the reverse complement.
CAAATTGCTATCCGCACGCTTCTTGTCCGCGTGCAAGGCCTGGGTTGTTGTGTCTCAAAGCGTGGACTTCTCCTCCTGCGCCTCCTCCTGTTCCATCACGTGTGCTGCTGCTGGGTTAGCATTGCCGGTCCCTTTTTACGGAACCTCTTATCTGTATTACATTTATGACTGCATGCCGACAAAAAGCAAATTGCTATCCGCACGCTTCTTGTCCTCATGCAAGGCCTGGGTTGTTGTGTCTCAAAGCGTGGCCTTCTCCTCCTGCGCCGCCCTCCTCCTGTTCCATCACGTGTGCTGCTGCTGGGTTGGCGTTACCGGTCACTTTTCCTGGAACCTCTCATCTGTATTACATTTATGACTGCATGCCGACAAAAAGCAAATTGCTATCCGCACGCTTCTTGTCCTCATGCAAGGCCTGGGTTGTTGTGTCTCAAAGCGTGGCCTTCTCCTCCTGCGCTGCCCTCCTCCTGTTCCATCACGTGTGCTGCTGCTGGGTTAGCGTTACCGGTCCCTTTTCCTGGAACCTCTCATCTGTATTACATTTATGACTGCATGCCGACAAAAAGCATGTTACCTGTGCAAAGAAAACACAGAGACATTTCCCGCATTTAAAAGACAGTTTTCCCTTTGAAAGTTTAAAATCGATTTTCTCAAAAACTATAAGCTCTTTTTGCTAATTTTTTTTCCTCTTGTGCCCACTCCCAAGGTGCACATACCCTGTAAATTTGGGGTATGTAGCATGTAAGGAGGCTTTAAAAAACACGAAAGTTCGGGTCCCCATTGACTTCTATTATGTTCGGAGTTCGGCGCGAACACCCGAACATCGCGGCCATGTTTGGCGAACGTTCGCGAACCCGAACATCCAGGTGTTCGCCCAACACTAGGGCAGACCACTGTCTACAATTAGTATTATTAGTATCTTTATCAGTCAAGAGAAGCAAAGATAATAAACACACATTGCTAGAATCTTTAACCCCTTACCACCATATAAATAAGATTCTTTCAGCAAGGTGATAATTAAACTATAAACTGAGGAGTTGTTAGCAACTTCCCTGTGCAAAGACATGGTCTAGCCCTCTGGGAGCCCAGTATTTAGATACATTTTGTATCCAACACTGACGCCAAAACTGAGGGAGGATTTTACAGCTGAGAGGAACAGCTGTGTGAGGAATCAAATTGCTCCTAGTACTTGTCCTAATGTGTGCTACAACATACAGCATTTAAAAATAAATGCATACATCGATAGTATTCCTTTAACTTTAGGTTTGCCTGATGTAAAATGTTTCCTGAATACTACATACCTCATCACCATGGTGATGACTCTAGAAACGTTATTAAAGACAGGAGATAACCTTAGTGAACTGAGGCCAATGTTTTCTGAAAAGATGGAAAATCTGTATATAGCGGTTGGATTGGTTTTAACCCTCCCCAAATGCCTAACCCTAACCTCCACCTTCAGAGATGCTGCCTAACCCTACACTATCTCCTGATCTATCCTTACACCTATCTAGTGGCATGGTGGTAACAAGGGTTGCAGAGGTGGCACTGCAGCTTGGCACATGGTCCAGAAGTCACACCTAGGGCCCTGTACAAGCCAAATATTTCACTGAGCTATATTGGTTCTGGTTACTATCATATGTACTTTGCATAGTGGCAGTTATTGATAAACTATTCCTCACTCTGCTCAGGCATATTTCTGCTGTCCTTAGGAAGAACATTTTGGAAGAAAGGAAGGGAACCACAGTGTTGGGGGGAGGTATTTCAATTTGAAATTCTTCTGGTGGGCCCCAATACATTAACACTGGGGACCATGACTAATTATGCCACTGTCTCTAATAGCCGCACCCAATACATTCCTACAACCTTATCCAATAGTGAGACTACCAAGGCATGTACTTTGCTGGTGCCAATGTTGGACAGTGTTGGAAATCATTTCTTTCTATTACTAGCTGGTGGCATGCGCGCTACACTGGATGGGGCAGAAGTGCGCGTGCCATCTCACTGGATGTGACATCCAGTGAGATGGCACGCGCACTTCTGCCTCATCCAGTGCGTGACGGACACCATCCAGTCAGCACTGCGGCCAATCAGAGCAGGGCAGGGCGTGTGCAGGTGGAAGGACACCCATACAGTGGGCAGTATGAAATAATTATTATAGATTGTGTACAGTACTGTAATGAGGAAAGTTTAAGGGCTGGTTTCCACTCAGCCGGCGTGCACTCTTAGGCATGCCATGCACAGCTATAGGGACTCAGGTGTGTGCTGCAGTAACTGCAGCATGCTGTCCACAATCGCACCGCAACACGTTTCAGACTGCAAGCCCTTGTCCGAATAGGGCGGCGTTTACCATCTGACTCGCCTGCGGGGAAACGCTGCAGATTTGGTCCTGGTGCTAATTAGCCCTAAGAGGCAAATGTGAGGCTGCTAACATTCCCTTACATTTAAAGAAGAGACGGGACCGTGCAATGGTAGATTTTAAGTAACGGTCATACAATTTGCCTTTGTGAAGCCTATGAGGTGCGGGCAGTGTGTGCACTAAGGAGAGGAAAGCACAGAGGAAGGAGAGGGGGGGGGGGGGGGGGGGTTGGTTATGAATCTGCATTTCACAAGCTCTGCCAATGTGTGAGAATATTCTACTAATACAGAGAAGGGCGGGAGAAACATCTGTTTCTCGGACCAGCTTGTTACACCTTGGCAGTTTGGCAGGCTGAGGAACTGCACAGCACACTGGGAAAGCTGATCTTGATATATATATCAGAGTGTAGTGAAGGAGATATATACACCATATGCGGACCGAGGCATAGCGCAGTGAGACAATGCAAGAACCATCGCCAGCAGCCATCAGATATTGTTTTCAAAAGTTCAGTTAATGACATTTAAGAAACCTGTCAGGTTCTTATGGATAATTCTGTGTACACACCATTCAAATTACTTCAGATCCTATTCAAGTGAATGATCAGATCGGATCTGATATCAATCGGCTTTAGAAGAAAGCTAGTGTTCACAGGGCCGGTTCAGGACACAATGGGGCCCTGGGGCAAAACTGACCATGACCCCCCCCCCCCCCGCCTTCTCCGTCCAACCACCCCCCCTGCAAATTCACCCCCCAAGCTGGCTGCAGCCCTCCACCTCTAGATCTCTCCTCTCAACTTCTCTTTGCTTCCCAGGGGTCCTTGTGCTGTATTTGTCAGCATAGCAACTAACCTGTCCCAGCATGCTGCTCCGTCGATTCGCTTGTCTTCATCCTCCTTCCTCACAAGGACACCTCTACCCGGCACATTATTGCGTAATGACATGCAGCGTGTCATGGAGAAGAGGCAGCCGGGGGGGATGAAGACAGGGAGCACAGATGGAGCAGTGCGTCCGGACAGTTGAATTTCTATGCTGACAAATCTTTGCAGGGGCACTGATGAGCACAAGTCAGGGGGAGACCTGGGGGCCCAACAACACTCAGGGGCCCTGGGGCAATAGCCCTCTTTGCCTCTATGGCAGCATTGGTTCTGAGTGTACACATGCAGGCATTTTTTTTTTCAAAATCTGATGAGATTTCTGATCATTTTTCCGATTGCGGCGCTTCATCTTCTCCAGGGAGACCCCCAGGTGCCGCAGTTATAAATATCCCGCGAAGGCCCCTGACTGCCGCAATACATGCAGCTGCTGCAGCTGAGGGACCGCCTGGAGAAGATGGGGGCTCGCATACAGACAGGTGGGCAAGGGAGCAGGGACCTGACTACAAATCATGGGGCACCCCAGAAAAACTTTAATGTGACCCCCTCCAATTTTCACACCCTTTCCACTGCCTGCTACTAGTGACCATCACAGCCCGGGGGCCCATCCTGCAAGGGTCATAAAACAAGGGTGGCCAACTTCACACCCATAATAAGTCTAACCACAAAAACCCCTGATCTGAAGGCTGGACCCCTTTATCAGAGGAAGTGACGTAATAGATGGGGGCCCTCCTTACAAATTTGGGCCCCCTGCAGTTGCAGCGGCGGCTCCCCTTTAGTTATGCCCCTGTTAGGGAGGAGCTCCCCTTCCACTGCATTTACAAACCTCCCTTAGAGGGAGGTTAGTTTTATAAGTTTTGGGAAAAAGATACTCCGATCCCTTTAACTATTGGTATAAGAAAAGTGTAACCGTTTACTGAGGACTAGTGACCTTAGCCCGTTTAAAAACGGGCTAGGTCTGTCACCAGTCCGCCTTGCGCGCCTGCCCGCCATTCCCAGCTCTTCGCACTGCGTCCCTGTTACCCTAGCAACAACAGGGACGTGTGCAGAGCTCTAACAAATCTGCACATGTGCACTGCCACTTTGGGACACACACACAGACAAAACAACACAGGCGCAGGGACACAGGCATTTTATTACAGAGGATGATAGGCTTGTAAAAGAAGTAATGCAAGCGCAGTGCATATTGAACGCAAAAGTGATATTTTAAACAGCAACACTGTATCGTGTGCCTAACTTCAGGAACACTTTTGCCAACAAGACAATTCCTTGGATACCTTTAGTCTGCACATCTGAAGCCGTTCTGAGAAGATAATGACTGTTTAAACTGTCAACCTGCTGAGCAGTCAACACATTTCTTACCTTGTAATGTTACCTTCTAATGTTAATGTGTTTATCTTAGAGAATTTTAAAGGCAGAAATGAACTGTTTAGAGCAGAATTTCTCAACCAGAGTTCCTTGAGGAACCTGTAGAGCAGTGGTCCTCAAACTAAGGCCCACCGGCCGAATGCGGCCCCAGGAGGCTTTTTTACCGGCCCTCCACACACAAAATATATTACTTAAAGGGACTCCGAGTTCTATATCAAAAGGAAATTGGTACTCACCTGGGGCTTTCTGCAGCCCACCGTAGGTCGGGAGGTCCCACGGCGTCCATCTGGCTCTTCTCCCAGGGCCTGGCCAGAAATGGCTGCCCGGCGGCTCCCGGCGACACTGGGCCCGAGTGTCGGGCTCTTTCTTCCTGAAACGTCACGTCTGTCGTCACCACGCCGGCCGCCTTGCCTCATCACGGTGGCCGGCGAGACAGTACTGCGCATGCGTAATTAAACCCCGCATGTGCAGTACTGTCACACCGGCAGCCGTGATGACACAGGCCCAGTGTCGTCGGGGAGATATTTCTGGCCAGGCCCAAATTTGGTGTTTCAAGCATGTACGGGGGCTTTGCTATAATAACTGCTAATAACTGTCGGTGGCCACTGACTTTAATGTTAAATGCGAACGCAAATTTTTGACAAAAAGGCTTGCATTAAATGCAAATGGCGAACAGCCGAAATTTGCCTTGAACCATCCGCCGGCGAACTATTCGGACCATCACTATTATACAGAGTGGAACAGGAGTAGAATGTGACATGTATTATAGCCATACAGGCCTTTATCTCTTGTGCCCACCGGCGTAACTACCGGGGATGCGACCCCATCAGCCTCTGGGGCCCCCCAGCCATGTGCGGGGGGAGCGCTGCCGCCCCTGCCCCCCCCCCCTCCCGATTGTGGGACCACCCAGTCAGGTGTGGAACTGGCCGCAGTGTCTAATAGACGCCGCACCAGTTCATTCCCCGCAGCCCGCAGTCTCCCGGGAGGCAGAGCAGGGCTACGGGAAGATGGCTGCCGAAGCCCTGCACTGGAGACTATTTGTGTCTCCAGTACAGGGCTTCAGGCGCCATCTTGCCATAGCCCTGCTCTCTGCCTGTCAACGCGGGAGATGTGCTGCAGGAGGATCGTCGGGGGATCTGTGCACCAGAGGCCGGCTGGGAGCGGAGACTTCTGCCAGGTGAGTGAATTGTTTTTTTTTTTTTACAGGTGCATTTTATTCTATAACAGCTACCCACTGTACGATTTTCTGGTGACTGCTGCCCACATTGCGATTTTCTGGTGGCTGCTGCCCACTGTATGATTTTCTGGTGACCGCTGCCCACTGTATGATTTTCTGGTTGACTGCTGCTCACATTGCGATTTTCTGGTGGCTGCTGCCCACTGTACAATTTTCTGGTAACCGCTGCCCACATTGCGATTTTTCTGGTGACCGCTGCCCACATTGCGATTTTTCTGGTGACTGCTGCCCACATTGCGATTTTTCTGGTGACTGCTGCCCACATTGCGATTTTTCTGGTGACTGTTGCCCACATTGCGATTTTTCTGGTGACTGCTGCCCACATTGCAATTTTTCTGGTGACTGCTGCCCACATTGCGATTTTCTGGTGACTGCCGCCCACATTGCGATTATTTTATGGTGAAATGCTGCCCACTTTACGATTAATTTCTGGTGAAAAGCTGCTCACTTTACGATTCACTTCTGGTGCATTACAATTATTTTATAGTTAAACGCTGCCCCATTAAGATTATTTGACAGCTACGGGGGGGGGGGGGGGCATCCAAACTTTTCCACAGGGGGGCCCAGTGATTTCTAGTTACGCCCCTGCTTGTGCCTGTTGTAAATGTCATGTGTACGTTGATGTGCTAAATAAACCAAACAGCGACAGTGCCTCGTCTTGTCTCTCATTTGCACATATTGGACTGCATTACATGCGCACACCACTGGATAGCAACTAAAGCGTAATCTGCCTCTAGTGTGTTTAGCGCCAACCTCCTTTCTCTCTATACGGTATTCTAGCCCTACACCTCAATCATATTATTAGAGCACAGAACCAGCAGATTACTTAGGCTTTTACCCATTCATATTGAAAATTGACTTCCTAATTTGTTCAGTCAATAGCAAAAACAGGAAGATCGGGATTTCAGGCAATTTTAGAAAATCATAGCAGGCTGCTAACTGAAAGGGAACTGAAATGTTTACAGAGCACGTGAACTCCAGAACTAACTGAAACACAAGATAGGATAAGAATGACTGAGAGTCTGGCAGGTGTATAAGAGCCAGAAATGGATAAAGATGTAATGGTGCCCTGGGCAAGGTAGTATATTTGGGCCTTCTTGTGGTCCTTTTTGTAAGCTGAAGTAGAGAGAGGTCAAAGAAGGTGGCAAGTGGCCCCCTTGACACCCACTAGCAACCTGCCTAGGTTGCCCCTGACATTGCCTAAAGATCTGGCATGTCAGATCCTTTGCGATGTGGGATGCCCAACCAGCTTCCCAATTCCACTGTATTATAGAAATAAAGGTTTTCAAGAAAACATGTGATAAACAAGTTCCCCAAACGGATACTCACCTTCGGAGAAGGAAGCCTGTGGATATTCCAGAGTCTTCCCTCATCCTCCTCCACTGGCCCATTCCAGCACTGCCCCTTCCGCAAAACCGATTGTCGAAGCTTTGCACATGCGCAGTACCATGGACAGGGCCAGATTTCTGATAAGGCAGCAAAGGCCCGGGGCTTGGGTGGCAGCAGCCTGAACGTAAAAGGTTAGTTGCTGCATAGGAAAGCAAAGTCTAAAAATGGGGAGCAAAACAAGAAAAAAGGGAAACTGATGCCCAAGGGACCATACACGGCAAAACTCTCCTGCACTGTATACTAGACCCTTGCTTGACACGTTTTGTCAAGTTAAAGGAAAAAAAAAAAGGTTATGAAAATTAATTGGATCAATTTTTGCACAGAAATCCTGGGGAAATTGGACGCCAGGGAGGTTGGGGCTGCATACGAAAAGGGGAGCTGCAACATACTTGGCCCAGGGGCACAAAATGTGTAAATCCAGCCTTGAGCACGGACCAGCTCAGGCTTCGGTGGGAAAAAAGTTGAGCCTGATCAGGTCCGTGCTACTGTGCAAGCGCAAACCACCTGGCTTGGCTGGCCTGACTGAGGAGGACAGGGCAAATCTCCAGAGGACCTAACAGCGTCCCTCTACCAAGGTTATTATCTAAATTTGTGCTATGCAAACCTCACAGGTTTGCTTTAACCACTTAAGTACCAGCGGTCTCTGCCCCCTTAAGGACCAGAGACCGCTGGTATAAGAAACGGCGGAATAACTATGAATACCAACGAATCGCCGCAAATACACGCCGCAATCACCATTCACGCCACATGCCGGGAACCTCAGCCACCCACTCTGCCGTCTCGATGACGGAAGAGTTCCTGTGAGCCGGTCAGGAGCCGCTTTCATTGGCTCTTGACCCTGCCTATCAATGTAAGCCAATGGGAGCTGCTTATGTGGATAGACATGAAGTCGACTCCTGACCCACTCACAGGGCTCTGCCATTATAGAGAGGGCAGAGAGAGTGAGCTGCGGTGGGGGAGACGGCAGCTAGATCATTGGGAGCGACGAAAGCAGAGAGAACACGCAGCGTTGGTGTATTGAAATCTACACCCTGGCAGCCAGATAGCCATTAAAACAGGGCGTAGATTTCAGTTAGCGCTGTCCATAAAGAGAATCTGTACTGTCCGATTTGTACAATGAAAAACATACCAATCGAGTCACTGTGATCTCCTGGATCCCTATTTGCCGTTTCCGCCGTTCCCCACCATGATCCTAGCTTTTAATCGGCAGTTTTAGGCAGTGGTTATAAACAAAAAACATGGCCGCTGCCCAGGAAGTGAGGTTTGTGTGTGTGTGTATATATATATATATATATATATATATATATATATATATATATATATATATATATATATATTGTAGGGGCCATCGGGGCTGGGTAGTAGATGGGAGGTACATTTCCCCGGTATTTGGACTATGGTCACTTTAAAACCTTGTGTGGTCCTAGGAAAGGAGTCCGGATGTTGGCAGCAAGCAGTTGCTGCTTGTTTTTTTTCTTTTCAGGGCCGGACTCCTGGGATGGGAGGGAAGGAAGGGCGGGCCTTCCCATCCCACCTAGGTACACACCTGGTTGTCAGTGGGGCTGAGAGCCTCACTAATATGGTATTGATGAGATGCAAATTTATGCATAAGAAGCAGCCTCACAGGCAGTCTGAGGAGAGGTGTTGGAGGAGTAGCATGTCTGCTACGGAATCTCCTGACAAGTATATTGGAGCACTTGATGGAAGCCAAACCATACCCTGGTCTGTTGTTAGTATGGTATTGGCCTGATGAAAATTGAACTTTGTTTGAACCTGCTGGACTTTCTATTACAAAGCTGAAGTAAGCTGACTGTTTATTTTCCACTTGTTACTGCTGAACTGAAGCTGTTTTCTTCTACTGCACAATAAATGGACTTTATTTTATACATCTGTGTACTGCGTGCTGGCTGCGACCCCTCTAAACTTCACAATATATATATATATATATATATATATATATATATATATATATATATATATATATATATATATATATATATATATATATACACATATACACACATATATATATATATATATATATATATATATATATATATATATATATATATACATACATCATTTTGCAGTATACTACAAGTTTTTATTACATAGTGAACTCCAGTTATGGATTCTCACCGTCTCAGCATGGGCAGCTCCCTCCCCCCTCAGACAAGCGGAAATTGAGAGCAGAGAGCTGTGTGTGACTAATAAACAAAGCACACACACACAGAGCCTGCAGGGGGCGTAGCGGGGCCTGCATAACTTCTCCCTATCACAACAGAGGCAGTGCATTCCTCTCTGGGTCGACAAAGCTTGACAAAGAAAAGATTAGATATATTACTGAGACAGTGCAACTAGAAAAGGCTGCAGTAATCCAGACCACATTAGAACAGGTATAGAAACTTATAGGATAGAAGGAATAAGGCTGAAAATTTTGTTACAGAGTCTCTTTAACTAGTTAAAGTCAAGCAGTGATCATTTCATTTTGTTCTTTTAATTTCCTTCTGAAGCAGATGCGTATGGGGTTAAGTCAGACGACGTTGTGCTGACTGAGCCTGGCTACATGACACAGAGATGTGCCTTGTCTTGTCCTTTCTTCAGAGCCCTGGAGTGTCCTCTCAGAACGTCGTGGCTTCCTGGAAACAGCTGAGCCCCAGACCTCTGTCTTGGGTTCTGAGCCCAGCAGTTCCCTCATATTCATAGGAAATATGCACTTTGCCCTGGCCAGATGGAGAGCTGCTTGCAATTAAACAATGCTCAGACAGAGCAGAACAGAACTTGACTCAAGCACAGTCAAGATACAGCCAAACCCAAGATTCAATGATTTAAAGTTCAACTCTTGGTTTTCTACTTCTGTGAAAGCAGTAAGCAACAACGCTTGTTTTTACACGTTTATAACTTATAGATGCTCCCCTCCCCAGCTGTTTTCCAGAGCTTTAGACAGAACATTTCTCCTGTAAAATCATATTTCCAGTACAGTAGGCAGTGCAGTAGAATGTGATAGGCTAGCAGTACTGCCACCCCTCTTTTCACTGTGAGTGGTGCTATGCCAAAGGGCAATATCAGTAAAAATTCATGTACTTGCACCTGTTATATTTGGGAAGACAAATCATGATTTTTTTTAAAGGACCACTATCATGAAAACAAATAAAATGTAAATTGCATGAAGCAAAAATAAAAAGTACATTTCTCCCACGGTAAAACAAGCTATAAATTACTTTTCTCCTATGTTGCTGTCACTTACAGTAGGTAGTATAAATCTGACAGAAATGATAGGATTTGGACTAGCCCATCTCCTCACAGGGGATTCTCCTTTTTTTATTTTCAAAAGCACTTAGTAAATGGCAGTTGCTCATTCCAATAGTGTGCAAACAGGTAGGGGGGCACCCTGCATCTTTGTATAAATCCACTTCAGGGAGTGCTTTTGTGAAGAAAAAAATGAAATACTTTGAATCCCCCATGAAGAGATGCACTAGTCATAAAACCTGTCTGTTCCATCAGATTTCTACTGACTACTGTAAGTGACAACAACATAGGAGAAAAGTAATATATAGCTCATTTTACTCTGGAAGAACCCCTCTTCTAATATGTATGTGTTTATATGTATTTTAGCCACTTCAGTCAATCTGGATGACTATAGTCGTCCAAGTAGACATCGCTCAATATGCGTCCATTGTTTTAGCGGCGGTGCATGTGCGTGCGCGCCGCTCTTACCAGAGTGGTGATTAGGGAACCGAACCAAGGGTACCCTGAACCAATCGCAGTGTCTGGATTGAATGGACATGATCCCAATCAGGGGCCATGTCCATTCATAATGATGGAACTAAAGTAAAGTAAAAAAAAAAAAAAAAAAAATCAAACACATCCTTGTGAACCAGGGTAGTGTTTCTAGCACCATCTAGGTTCTAAAAGTTAAACTGCACATACTACACATTTTTAAAGGGGAACTGAAGAGAGAGGTATATGGAGGCTGCCATGTTTATTTCCTTTTAAGCAATACCAGTTGCCTGGCAGCCCTGCTGATCCTCTGCTTCTAAGACTATTAGCCATAGCCCCTGAACAAGCATGCAGCAGATCAGGTGTTTCAGACTTTAAAGTCAGATCTGACAAGACTAGCTGCATGCTTGTTTCTGGTGTTATTCAGATTCTACTGCAGAGAAATAGACCAGCAGGGCTGCCAGGCAACTGGTATTGATTAAAAGGAAATAAATATGGCAGCCTCCGTATACCTCTTACTACAGTTCCCCATTAACAAAGAAAAAAAATTGTATTAATCCCTCCCAAAGCCCCCTCCCCCACCCAAGTTACCAAACAATCACATGTTAAAAAAAAGTACAAAAATAATACCAACAACATTAATAGTTGCCTTAGGGACTCAATATTTATATATTTTTTTTAATATGCAAGTTATGAAGGTATATTACTGTTATTTCAGTACATAAGGGCTTACATTTGACCAAAAAAAACAAAAAAAAAACAGAAAACATACACCTTTACTTCCAAATATTATTTTGCCGCCACACATTGTACTTGGAGCATAATGTAAATGTTGTGATATCCAGGACTAATGGGCAAATACAATGGGTGAAAACAAGTACATTTTCAAGTGGCAATCTTAGTGGTGTGTACTTAACTTTTAAGCTGGATTCACAGTGGCCTCAGTTCACTAAGGGCAGTTCAGTAAAATAATTTAGGCCAGTAAAATAAACAAATTTACCGCATGCAGTAGAAGTTCGGTAAAATACGCCAAAACAAACAAACAAAACAAAAAAACCTTCAATCCACTAAGCTCAGTAAGTCTCACCAGCTGTGGAGCAGGTCAGGCAGGAAGCTGTGAGCCTTCCCACAAGAGGTGTGCATGAGTCTGGGTTTTTGTGTCCAGTGCATCACCGGCATCCTTTTAGATCAGGGGAACCTTGGCTCTCCAGCTGTTAAGGAACTACAATGCATTGCAGGAGTCTTACAGCCACAGTCATAATTAATAAAGGCAAACAGTGGTGCTCAGCAGAGCTCGAATATTCGAGTAGTTCGAATATTCGAGCTCTTTTTCAGCTATTCGAGCTCGGTATTCGAGCTCCGAATAGCTGGAGCTATTCGAATGGGCTATCCGAGTACACTCGAATAGCCCATTCACTATTCGAGCTATTCGAGCCACCCGGCGCTATTCGAGCTCGGTACCGAGCTCGAATAGCGTCATAGCCCAGATTGATGTCCTTAGAGCCAATCAGAGGGCTCCCAGGCCCTCTGACGGCAGCCAATCACAGAGGGGGACCCTGGCCAGCCCCTACCCTATAAATAGCGGCCGCCATGTTCCGTTTCTCCGTGCTTGCCTGAGACTTGTACAGAGAGAGAGTTGCTCCTTTGTGCTTTGGCTTAGCAAGTGCTCTATTGTGGTCATTTACCTAGCGTTTTTGCTCACCTACACCTGCCATATACACCTATATTGTTGTTAGTTAGATAGACATTGTATTTTAGTTAGTAGCTTGTGTGTTACATTAGAGACAGGCAGCTGCTGCAAGCTTACAGGTTTAGGCCTCAGGGGGGCCTTGCCTCTGTGGGCAGCTGTCCTCTGTTTATTTCTCTCATATTCTATACCAGTATTTCTGCTGTCCTTTACTAATAGTATTGTAGTTATACTGTACTAGGAGTAGGACACTCACTGACTGTCACTGTTTATAGGCTACTAGCTAGCTCCTGCGTGTGTGCACTCACTCACTGTCTGTGTGTACACACACTCTATTTCCTTCTCATTACTGTTTGATTATTGTTAGTTGTACTTACTTACTACTTACTCTTACTGTACCCGTAGGGACACTCACTGTCACTGTTCATATAGGCTACTACTACCTCCTGCGTGTGCGCACTCACTGTCTGAGTGTACACACACAACACACACTCTATTTCCTTCTGATCGCTGATTGATTATTGTAATTAGTTAGTTCTACTTACTGTTACTACTTGTACTTACTCACTCTTACTGTACTAGGAGTCTAGGACACTGAGTCACTGTGTTCATAGGCTACTAGCTCCTGCCTGCGTGCACTCACTGTCTGAGTGTACACACACCCACACTCCATTTCCTTCTGATCGCTGATTGATTATTGTAATTAGTTAGTTCTACTTACTGGTGTTACTACTTACTCTTACTGTACTAGGAGTCTAGGACACTCAGTCACTGTGTTCATAGGCTACTAGCTCCTGCCTGCGTGCACTCACTGTCTGAGTGTTCACACACCCACACTCCATTTCCTTCTGATCGCTGATTGATTATTGTAATTAGTTAGTTCTTCTTACTGTTACTACTTACTCTTACTGTACTAGGAGTCTAGGACACTCAGTCACTGTGTTCATAGGCTACTAGCTCCTGCGTGCGTGCACTCACTGTCTGAGTGTACACACACCCACACTCCATTTCCTTCTGATCGCTAATTGATTATTGTAATTAGTTAGTTCTTCTTACTGTTACTACTTACTCTTACTGTACTAGGAGTCTAGGACACTCAGTCACTGTGTTCATAGGCTACTAGCTCCTGCCTGCGTGCACTCACTGTCTGAGTGTTCACACACCCACACTCCATTTCCTTCTGATCGCTGATTGATTATTGTAATTAGTTAGTTCTTCTTACTGTTACTACTTACTCTTACTGTACTAGGAGTCTAGGACACTCAGTCACTGTGTTCATAGGCTACTAGCTGCTGCATGCGTGCACTCACTGTCTGAGTGTACACACACCCACACTCCATTTCCTTCTGATCGCTAATTGATTATTGTAATTAGTTAGTTCTTCTTACTGTTACTACTTACTCTTACTGTACTAGGAGTCTAGGACACTCAGTCACTGTGTTCATAGGCTACTAGCTCCTGCGTGCGTGCACTCACTGTCTGAGTGTACACACACCCACACTCCATTTCCTTCTGATCGCTGATTGATTATTGTAATTATTTAGTTCTACTTACTGTTATTACTTACTCTTACTGTACTAGGAGTCTAGGACACTCAGTCACTGTGTTCATAGGCTACTAGCTCCTGCGTGCGTGCATTCACTGTCTGAGTGTACACACACCCACACTCCATTTCCTTCTGATCGCTGATTGATTATTGTAATTAGTTAGTTCTACTTACTGTTATTACTTACTCTTACTGTACTAGGAGTCTAGGACACTCAGTCACTGTGTTCATAGGCTACTAGCTCCTGCGTGCGTGCACTCACTGTCTGAGTGTACACACACCCACACTCCATTTCCTTCTGATCGCTGATTGATTATTGTAATTATTTAGTTCTACTTACTGTTATTACTTACTCTTACTGTACTAGGAGTCTAGGACACTCAGTCACTGTGTTCATAGGCTACTAGCTCCTGCGTGCGTGCACTCACTGTCTGAGTGTACACACACCCACACTCCATTTCCTTCTGATCGCTGATTGATTATTGTAATTAGTTAGTTCTACTTACTGTTATTACTTACTCTTACTGTACTAGGAGTCTAGGACACTCAGTCACTGTGTTCATAGGCTACTAGCTCCTGCGTGCGTGCACTCACTGTCTGAGTGTACACACACCCACACTCCATTTCCTTCTGATCGCTGATTGATTATTGTAATTAGTTAGTTCTACTTACTGTTATTACTTACTCTTACTGTACTAGGAGTCTAGGACACTCAGTCACTGTGTTCATAGGCTACTAGCTCCTGCGTGCGTGCACTCAGTGTCTGAGTGTACACACACCCACACTCCATTTCCTTCTGATCGCTGATTGATTATTGTAATTAGTTAGTTCTTCTTACTGTTACTACTTACTCTTACTGTACTAGGAGTCTAGGACACTCAGTCACTGTGTTCATAGGCTACTAGCTCCTGCCTGCGTGCACTCACTGTCTGAGTGTACACACACTAAATTTACTTGTGATTACTACTGATTATTGTAACTGCTAGTTGTACTTCCTGACTGTTACTACTTACTTACTGTACTAGGGGACACTCACTCAGTCACCTCACCAACCAACCCACTCCATTAAAGTACCCCACTTTTCACCCGCCCTTTTAAAAAACTTTTGTCTATACGCCCAAAACATTGAAGATGTCTGGAAGTGGCAGCCAGCGCGGTTTGGGCAAGGGGAAGGGCAGCAAGGGAATCAGGAGGAGAGGGAGCAGCATTGTGGCAAGCCGCGGCCGCGGGCGCGCCACCATGCACAGTTCCGCAGCAGCAGCAGCAGCGTCAGTGGCTAACATTCCTCCCATAGCCACTGGCCGTGGACGCCTTGGGCGCCGCCCAGCAGGAGCATCTGCAACTCACGCTGCAGAGACACAGCAGCAGCAGCGTGTAGCACCTGCTCCGATTTTCCTCCAGCCGGGTCGGAAACGTCCCATTGAGGAAAAGGATGCAGACACTGTGGTGCAACTCATGACGGAGGATGAGCAGCCCGCCATCAGCTCTGCATCCGAGGCCTCCACCCTCACCACCACCACCACCACCACCCCTGTTCGCAGCAGCCGCCCAGCAGGGTCTGGGGAGGAGGCCAGTTCACCGTCAGTCGCCGACCTCTCATTCAGCACTCTTTTGACCCCAGGCATGATGAGTCAATTGTCTGCTGTTGTTGGCGATTTTGAGGAGGAGATGCTGATGGGCACTTTGGGGGATGAGGGATTGGACAGCAAGACTGTGGCGACAGTCAAGCAGCCCATCCATGCATCAGGAGAGGAGTTTGGGGGGTCATCATCCCAGCAGGACATGTTTGAGGAGGGGGAGGATGATGTTGATGACCCGGTGACAGACAGAGACTGGGTGCCACCACCTCCAGGGGATGTCGTCCTCAGCAGCTCGGAGGAGGAGGAGGATGCGCTTGTGGGCCTTGCAAGGAGGCGCATCATTGCAAGCATTGGCAGCGACCCACAGCCTGCTGGTGTCTCAGGCTCAGCAGCAGCAGCAGCAGCATCAGCCAGTACCACCACCAGCCGCACCCAAGCCCCCCCCCCCAACCACCACAGGGAGACAGGCAGCAGCGCTTCCATGCCGTAGGGGGATGTTTCTGTCACCAATCTGGCGCTTTTTCACCATGCCCACTGTGTACAGCAAGTACGCCACTTGCAACCACTGTCAGCGGAAGTTGAGCAGAGGTGCAGACCCCTTAAAGTTCAGCACCAGCTCGCTGATCAACCACCTTGCGGCTAAACATTTCCACCAGCATGAGGAGTTCCAGAGGCTGAAGGCATCTGGTGCTGGCAGTGGCACCACACCCATCACTGCACAGCCTTCAGCAGCAGCAACAGCAGCCACCCGCCCTCCTGCTCCTCCAGCAGCACCAGCAGGAGTGCGGAAACGCACTGCTCCTCCCCCCTCTGCAACTCCTGCCGCCGACACTGAGGCCTGTTCTGGCAGCCAGTCCTCAGTGGCCTCCTCCGCTGTGTCTGGTGATTCCCGTGTCAGCAAAAGGCCACGCCAGAGCCTTTTGAGCGAGTCCTTCCAGGGGGTGGTTAGGGCTCTGCCTCCCAGCAGCCGTCGCGTGCGGCAGCTGAACGGCTTGCTGGCACGGGCCATGTGCTCCCAACTCCTGCCGTACACGCTCGTGCAGGAGGGGAGCGACATGCGGGCGCTGCTTGCTTGTGCAGCCCCAGACTGGCAGCTCCCCAGCAGACACTTTTTCTCCCGCAAGGCCATTCCAGCACTGCACCGCTTTGTGATGGCCAATGTGGAGCGAGGGCTGGAGCACGCGGTTGGTGAAAGGGTCCACGTCACCATGGACTCCTGGAGCAGCCGCTTCGGGACAGGCCGCTACCTGTCCTTCACTGTCCACTGGGTCAGCTTGGTGGAAGGGGGTGAGGATGGGAGAGCAGCAGCGGGCACAGCAGCAGCAGCAGCAGCAACACAGTGGGTGGTGCCACCCCGCAGGGTCAGGGGAACTGCAGCGGGTTTCTCCGATCCTCTGCCATCCTCCGCCACACCTGGCCAAACCCCCCGCCTCAGCAGCAGCGTGAAGGCCCGCCACTGCCAAGCGCTGCTGCACTTGGTCAGCCTTGGCAAGACCAAGCTGACGGCAGCCCACGTGTTGGCCAAACTCCAGGAGCAGGAGAGGATTTGGCTGACCCCCAGAGGCCTCAGAGTCGGAGAGGTGGTGTCCGACAATGGGGCCAATCTGGTTGCTGCCATAGACAGGGGAAACCTGACCCACATCCCCTGTCTTGCCCACGTGCTGAACCTGGTGGTGCAGAAGTTCCTGCGCACCTACCAGGGGATGGGCGAACTGCTGGAAACGGCAAGGAATGTTGTGCGTCACTTCCGGCGCTCGGCTGCAGCCTGTGCGAGCCTGGAAGACGTGCAAAAGGAGCTGGATCTGCCACGCCATCGGCTGATCATTGACGTTCCGACTCGCTGGAACTCCACCCTGGCGATGTTGGAGCGTCTGGTTGAACAGAGGCACGCTGTCAACCAGTACCTTGCCCTGGCCACTGTTTCCGCAGCTCGGAGAAGGGACAAGACCAGCAACATCCCGTCCATCGTCCCCGATGATGACTGGAGGCACATGCAGCAGGTGTGCTTTGTGCTGGCTCCCTTCCTGCAGGCCACAAACATGGTGAGCAGGGACCATGCTATGGTCTGCAAGTGGGTGCCCCTGGTTTCTCTGCTGAACAGGGCCCTCGATGGTTTGCTGGAACAGGGAGCGGCAGCCTTGGACCAGCAGGAGCGGCAACCAGCTGCGCAGTCCACCTCTGAGGGGGAGGAGGAGGAGGACTTGGTGGAGGTCCCTGACCTGGCTGCTGATGAGGGGGATCAGCACAGCGCAGCTGAGTTGGTGCGGGGGTGGAGAGAGGATGAGGCGGCAGAGGAGGAGGATGAGGACAGCACTGACGTCGATGTGCCAGCAGACGTGGCCCGCCTCTTCCCAATGGCAGCGCACATGCTGGCGTGCCTGCGCAGGGACCCCAGGGTGATCCAGATGAAGCAGAGGGAGGACATCTGGATCAGCATGATGTTGGACCCACGCCTCAAGGGGAAGTTGAGCCAGTTCCTGCCGCCTGCAGGAGGAGACCCAGCGCAACAAATAAGGAGCTTGCAGCAGGCCCTTGTTGAGCGCTTGGAGGAAGCCTTCCCCCAGCCTTCCACCCCCACTGTCCAGCAGCCAGCACAGAGGCAGCAGCAGGTGCCTGCATCCAGCAGCAGCAAGCGCCCCACAGACCTGCTGTCTCTCAGCCACGAGCTCTACAGGACTGTAGAGGCTCCGGCAGCAGTGACTAGAGAGGAGATGCATGCAGCAGCATCCTCCTCCGGTCACAGCCAGCGCCTGACCCGCATGGTGGCTGACTACATGGGGTCGTACAGCGGGCTTGACAGCGATGCCCCTGTTGATCCCATGGAGTATTGGGTCAAGCGCATGGAGATCTGGAGCGAGCTAGCGCAGTACGCCCTGGAAGTGCTGTCCTGCCCCCCTTCCAGCGTGCTGTCCGAGCGCTGCTTCAGTGCAGCTGGTGGCGTGGTCACCGAGAAACGCTCACGTCTGTCTCACAAGTCTGTGGACAGACTGACGTTTCTCAAGATGAACCAGGCGTGGGTGGAAGGCGAGTTCCTGGCCCCTGTTGTCGGCGAGAGGGGGACATGAACTGGCTGCCGGAACCATCGTTAATGTGCCTTACCACCCTTTACCACCTCCTGGCTCCTGCTCACTAAGCCAGCCTGGTTCACTTTGACTATTACGTCGCCTGCAGCCACTCTGCCACCAGCTATTACGTCAAACAATAGCTGCTCGCCTACTCCTCCATTCCTCCTCCTGCTGCTGCTGTCTGTCTGTGTTTCCCACTGCCAGGGTACACAGAATTACCTTCTTCTGCTGCCACTCTGCCACCAGCTATTACGTCCAAAAATAGCTAAATTGGTTGTAAAACCAAAAACCAAAAAACCATTAAAAAAAAAAAAAGGTTTAATTTTTCTGAGGTGCCCGGGTTGAAAACTGTGTTGTCCCAGTTGTGTATTGGACACAATGTGGGCTGCACGACCGCTGTCTGGGACCTCCTGTTGTGTTTATTTACGGCCCTGGTATCACCGCTAGGTACCAGGGCTATTATGTCACGCTGCCTACCTGCTGCCACACTCACACTACTCCTCCATTCCTCCTGCTGCTGCTGTCTGTCTGTGTTTCCCACTGCCAGGGTACACAGAATTACCTTCTGCTGCCACACTGCCACCAGCTATTACGTCAAACAATAGCTGCTCACATAATTACTCTCCTCCATTCCTCCTCCTGCTGCTGCTGCTGTCTGTCTGTGTTTCCCACCGCCAGGGTACACAGATTTACCTTCTGCTGCCACTCTGCCACCAGCTATTACGTCAAAAAATAGCTATATATCTGTGTAATTGGTTGTAAAACCAAAACTACAAAACCATTACAAAAAAAGGTTTAATTTTTCTGAGGTGCCCGGGTTGAAAACTGTGTTGTCCCAGTTGTGTATTGGACACAATGTGGGCTGCACGACCGCTGTCTGGGACCTCCTGTTGTGTTTATTTACGGCCCTGGTATCACCGCTAGGTACCAGGGCTATTATGTCACGCTGCCTACCTGCTGCCACACTCACACTACTCCTCCATTCCTCCTGCTGCTGCTGTCTGTCTGTGTTTCCCACTGCCAGGGTACACAGAATTACCTTCTGCTGCCACACTGCCACCAGCTATTACGTCAAACAATAGCTGCTCACATAATTACTCTCCTCCATTCCTCCTCCTGCTGCTGCTGCTGTCTGTCTGTGTTTCCCACCGCCAGGGTACACAGATTTACCTTCTGCTGCCACTCTGCCACCAGCTATTACGTCAAAAAATAGCTATATATCTGTGTAATTGGTTGTAAAACCAAAACTACAAAACCATTACAAAAAAAGGTTTAATTTTTCTGAGGTGCCCGGGTTGAAAACTGTGTTGTCCCAGTTGTGTATTGGACACAATGTGGGCTGCACGACCGCTGTCTGGGACCTCCTGTTGTGTTTATTTACAGCCATGGTATCACCGCTAGGTACCAGGGCTATTATGTCACGCTGCCTGCCTCATTGACTGCATGCTGCCACACACTCATCCTCCTCCTCCTGCTGCTAAATTTACCTCCTGCTGTCTGTGTGTTTCCACTGCCAGGGAGCACATACAATGGCGCTTCCAACATGCGTGCGCCACCAGCTATTTGTTGTTACGCTCAAAAATAGCTGCATTTCTTTAAAAAAAAAAAAAATGAAAAGAGAAATAAGTGACGAAGAAGACGATATAGAAGAAGATGAAGATGAAGAAGATGAAGAAGAAGAAGAAGAAGATGAAGAAGATGAATAAGAAGAAGAAGAAGAAGATGAAGAAGATGAAGAAGAAGATGAAGAAGATGAAGATGAAGAAGATGAAGAAGAAGATGAAGAAGATGAAGAAGAAGATGAAGAAGAAGAAGAAGAAGAAGAAGAAGAAGATGAAGAAGATGAAGATGAAGAAGATGAAGAAGAAGATGAAGAAGATGAAGATGAAGAAGATGAAGAAGATGAAGAAGAAGATGAAGAAGATGAAGATGAAGAAGATGAAGAAGATGAAGATGAAGAAGATGAAGATGAAGAAGATGAAGAAGAAGAAGAAGATGAAGAAGAAGAAGAAGATATAGAAGAAGAAGAAGAAGATATAGAAGATAAAGAAGAAGAAGAAGAAGAAGTATATACAGTACTGAACAAAATTCTGGACACAACTTCTCTTTTCACCTTTTTTTTTTTTTAAAGGAACATCCCCACATAATCACTTGCTGTTGTCACTTGGAAAAAAATATGTTTCTTGCATCATTAACCCTCAAAACAAGTGTTGGGAAGCTATTTAAGGCCAATTCGAATAGTCAGCTCGAATAATGAGCTCGAATACCGACTCGAATAGTGAGCTCGAAGTCCGAGGTCGAATCGAATAGTAAAATTTATTCGACTCGAATATTCGACTGACCTCGAATAATTTACTATTCGAATTCGACCAAACTCGAATTTTAAAAAGGGGTATTTGAGCACCACTAAAGGCAAATGCAAGCTGGGATTTGTAGTTTTATCACAGCTGGAGAGCCAAGGTTACCTACCGCTGCTTTAGATATTCTGCAGCCACGAGATGAAGCTCTTCTGTATACTAGTATATAGATATGCACATCTAAAGGGATACAGAAAAGCCTTTTTAATCACTTCAGCCTTTAGTGTTTTTTCACCTTATGCATCCGAGCAATTTTCACCTCCCATTCATTCGCCAATAACTTTATCACTGCTAATCACAATGAAATGATCTATATCTTCTTT
Source organism: Hyperolius riggenbachi (assembly GCF_040937935.1). NCBI lineage: Eukaryota > Metazoa > Chordata > Amphibia > Anura > Hyperoliidae > Hyperolius > Hyperolius riggenbachi. The sequence goes on along the minus strand of NC_090657.1, from coordinate 28,668,707 downwards.
TTTTCTGCCTCCAATCAGGCTTTCTTTGGGTGGTACATTTTGCTGTGAACTTGTCATGATCGCTGCTGCAGCAGGTGCTGCTGGCAGTAGTAGTGCTACAGCTCAGGCAGTTCTGATCTCTTTCCATGCAAGCTGCATAGCTTTGTCTGTCTTTCCCTGCTGTCAGCTTGTGACTGATTATCATTCACCTGTGTGGGAATCTGCATGTCTGCTCCCATTGGATGACCTCAGTATAAAGATCTGCTTCCTGCAGGACTCCTCGGGTTATCATAGCTTCAGTTTAAGCCTGTCTTGCTGTTGCTTTAGCCCCAGATCGTGTTTCTTGTTCTAAAGATACTTTGCTGGTCTTGCATCATATATTGGTTCATTGCCAATATATATGCATACCAGCACGTTTATTATTTTCCTTGTATTCGTGTTACATTGATACATCAGTGTCGCTGATGTATACGTACACAAACTGTTTATATCCCGTGTTCAGTTAGTCAGCTTTCCAGCACGTTTTGGTAGTTTGCGCGTATCGTGATCACCCGTGCTGAGTTATATTGCTCCTGGTTCTGTTTGTGGATTGCGTTCATCTCTGCGAAGAGATAACGAATCCTTCTGAATCCTGTTCTGTTACAGTTTGTGGATTGCGTTCATCTCTGCGAAGAGATAGCGAATCCTTCTGAGTCCTGTTCCCTGTATTGCTCCAGTCCAAGTCAGTGTTCCTGCTTATGTCATATATCGGTTCATTGCCGATATATACATATGTTAGTCAGACGTTACAAATAGTTTAATTGATAGCTGTAATTGTAATACGCTAGGAAAACATACTTATTATATATTTGTCTGTGTTACGTTCATCTATCTTGATCCTGCTATTTCCTGACTATCCTGTCCTGTCTTTGTGAGGCACGCCATCGCTGCATACGCATTGGCTGCCTCATTCCAGTCTGTCTTGTTGTGGACGCTTGCTGTCACTAAGTAGCGGCTAGCTAGCAAACGTTCATTCTGTCTATCTGTCCTGATCTCCTTAGTTCTGGTTTATGCGCTCAGCGCTACTTTGCGCTGAGATGTTATAGCGAAAGTATTGTTTGTGGCTGTCGGATGTGCACTGGCTCTGTGCGCCACAATCTCCTATTGGAGTCAGTCCTCCCCTCCACTATACTAGGGATAGCCTGTTTCCTTCTGCTAGTGTGTGTACCTCCTTCACGTCAGCTCTTGCGTTGCATGCTGACTGTGGAGAATACACCACCAAGCCTAACAGAACTATTTTATTTTAAATGCAATATAACGGGAATATTAACCTTCCTGGCAGTAAGCCCGAGCTGAGCTCGGGCTATGCCGCACAGGAGTCTTTCTCAGGCGCTGCTGGGCCAATTTGCGGATTTTTTTTTATTACACGCAGCTAGCACTTTGCTAGCTGCGTGTATACCGCGATCGCCGCCGCCGATTCGCCGTTACCTGCCGCGTTAGAGCCCCCCCGAGACCCCGTGCGCAGCCTGGCCAATCAGTGCCAGGCAGCGCTGAGGGGTGGATCGCGATCGTCGCCATGGCGATGGGGGAAGCCCTAAAGGAAATCCCGTTCAGAATGGGATTTCCTTATGGGCAAGCGCGCCGGCGGCAATCGGAGGGGTGGGAGGGACGCCACAGGGAGGGGGGCATCATGTAGCTAGCACTAGGCTAGCTACATGATAGAAAAAATAATTTTTGCAAAAAAAACCTTCCCGCGGTCCTGCGAGGGAGGTTAAGAAAAAAAATGGAAAAAAATTCATTTGTCAGTTTTCGGCCATTATAGCTTTAAAAAAAATACACGCTACCATAATTAAAACCCACATATTTTATTTGCCCATTTGTCCCGGTTATTTCACCATTTAAATTATGTCCCCATCACAATGTATAGGCCCAATATTTTATTTGGAAATAAAGGTGTATTTTTTCAGTGTTGCATCCACCACTATTTTATAAGCTTATAATTTAAAAAATAATAGTAATATACCCTCTTGACATGCATATTAAATAAGGTTCAGACCCTTAGGTAACTATTTATGTTTTTTTATTGTATTTTTTGTTTTCTTTTAATTAAAAATTGTATTTGAGCACTTTTGGGTGTGTGTGAGATAAACGGTTCATTTCAATTATAAAAGTGTGACTATTCATTTAAAAAATGTATGTAGATGTAGTTTTACTATTTGGCCACAAGATGGCCTCAATCATTTTTTTTTAGCTTCCTGTAAGCTTACAGGAAGTGAAGAGGGAATGTGTAGAAGAACGATCACAGCTTCTCCATAGAAGCCAGTGATTGTTGGGTACTTAGATCAATGAATGGGAATCATTGACCTCCAGGCTAATGGAAGGCCCTGCACATCCCTGCGGTTACGGCCATGCGCACCGCCATGGCTCCGTTTTTTTCATGAACGTAGCTCCTATGTCCACCATGCATTTTTGGACGTAGGAGCTACGTCCTAAAAGATAAAGTAGGTAAATGTCTCCTCTTGCTCTGCCATTCTGAAGTCCCAACCACAGAGTATCGTATCAAATGCGGTAAGAAACAGGGCTGTCTGGCTCTCCCTATGGCTGTCCGCTTTACAGGAGCATAATAACAGCCAATGAGGCCCCACTGCAAAATTGTCATGGGACCCCTGGAACCCCCTGGAGCAGGGAAACATTACTCCACTACCTGTGGTACTCTGCATGTGGGTAATGAGAGGGAGGAGGAGTGGGCCCGCCAGCGGTTGCAGGGGTTGCAGGGGCTATTGGAGGGAAATACCAAACACTTAAATTTGATTTACTGAATGCTTTAATCTTTGTGAATTGCAATTTCTTGAGGTATTTATGGAACAAGTCAGTAATTTAACTCACTAGTTTGTAATTTTCAGTGCTGTAATGGGTTTAGTGAATTGGCAAGGTGATCGGTAAAATCAGCTGTTTTGATTCGGTAACGCTTAGTGAATTGAGGCCATTGTGTGCATTACATAACGCACATGTACTTTATACCACAAACATCAATTCATAGCCTGCATGCAGCGAGTTAGAATAACACAATCTGTTCCAATTATCAAACACCTCTTGTTAACGTACACTTCTGGGGTAACACAAACACCCCAGCTACACATAATGGTGCAGTACCGTGACAGGGAGGAAAAAACGTCAGATTATACTGCAGTGACACCCCTCAGATTATACTGCAGTGCCGCCCTCACATCATACTGCAGTGCTGCCCTCAGATTATACTGCAGTGCCGCCCTCAGATTATACTACAGTGCCTCCCTCAGATTATACTACAGTGCCTCCCTCAGATTATACCACAGTGCCACCCTCAGAATATACTGCAGTGCAGCCCCTCAGATTATACTGCTGTGCAGCCCTCAGAATATACTGCAGTGCCGCCCTCAGATTATACTGCTGTGCCGCCCTCAGATTATACTGCAGTGGAGCCCTCAGATTATACTGCAGTGGAGCACTCAGATTATGCTGCAGTGCAGCCCTCAGATTATACTGCAGTGCTGACCCTCAGATTATACTGCAGTGCAGCCCTCAGATTATACTGCAATGCAGCTCCTCAGATTATGCTGCAGTGGAGCCCTCAGATTATACTGCAGTGCCACCCTAAGATTATACTGCAGTGCTGCCCTAAAATGATACTGCAGTGATGCCCTCAGATTATGCTGCAGTGACGCCTTCAGATTATACTGCAGTGCAGCTCTCAGATTATGCTGCAGTGCAGCCCCTCAGATTATACTGCAGTGAAGCTCTCAGATTATGCTGCAGTGCAGCCCCTCAGAATATACTGCAGTGCCACCCTCACATCATACTGCAGTGCAGCCGTCAGATTATACTGCAGTGCCGCCCTCACATCATACTGCAGTGCAACCGTCAGATTATACTGCAGTGCCGCCCTCAGATTATACTGCAGTGCCACCCTCAGGTTATACTGCAGTGCCGCCCTCAGATTATACTGCAGTGCCACCCTCAGGTTATACTGCAGTGCCGCCCTCAGATTATACTACAGTGCCTCCCTCAGATTATACTACAGTGCCACCCTCAGAATATACTGCAGTGCAGCCCCTCAGATTATACTGCTGTGCAGCCCTCAGAATATACTGCAGTGCCACCCTCAGATTATACTGCTGTGCCGCCCTCAGATTATACTGCAGTGGAGCCCTCAGATTATACTGCAGTGGAGCACTCAGATTATGCTGCAGTGCAGCCCTCAGATTATACTGCAGTGCTGACCCTCAGATTATACTGCAGTGCAGCCCTCAGATTATACTGCAATGCAGCTCCTCAGATTATGCTGCAGTGGAGCCCTCAGATTATACTGCAGTGCCACCCTAAGATTATACTGCAGTGCTGCCCTAAAATGATACTGCAGTGATGCCCTCAGATTATGCTGCAGTGACGCCTTCAGATTATACTGCAGTGCAGCCCCTCAGATTATACTGCAGTGAAGCCCTCAGATTATGCTGCAGTGACACCCCTCAGAATATACTGCAGTGCCGCCCTCACATTATACTGCAGTGCCGCCCTCACATTATACTGCAGTGCAGCCCTCAGATTATACTGCAGTGCAGCCTTCAGATTATACTGCAGTGCAGCCTTCAGATTATACTGCAGTGCCACCCTCAGATTATACTGCAGTGCCACCCTCAGATTATACTGCAGTGCCGCCCTCAGATTATACTGCAGTGCCACCCTCAGATTATACTGCAGTGCCGCCCTCAGATTATACTGCAGTGCCACCCTCAGATTATACTGCAGTGGAGCCCTCAGATTATGATGCAGTGCAGTCCCTCAGATTATATTGCAGTGAAGCCCTCAGATTATACTGCAGCGCAGCCCCTCAAATTATACTGTAGTGCCGCACTCAGATTATACTGCAGTGCCACCCTCAGAATATACTGCAGTGCAGCCCTCAGACTACACTGCAGTGCTGCCCTCACATTATACTGCAGTGAAGACCTCACATTATACTGCAGTGAAGCCCTCAGGTTATACTGCAGTGCAGCCCTCATATTATATTGCAGTGCAGCCCCTCAGATTATACTGTAGTGCTGCACTGAGATTATACTGCAGTGACACCCCTCAGAATATACTGCAGTGCCGCCCTCTCATTATCCTGCAGTGCCGCCCTCAGATTATACTGCAGTGCCACCCTCAGATTATGCTGCAGTGCCACCCTCAGATTATACTGCAGTGCCACCCTCAGATTATACAGCAGTGCAGCCCTCAGATTATACTGCAGTGGAGCCCTCAGATTATGCTGCAGTGCAGCCCTCAGATTACACCGCAGTGTAGCTCCTCAGATTATACTGCAGTGCCACCCTCAGATTATGCTGCAGTGCCACCCTCAGAATATACTGCAGTGCCACCCTCAGATTATACTGCAGTGCCGCCCTCAGATTATACTGCAGTGGAGCCCTCAGATTATGCTGCAGTGCAGCCCTTCAGATTATATTGCAGTGAAGCCCTCAGATTATACTGCAGCGCAGCCCCTCAAATTATACTGTAGTGCCGCACTCAGATTATACTGCAGTGCCACCCTCAGAATATACTGCAGTGAAGCCCTTAGATTATACTGCAGTGAAGCCCTCAGATTATATTGCAGTGCAGCACCTCAGATTATACTGCAGTGCCACCCTAAAATTATACTGCAGTGCTGCCCTAAAATTATACTGCAGTGACGCCCTCAGATTATGCTGCAGTGACGTCCTCAGATTATACTGCAGTGAAGCTTCTCAGATTATGCTGCAGTGCAGCACCTCAGATTATACTGCAGTGTAGAGATGTCGCGAACTGTTCGCCGGCGAACGGTTCCAGGCGAACTTCGGGGGTTCGCGTTCGCCTACCAAACGCGAACTTTCCCGGAAGTTCACTTCGCCCCATAAAGCTCTATTGAGCAAAACTTTGACTCTTTATATTACAGCCAGCAGACACATTATTGCCATACACACTGCTCTCAATGCTGGAGGGACAGCTGCTACACACTCTGCTAGGGAGATTTTAATTAGCCTGTTTGTGTGTACCTCCCACCTCCCTCCTCCCCTTCTACCTCCTCCCTCCTCCCCTTCTACCTATTCTCTCCTACCGGAGGGAGGAGGGTCTCATCTGCCAGGGAATTCCAGTATTTCAAAAACCAGTTTATATACCATGATAGGAATTTGAACCCAGGCCTCAGTATATGGTAGGCAACTAACATATCCATTGTACCACCAACACTACTAGCTGAAAGTAGCTGAAAGTAGCCTAGCATGTACCATTTATGCTTAATGCAAGAGAAAAATTAGACAAGACAAATAACATTTATATCACACTTTTCTCCTGGCAGACTCAAAGCACCAGAGCTGCAGCCACTAGGGCACACTCTATAGGCAGTAGCACAGATATGTAGCCAGACATGGCCTTGTATTTTGTGTTCAACAGTTGTCAAGAGAAAAATTAGACAAGATAGCAGTGTTAGGAAGACTTGCCTAAGGTCTCCTACTGAATAGGTGCTGGCTTACTGAACAGACAGAGACGAGATTCGAACTCTGGTCTCCTGTGTCAGAGGCAGAGCCATTCACCATTACACCATGCAGCCACTGCTTACCGACATGTAGGCAGACATGGCCTTGTATTTTGTGTTCAACAGTTGTCACGAGAAAAATTAGACAAGATAGCAGTGTTAGGAAGACTTGGGCGGGGTGGACAGCGGGAGCCGGTGGGGACTTAGCGTCCTGCAAGGACGCGTAAGTGTATGCGGCGGCTGAGCGGCGAGTGACGTCGGGTGCGGCGTAGTTACAATGTAACAAAGTTGTTACATTGTAATAACTTTGTTACATTGTAACTGATAGAACATTTCCGAGGTTATTGCGAGGGATCATTTATTTAAAGGGACAGGTAAGTATTAATGGTTAATTAAGAATATTAAAGGACTTTTTTCGTGGTTATGTTTTTTGTTCAATTAAAATACTTTTTCTAAGTGTTTGTGTGTTTATTTACTTTTAACTCTTAAAGGAAATGGGTAAGGGGTACAAGTACCTCTATACTCATTTCTCCTAGAAGGGGGGATAGGCATCTGGGGGACCCCTTTTTAAAGGGGACTCCCAGATGCCACCATGAACCCCCCCCCCCCCCCCAGGAAATCGCGGCCTCCACCTCCACCGCCCATCGGAGGTGGAGAAGAGCCCCTTGTCCTTGGATTGGACAAGGGCTCGGAGGGGGAGGGGAAAGCTTGGCTGCCCCTCCCCTTCCGAGACCCCCCAATCCATGGACCATGCGGGCTGGTATAGTCAGGGTGCGGAGCCCCACGCGGCCGGTGCTCCGCATTCTGGCTATCCCAGCCTGCATTGGGGACAAGGGGTTAAAGAGGTCTGGGAGGGGGGACCCCACGTCGTTTTTTTTTTAATATTTCCCACACTCAGAACGAAGTAAGTAAAACTCTTCCCACTTGGGGGAATCTATGAAAATAATACACTATTGTTACCTGTGCAAAAAAAACTGACATTTTCCGCATTTGAAAGACATTTTCCCCCTTGAAACTTAAAAATCGATTTTCTCAAAAACTATAAGGTCTTTTTGAAAAAAAAAATTCCTCTTATTCCCACTGATCCCCTTAATATACCCTGGGAATTTAGTGTTCCTAAACTTTAAGCAGGCTTTGCTATTAACCGTTAAAGTCGGCGGGTTTTTAAATGTATACATTTTTCCTTTGAAACTTTAACATCGATTTTCTGAAAAACTATAAGGTCTTTTTGAAAAAAATTCTTTTCCTCTTATTCCTTCTGATCTCCTTAATATACTCTCCAAATTTGAGGCTCTTAGCATTTAAGGGGGCTTTGCTATTAACCCTTAAAGTCGGCGGCTACCTAACATTGATCCATGCGTCAACTTTTCCGCTTGGGAGCATTGCCTTACGCATTAATTTCGTAATACCCACTGTAATGCGAAAATTACGCGAAAATTACGCTTTCGCAAAATTTCGTGAAATCCTTCATTACGATTATGTACTTACGGCCATAATCGTAATTACACTAATTACGCGAAATTTCGTGAAATCGTAATTACGTCATTACGCTCATCTCTACTGGCAAATTAACAATTACCCAAAATCGGGACAGATAGAAATGGTGCCGCATAGACTTACATTATATAACGCTAATAAGCGTTATAAGTGTTAATAAATGGCGCATGCAGGGTGCCTTACACTTAGAACGCTAAATAGCGTATTAAATGATAAAAATGCAGGGGTGCTAGTGTTGGGTAGCAGGGGTGGGGGGGGGGAGAGAGGCAGAAGGACGCCGGTGTTAGGCAATGGGGTGGAGGGAGTAGGAATAGGTTGAGGGAGGATGTGTGCATATGCATACATTACCTTGTCCCGATGATCCCTCCTTCACTTCTTCAGTTACAGTGGGATGCGAAAGTTTGGACAACCTTGTTAATCATAATGATTTTCCTGTATAAATCGTTGGTTGTTACGATAAAAAATGTCAGTTAAATATATCATATAGGAGACACACCCAGTGATATTTGAGAAGTGAAATGAAGTTTATTGGATTTACAGAAAGTGTGCAATAATTGCAATAATTGTTTATATTTGTTTATAGTTGCATAATGCCCCTTGTTATGCCCAAAAAACTCAATTTTAGTTTCATCGGTCCACAGCACCTTATTCCAAAATGAAGCTGGTTGTCCAAATGTGCATTAGCATACCTCAAGCGGCTCTGTTTGTGCTGTGGGCGGAGAAAAGGCTTCCTCTGCACCACTCTCACATACAACATCTCCTTGTGTAAAGTGTGCCGAATGGTTGAACGATGCACAGTGACTCCATCTGCAGCAAGATGATGTTTTAGGTCTTTGGTGGTAGTCTGTAGGTTGACTGTTTTCACCATTGGTTGCTTCTGTCTATCTGAGATTTTATTGGTCTGTCACTTTGAGCCTTAACTTGAACTGAGCCTGTGGTCTTCCATTTCCTCAAGATGTTCCTAACTGTGGAAACAGACAGCTGAAATCTCTGAGACAGCTTTCTGTATCCTTCCCCTAAACCATGATGGTGAACAATCTTTGTCTTCAGGTCATTTGAGAGTTGTTTTGAGACCCCCATGTTGCTACTCTTCAGAGAAAATTAAGAGGAGGGAAACTTACAATTGACCCCCTTAAATACACTTTCTCATAATTGGATTCACCTGTGTATGTAGGTCAGAGGTCACTGAGCTTACCAAGCCAATTTGAGTTCCAATAATTAGTTCTAAAGGTTTTGGAATGGATAAAATGACAACAGTGCCCAAATGTATGCACCTGTCTAATTTTGTTTAAACAATTATTGCACATGTTCTGTAAATCCAATAAACTTCATTTCAGTTCTCAAATATCACTGTGTGTGTCTCCTATATGATATATTTAACTGACATTTTTTATAATAACGATTTATAGAGGAAAATCATGATGATTAACAAGGTTGTCCAAACTTTCGCATCTCACTGTAGTTTGCTGTAGTCCTGCATCCAGCCAATCACCATGTGGCTTCAGTCCCCGCATCGTGATTGGCTGGCTGCAGGACTTCTGCCAACTAACTAGGAAGTGAAACAGCGATCGCCGGCCAGAACATGGTAATATATGCATATGCACACAACCTCCCTCCACCTAATCCTATTCCCTCCACCCCACTGCCTAACACCAGCGTCCCGCTGCCTCTACCCCCGACCCCGCTGCCTAACACTACCACCCTGCATTTTTTAATGGCGCACCATTCCGCTAAATAGCATTTTATGATACATTAATCGGTGTAGCAGTGCACCATTTTTCAGCCTGCGCCATTTTGAACTGGACCTCCCAATACACCCAGCAAAATTGACCATACAGTGGCTGAAAAGAAAAAGTTGGATGTTCTTCCGCTTACAAGACAGAGACCAGCCCTACTGAAAATATGTGGAATGACTTAAATTGGATGGTGACTATTGACGGACTGCTATTTTTTAATTTAGTTTGAACAGCTCTGAAAAGAATTGAGGACAAATATTGCAGTCTAGAGGTGCCAAATTGATAGACAATCACCCCAACAGACTCAGAGCTGCAGGGGGTGGGGCTTATCTTTTATCTGATGTGATTCGGTTTTGTTTTCTTTGGAATATTTTACGGAACTGCTGCTATGGCTGTTATAGCCACTGTATATTTGCCATTAGTGCGTTTTTTTATGGCTAGCTTGAAGATTAACCTGGTGTTACATTGTATTGTGCAAGCTATGGAGCTGCTGTCCTTATTCTTGCTTCACTGCCTTAGTTGCCAACCCAGAAAAGAAGGATTACATTGGGAATGACTGACATAAGGGCAGCACAAGCAAGGGGGATTGGGGGCCCATCCATAATTAGGCTCAACATGATAAAGTCAATCACTATGTGCTGGTGTTGCATCTTATCCAGAGGTTGCGGGCGTCCTATCCATGGGCAGAGTTTGATGCTTGAGTTCCCTTGATTGATGCCTCACTGTGGTGTTCCCAAAAAGCCACAGTTTGTGTGCAAGTGAGCATTTCATTTTGCACCAACATAGCGCACATGCGCTGGCCTACCTACTAGTGTGCAGGGATGCATGCTGTGCATCAAGAATGGTAGGTATTTAAGGAGGAACTGTAGTGAAAATTACATAATAAATTAACTTATTGTTTACAAAATCCATGTACAGATTGCTCAGTGTTTTCTAATTGTAAAATCTTTTCTCTTTCTGATTTACATTCTGAAATGTATCACTGGTGTCATCTTTAGTTCTGTCAGGTGATCTGTACGAAATGTTCATTAGTGTAAGCCGCAAAGAGATGCTGTTTGCTTAGCAGTTGGAAAAAGCCATTATTTCCCACAATGCAACAAGGTTCACTGTCATTAAACTGTCGGGACCATGGTCATGACATCACACTGTGGGAGGGGTTTCACCACAATTTATTTATTTATTTTTTAGGGGGGTAACACAGGACTTTTTTCCTAGCATAACAAAAAGGCTAGAAACAGCCCCGATCATCATATTTAAGGAGGAACTTAAAACTTGGAAGCTAAAAGAATCGCTAAAAGATACATTTCTTAATAGTAATAACATTACATGATTTGAACTGAATACTATGCAGCTCCTCCACATGAATAAAACTGTCTGTAAGGATGCTGAGTATGCAGCCTTATCAGTCTTATGCAGAGTCCTGCAACAAAAGGGGCTAATAGCCCTGGCAGCACCTCAGAGATAGCTAGACTTCCGCTGTGTCATATTGCAGCCACCAGAACTACAGCATGATTACATGGGATAGGGACTGGTCAGAGTTATAACGATGGGATAGGCTGATGGTCATAGGAGCCTGTGTGCTAATGATCTAGTGCTAAAGGACTACACATGAGGTAAAGGTGTGCACATGGAATTGTGGGGCTGTGGCACATGGTCGGGCAAAGCTGTTGCAAATAGGGAACTGATGCTGCATATCACAGGCTGATGGGCATAAGGCCCGGTTCACACTTGCGTTTTGTGCAAAAACGGTCCGTTGGAACAGATCCGTTCCGGTCCGTTCCAAAAACATCCGTTTGCAATCAGGATCCGGTCCGTTTACGTTCCCATCCGGATTTTCATCCGTTCTGCACGCGTTTGTAATCGGTTTCCGTTTTTTAAAGAGATAAAGTACTGTATAAATACCCGGGGGTCTGGAAGGTCTGGAAAGCGCTGGGGTCATTTTTTGAGAGAGCCTGCTGTGTGGACATCATCCTTGGAGAGAGAGACTGCTGTGTGGACATCATCCTTGGAGAGAGAGACTGCTGTGTGGACCATGGATCCAGTGAGTTTATACAGCTTTTGGATTGGAGTAGCCTCGTTCCTGATATTTACCTACTACTATGTGGGAAGGAAGCGTGCTCCTATCAGGAGATGGTGGGTGCACTCTCTACTATCAAAGAGGCAGAGGTTTCCCCTGCACCTGGACAATCGGGTCCTCAATGGAGTATTCCCTGAGCTCTGTCATGTTCCCAAATAGCTCTATGAGAAACTGGGAGCTTTCCCACTCACACAACGCTGGGACAGTGGCGTACCTAGGGCATTTGACACCTGGTGCTGGGCATTATAAGACCCCCCTCCCCAAAAGTAAAGGGAAAAAAACGTGTGGGGCTATAACATGCGCCACGGCAAAAAAATGGGCGTGGCCATGACTGGATGAGGGTGGAGCTAACTGTAATTTAACGTGAACCTGGGTTGAGAGTGATATGGAGGCTGCCATATTTATTTCCTTTTAAACAATACTAGTTGCCTGCAAGCCCTGCTGATCTATTTGGCTGCAGTAGTGAACTGAATCACACCAGAAACAAGCATGCTTGTTCAGGGTCTATTCTCACCTCGGGTTCCTTTTAAAAGTGCAACGCAAAGACAGTGGACCCAAGTTTTGGTGACCCTTTCCCCAGAACATTCACATAATTGTGCAGGTTTTCTCAAGAAAATACACGTAATGTGTGCAGATTTGCCCAGAGAATACGTTCAATCATGTCGGCAGATTTGCCCAGAAAATACATGCAATCATGTCGGCAGATTTGCTCAGAAAATACATGCAATCATGTCAGCAGATTTGCCCAGAAAATACATGCAATCATGTCGGAAGATTTGCCCAGAAAACAGATGCAATCATGTCCACAGATTTGCCCAGAAAATACATGCAATCATGTCAGCAGATTTGCCCAGAAAATACATGCAATCGTGTGGCAGACCTGTCCAGAGCACACTTCAAACGTGTAGCAGACCTGGCCAGAACATAAACAATACACCTGGCTGCTAATATAAATAAAAAAAAAAAAACATGTATCACCTGCAGCAGAGCTCCTGTTCCGGCCTCCGTCCGGTGCACAGCTCCCATGATCCTCTGCAGCCAGCAACTGAAACTCCCAAAGTCTCCAGAGCAGGGCTTCGGACATTTTACTATAGCCCTGCTCTGCCGCTGCGGTGAACTGAAACGGCATCTATTAGATGCCGAAAGTCAGTTCAGATTGGGGGGTGCTTGGAGAATTTTAGGGGGTGCTTCAGCACCCAAAGCACCCCCACGGTGCCGCCACTGCCCCCACTATAGGTAGCTAGCAGTTGCCCCCAGTATAGGTAGCTAGTTGTCCCAAGTGAAAGTAGTACAGTTGCCCCAATATAGCTAGTATAGTTGCCCCCAGGATAGGCAGCATAGCTGCTGCCCCCAATGTAGATAGTGTTGCTGCCCCCAGTGTAGCTAGTATAGTGGCCCCCGTACAGCTGCCTTCCAGTATAGGTAGTATAGCGGCCCCCATAGTTGCCCCAGTATAGCTAGTATAGTGGTCCACAGTTTAGATAGTATAGTGGCCCCCAGTGTAGCTAGTAAAGTTGCCCCCAGTGTAGCTAGTATAGTGACCCCAGCCCAGGCCCAGTGTAGCTAGTATAGTGCCCCCTCCCCGTATAGCGGCCCCCAGTATAGGTAGTTTAGTGGCCCCCAGAATAGTGGCCCCCCATTGTAGGTAGTATAGTGCCCCCCCAGTGTAGCTAGAAGGAGTGGTTACAGCAGGGATAGTGGTGGGGAGGGGGTGGGACATATCCCCCCTCACCTGGGTCCCCTCCTTCTGCCTCTCCCCCCCCCCCCAAATGCTGGCAGCGGGCAGCAAATAGGGCGAGCAGGCGGGCGCAGAGAATACTCACGTTACTTCCGCGTATCAGCCTGGAACAGTTGATTGGAGGCGCTGAAGAGGCACATGATGGCGACGCAGCGTTCCAGGCTGATACGCAGAAGTGACGTAAGTATTCTCAGCGCCCGCCTGCTCGCTGCCCAATGCCCCCGGCCCGCTGCCCGCATTTTGGGGGGGGAAGAGAGGCAGAAGGAGGGGACCCAGGTGAGGGAGGGGGGGATATGTCCCCCCTCCCCGCCGCTATCCCTGCTGTCACCCCTCCTCCTAGCGCTGCTCTTCCCCTCCTGGCTCCTACAGGCTGCATCTATGGGGGGTCGTGGCGACACCCCCCTGGCTGTCTGGCACCCGGTGCGCCACGCCCCCCTGCGCCCTGTGGTAGGAACGCCACTGCGCTGGGCACATGTGTCACTATCCAAGATGGCTGCCTGTACCATTGAAAACACACAGGAAGTGGGATAGAACGTCCGGCTTTTATCAGGCAGTGTGTTGTGACACTTTCATTTTCTATTGGTTCTTGTTGTGCTGGGTTTTTTGTCCGGATCCGTTCCGGCGGCGGTGGACGGAGGTACCGATCAGGAAAAAAGGCGCAGGTTGGAAAATTCCAGACCGCAGGCTGGACCGCAAAACGCATCCGAATCCGGTGGAACGAATGAGTGCGTACGGATCCATTAATTAACATTGGACCCTTTCTTGTCCATTCCGTTTCCGTTGTATGTGGTCCGGCTGCAGTCCGCAAAATAACGCCAATGTGAACTGGGCCTAAGTGGTGCAGATGGTAAAAATGAACGCCGCACATGGAAGAAAGGAGAAAAGATAAAGTTTGCTGCTCAGGTGACAGGGGCAGTCAAGTGCTGCTGTACATAGAAGGCCATTCATTCAGTTCATGGAGAGAGATAAGAGTATAAATCCAGTCCTATCTGTGTGCTTGGAATGCAGCTATACACACTTGTTGTGGGGATAAACCATTGCTGAGCGATCTAAATGGGATGACTGAACAAAAAAAGGCTTGAGGCCCCATTCACACTAGAGCGTTTTGCCGGCTATAATACCTTATGGGCCCGTTCTTGCTTAGGCGATTTGCGTTAATTGCTGGCATTTAACGCAAATTGCCAAACGCAAACGTGTAGCCTGCACCATTTTCAGGCCATTTCCCGGCGATCGCGCTTCAGTACTATAGAAGCGCTAAACGCGATCGCGGAAAAATCGCTGCAGTGTCCAGTGATTTTTCTGTATTAAATTGGTAATCGCCGACATTTTGCGCTTTTAAAGAGAACCAGAGAGGATCTAAACAAAAGCTATTATACATACCTGGGGCTTCCTCCAGCCCCATATGCGCTGATCGATCCCACGCCGCCGTCCAGCGCTGCCCGCAAGTACGAGAACCGGGACCCAGCTCTGCCGCCAGTCGGAGCCAGTCTAAGCGTAGCAGAGGTGCTGCATCTCTGCAGCAGTGTATGGAGAGATACGTAGAGGGCGCACTTCTCCTGTGTAGTCCGACTCCGATGATGTCAGCCGGTTCTCATAGTTGCGGGCAGCGGTGGATGGCGGCGTGTGATCGATCAGCGCATATGGGGCTGGAGGAAGCCCCAGGTATGTATTAAAGCTTTTGTTTAGATCATCTCTGGTTCCCTTTAAGTGTGAATGGGGCCTAAAGGTGTGCCTGCACAGGAAGTGCTCTGAGCCTGTGCAAATGGAATGTTAAATGTGATATTCCCTTAAAGGACAACTGAAGTGAGAGGGATATGAAGGCTGCCATATTTATTTCCTTTTAAGGAATACCAGTTCCCTGGCTATCCTGTTGATCCTCTGCCTCTAATACTTTAAGCCATGGACCCTGAACAAGCGTGCAGCAGATCAGGTGTTCTGACTTTATTGTCAGATCTGACAAGATTATCTGCATGCTTGTTTCAGGTGTGATTCAGCCACTACTAAAGCCAAATAGAACAGGAGCACTGCCAGGCGGAACTAGTAAAAAAGGGCGCACAGGGATAGTGGACAAAAAGGGCGCCGCCATAGACTGCAATGCAAAATATTGGCTATTCGGCGCCCGACAGGAAAAAAGGGCGCTTGAGAAAAAGCGGTTACAGGGATCGTGTTAACAAAGGTTTTCATTTACAGGATAAAGTTTATAACAAATATCGTTTACAAGTTCGTTTAGACTTTGTATTATACTTATTTTTTCGTTTGTAAATTTCGCTTATATGGGTTTTAACTAGTTTTTTTCGTTTTAAAAATGCGCTTATAAAACTATAACAACTAAAATTTCGTTTACACTTCTTTTATCATTTAAAATTCGTTTTCATATGTTAAATAACGTTTCTAAAGCTGATTGTATTAGAAATACATCGCTTATGGTATTAACTTTGTTTTTACACTTCTAATGCGTTGATTATAGTTAAAATATCGCTTTAAATATTACTGTTATTTTAAGATTTCTACGTGATTTTAAGGCTAGTTATTCTATTACAAATTACTGTTATTTTAAGATTTCTACGTGATTTTAAGGCTAGTTATTCATGTTATTTGGAGTGAAGTATTTTAAGGATTAAATATATTATTGTTTATATGTGTTTAGCGTGTTTTGTGCAGTGGGGATGGTTAGGTTTAGGCATTACTAGGGGGTCTAGGGGTTAGGGATAGGTACAGGGAGGGTTAGGACCAGGGTGGTGGTTAGTTTTAGGCACCACCAGGGGGGTCTTAGGTTTAGGCACCAGAAGGGGAGTCTTAGGTTTAGGCACCAACAGGGGGGTCTTAGGTTTAGGCACCACCAGGGGAGTCTTAGGTTTAGGCACCAACAGGGGGGTCTTAGGTTTAGGCACCACCAGGGGGGTCTTAGGTTTAGGCACCAGAAGGGGAGTCTTAGGTTTAGGCACCAACAGGGGGGTCTTAGGTTTAGGCACCACCAGGGGAGTCTTAGGTTTAGGCACCAACAGGGGGGTCTTAGGTTTAGGCACCACCAGGGGGGGTCTTAGGTTTAGGCACCACCAGGGGGGTCTTTGGTTTAGGCACCAACAGGGGGGTCTTAGGTTTAGGCACCAACAGGGGGAGTCTTAGGTTTAGGCACCTACAGGGGGGTCTTAGGTTTAGGCACCACCAGGGGAGTCTTAGGTTTAGGCACCACCAGGGGGGTCTTAGATTTAGGCACCACCAGGGGAGTCTTAGGTTTAGGCACCACCAGGGGGGTCTAGGGGTTAGGGGTTAGGGGTTAGGGATAGGTACAGGGAGGGCTCTGTATGAGAGTAAGGTTAGGTATAGTTATAGTACAATATATGTAATATATACAATTTATTACATTATGTGTATTTACACAAAGGGGGGTCTAGGTGTGAGGGATAGGGATAAGGAGAGATATATGTGACCCTAAAGTTAGGTATAATTGTAGTAAAATACCTGTAAAACCTATCATTCTAGTACTATGCTTAATACAAGTGTAAATATCGTTTTTGCTATAGACGCTATTTGACGTTTCATTTCAGAATTCGTTTACTGTTATAGACGGTATTTTGCCATTTCATTTCCGTTTATTTAACGTATTTAGCACTAAATTATCGTTTATAACCTCTTAAACGAAAAATACGGTTTTGCATTCAAACTTCTAATTTCGGCTACACCCCGCGCCCTTTTTTCCAGGCGCCCTTTTTTGATATACGCCTACCAGGCAACTGGTATTGTTTAATAGGAAATAAATATGGCAGCCTCCATTTACCTCTCACTTGAGTTGCCCTTTAAAGGTGACCCTTAATGATACAATCTAGATTGTACAATCTTATCACTTCTATGTAATATTATGGACTACCTTAAAGCGGACCCAAACCAAACTTTTTTTTAATTAAAAATATTTAGTTGCACCACTCTGACACATACAAAGATAAATAAACACTCCTTCAAACCTATGAGCATTTCAGCATATGCTTTTCACCCTTCTCTTTTCATAACTAGGATTATACAGGTGGCAGCCATTAGCAATTCCTCCATTGCTGGACACCGTCTACTCCACCAGTTTGCCGGAAAAATCCCGGCAATATGAAAGGAAGGGAGGGGTTCCTCCAATAAATGTGAAATATTTTATATTTGTCATCATGCAGCTGAAAAAAGGCTGCTATTTATTATTATAATTTAGAAAATAGATTTTATTTCTGAAATCTTGTATTTTTAATTTGGGTCCACTTTACGTTTCCATGCAAAGCACATTCACTCAGTGTAGCCCTCTACTACATAGATTGGGTAAGATTATACAACCAAGACTATATCATCACCTTAAAGGTGCCCATACATCAGAACTTGTATGAGCAGATTGACCAAGAGACAGATCCCTCTCTGATTGGAGAGAGATCCATTGTCTGTCCATACACCACAGGCCGATTCCTGATCAATTTCAGCATGAAATCTCTTGGGAATCGGCCTTGTGACGCCGGATCCGCCTCCCCCATATTGTAAAATGTTCCCCCCACCAGTGCCCGGTGCAGTATAATTTACCTGTCCATGTCCACCATTGGCTTTGTCACACACGTGCCAACATTAGGTCGGCAACCACGTGATGCATGTGTATGAAGACAGAGCCAGCGATGGACACAAGGGAGGGAAGGGGTGCCCGGAATGTAATAAAACTTAATTAAAAACAATAAAATGAGAAAAAGTTGAGGTGGCTTACCCCAAATGAAGACAAATTCATATAATGAATTTTATTAGCACTGGCAATGCATTTCGTGGGTCTGAGCCCACTTCCTCAGGCCAAATAAAGTGCCAGAAAAGTGCCATGAGCCGAAATAAGGCCTTGATGTCTCTGTTTTTGTTTTATTAGGGTGCTCATTGATCACATGGACAGGTAAAGTATACTGCAACGGGAGGGGGAACATTTTACACTTGGGGGGACAGTGCCTGGGGTTCTGTCACTTTCGCCCCACAATTGCAAGCTGTTACGGCCACGCATCTGATCGAGCAAGTCGGCCTTACATCTTGCATGTCCAATTGATACATGCGACCAATTTTAGCCCGAAATTGGTCACATCGTCGATCTGACATGCTCTTGGCGCACCAATTTTCATCTGATTTGATAATTATCTAACCGAATGGTCGATCACCCAGCAAGTTGCCTCCTTAAGACCTTACTGGTGTCCTGATTCCAAGTCATCGTATATCAACAGTGTCTGTAAACATCACAGGTGCCTGCAGACTGATATGGAAAGTAATTTTCACAATAATAACTTACAAAATGGATTGAGTAGCACTGATACATATTATATCTCCAGCAAAGGTTTATCTTCCCGTTGCTTCATCTGTATCCTGCTGAGTAATAAGTAAATTAGACTTTCAAGTAATGTGTAATGTAAGAAACAAGAAACACACCATTTAACAATTCATGGTAGGATTTTATATTTACAAGACAGATTTGTTGGATAGCCCACATAAACATTACAAGACAAAAGGACAATGTTTCTCACATAAGAGATTCCTGTAAATATCAGGAAGGAATAACTCGTAAGATCTCAGCAGACAGGACATATCTTTTATCGAAAGGGTCGTCCATCCTGAAAAGATACCCCAGATATGATTTAAGTCACTGATTGGCTCTGAGGTTCCACCCCTTGGAGGCTATAGTGGGGAAATCTCACAATCACAGTCCCATCTCTTGCAGAGTTTTCAGTGTTGCCGCCAGCTTAGGAGGCCCTCGCTGCACCCTGACATTGTCAATAATATGAAAAACACAAACCCATCAGGTCAGCAGCAGATGCCCAGACCAGGGTACTTTGGAACGCCTGTTGTCACATCCAGTAAAAACAAAAATATCTCTTTTGTGTGGTCTGACCCTGCTTAATGTAAGATCTGTAATAATTCCATTCCTTGTATAGCTATGACCTGTACTTAAACATGCAACTTGTCCTGCATTTTTTTACTTCTTAAAGCAATACAATACAATGACTGAGGTACAGTGAAGCTTCTGTGCCAGTTAGAGAGCTGGTTAGTATATCAGAAGACTGACAGTTGGACGGATCCTTTTAATAGGATCTGTTCACATTTGTCAGTCTGATGCTCATTTGCAGGTAAGAAAAGCTCACCAAGTAAGGAATGGAGACCACCCTCTATAGCAATACATATAATAGTAAAAATAGGTATTATCAAAACAAATATTGTACATAACGTTTCTTTAAAATATACATGATAAGATAGAATGCTGTAAAATATATTTATATTTGAAGGCACTCCTCAATGATTCAATCTTGATTGTACAATCTTATCACACCTATGCAATATGAGGGACTACGGAACCTTAAAGAGAACCTGTACTGAGTAAAAATATTTAAAATAAACACAAGGTAACTTCAAATGAGCATTACATAGTTACCTTGCCATCAGTTCCTCTCAGAAGCTCACCATTTTCTTCTGACAATAATCCCTTCGAGTTCTGACAATATTTTGTCAGATCTGAAATATATCAGTTGCTGTCAGTAAAATATCAGTTGCTGTCAGTTATAGCTGAGAGGAAAACTGATGTACCAGGTAATGTCCATGTTTCCCTATGGCTCAAGTGGGCGATGTTACAGTTTAACTGTGTGCTGACCAGAAAGCTGTTATGGGTAATGGTCATTTTCAAAATGGAGGACGGAAAATTCCCTTGATCACAGTGAACAAACAGGACCCAGGAAAGGAGAAAGAGATTGAGGAGTAGACTACATGGAAGGTAAGTATGACTTGTGTATGCTTATTTTGACTTTTAATTTTCAGTTCAGGTTTACTTTAAAGGGATACTTAAGTGTATTATAAAAAGACCGTTTTACTTAATTACCCGGGGCTTCTATCAGGTCCTTGCAGGTAACCTGTGCCCCCGTGCCGATCCTCCGGTCCCCCGCCACGACTTATGCTGGGAATACACATCTCGGTTTAGAGCCATTTAGATGGCTCGATTGATAATTTCTGACACGTCCGATCTCCCGCCCGATCGTTTCCGCACTCGATTCTGCACGGGAGACAATGGTAAAAGATAAGAACACTGAGCAAAAGATAAGCGAATCGAGCGCAGACTCGAGCAAGAAAAACGATCGGACTCGAAATCGAGCGTGAAAATTTGAGCCATGCATTCCCAGCATTAGTTTCGGTGTCAGAGCCTGTCGACTGAGCTCCCATGAGCCCTTGCTACTGCCAAGGCTTTCTGAAAAGCTGTGGGCATGGTGTATTTCATTTATAGGGAATTAGAGTATTAAAGCAAAAAAGTATTTGGCTTGAGGAATGCCCTATAAACAATAGGAAAGGAACACAATTATGCAATGAGTAAAAGTTCACCTCGGATCCACTTTAAAGAGACTCTGTATTTAAAAAAAAAGCCCTCTGGGGAATACTTACCTCGCGAGGCGGAAGCCTCAGGGTCCCAATGAGGCTTCCCCCTCCCCTGTAGCTGCAGGGAATCCAGTGCTGGCTCTCCCGAATCCTCCCCCAACAAGCTTGACAAGGCTTGATCTATTTACCTTTCCAGGATCCTGCGCAGGCGCAGTAGCGGCTCTTCGTTCGGGCTAGGCAGAAATAGCCGATCCCGATCATATCCGCTCTACTGCGCAGGTGCAAAAGGGCTTGCGTCTGCGCAGTAGAGCAGATTGATCGGGTTCGGCTATTTTTGCCTTAACCCAAATGAAGAGCTGACCCTGGCACTTGAACGGAGGGATGGAGGAACACGGGGGAAGCCTCGTTAGGATCCAGGGGCTTCCCCTTCCGAGGTAAGTATCCCCCAGAGGGATTTTTTTTAATTACAGGTTTTCTTTAAGTATCCCTTTAAAGCATCCATGCAAAGCATATACACTCACTTTACCCTTCTAATACTAAGAATTGGTAAGATTGTACAATCAAGATTGCATCATCAATGGAAACCTTTTCTCAAGTCAGAATAAATGGTTTAGAGACTCGAGTAACTAAAAGATACTATAGTAGATACAATGACAAATGTTTGGTAGATATGCCAGTCATCGGAACAGAATTTCATTTCTTGTTTATAGTTCTGTCTATATGACCGCAGACCTTTCTCATGACTCTGAAATAAATTACAGCAGTATAAATTGAGCAAGTGATGACTCAGTTCATAACCAGGGGTTATCTTCAGTGAAAATTCCATTACAAAATGATTTTTTTTCTTCCAAAATATACCTGGGAGTGAAACATACAAGTTACTGCTTCTGTTGTTAACCTCTTACGATTTCAGGATGTTAATTACATGTCCTAATTGGCCCACCTGTGAATTCTAGGATGTGAAATGCATATGTATCCTGCAGTTAAATCGCCGCCGAGTGTTTGTGTGCACATCCGTGCATTCACTTAACAGTGCATGACTACTGCTAATAGCAGGCAGCGCTCATTCATAAAAAAAAGAAAATAAAGTTAAAATAAATTAAAATATTAAAGTGACAATGTCCCCCTTTAAAGAATAAAATGTTTCTCAACACCCCCCCCCCCCCACACACACACACACCCTTGTCAAAATATTAACTTCAACTTAAAGAGACATTGAAGCGGAAAAAAATATGATATAATGAATTGTATGTGTAGTACAGCACAGAAATAAAGCATTAGGAGCAGAGACATAACTCTAATGTTGTTACCAGTACAGGAAGAGTTAAAGGATACCCCAACTGAAATGTGACATAATGAAATAGACATGTGTATGTACAGTGCCTAGCACACAAATAACTATGCTGTGTTCCTTTTTTTTTTTCTCTGCCTGAAAGAGTTACCGTATTTTTCGCCATATAAGACGCACTTTTTCTCCCCCAAAAATGGGGAGAAAAAGTCCCTGCGTCTTATATGGCAAAGACAGGGAATCCCCGACTTCCGAACGTCGCCGAACCGCCGCCACGTCGGGGATTCCCTGCCCGTTTGCGGCCTCCTGTCTCCCTATTTGTCCTCCATCATGTTTGCCGCATGCCTGCGCTGCATGTTTGCCTCCCGCCACGTGTTGTCTGCCCTCCTCCCGCCCGCTGTGTGCACAGCTCCCCCCGCGTGTTGTCTGACCCCCCCGCCCGCTGTGTGTATGGCTGTGTTGTCTGCCCTCCTCCCGCTGTGTGTACGGCTCCCCTGCGTGTTGCCTGGGCCCCCCCGCCCGCTGTGTGTATGGCTGTGTTGTCTGCCCTCCTCCCGCTGTGTGTACGGCTCCCCCCCCCCGTGTTGCCTGGGCCCCCCCGGGTGTGTAGTAGCAGCGGCTTGTAATGACGCGTCATTACAAGCCCGGCACTAGAGGAAGACGCGCATAGAGGAAGGAGGTCTGCAGTCTCCGCGGGCATGATGGAGGAGGTAAGCCGCTGCTACTACACACCCGGGGGGGGCCCAGGCAACATGGGGGGGGGGGCCCGTACACACAGCGGGAGGAGGGCAGACAACACAGCCATACACACAGCGGGCGGGGGGGTCAGACAACACGCGGGGGGAGGCAGAAACGTGGCGAGCAGACATGATGGAGGTCACAGGCATGGTGGAGGAGACATGAGGAGGAGACATGAGGGGGACTTCTGGACGAGTGACAGTAGGTGGCATGGGGCAGGCAGATGGACAGCATGCGGCAGGCAGGGCAGGCTGATGGACAGCATGGGGCAGGCTGATGGACAGCATGGGGCAGGCTGATGGACAGCATGGGGCAGGCTGATGGACAGCATGGGGCAGGCAGGGCAGGCTGATGGACAGCATGGGGCAGGCTGATGGACGGCATGGGGCAGGCTGATGGACGGCATGGGGCAGGCTGATGGACGGCATGGGGCAGGCTGATGGACGGCATGGGGCAGGCTGATGGACGGCATGGGGCAGGCTGATGGACGGCATGGGGCAGGCTGATGGACGGCATGGGGCAGGCTGATGGATGGCATGGGGCAGACTGGAGGATGCATAGGGGACACAGGGGGAGACATGGGACAGAAATGGGGGACACAGTAGGTTACCATTTGAGGGATAACATGTACAAGGCGCTCCTGGAATATGGACATACCAGGTTTAGTATTTTTTTTTTTCCCCTGGTTTTTGCCCTCTAAACCTGGGTGCGTCTTATATTCCGGAGCGTCTTATACGGCGGAAAATACGGTAAATATCAGGTATGTAAGTGGCTTACTCAGTCCTGACTCAGACAGGAAGTGACTACAGTGTGACCCTCACTGATAAGAAATTCCCCTTTTTACCCCTTTCTTGCTCTCAGAAGCCATTTTCTGCTAGGAAAGTGTTTTATAGATGGAATTTCTTATCAGTGAGGGTCACACTGTAGTCACTTCCTGTCTGAGTCAGGACTGAGTCAGTCACTTCCATACCTGATATTTAACTCTTTCAGGCAGAGAAAGAAAAAAAGGAACACAGCATAGTTATCTGTACATACACATGTCTATCTCATTATGTCACATTTCAGTTGTGGTATCCTTTAAGAAACTCCAGTTGTTATCTATGCAAATTGCAATTGAGCTCCACGACTTTCAAAGTCGCAGAGAGCTCTGTGTTCTGAAGGTTGTTATCTTAAATGTATTGTTTTTTCCTTTGCAGAGAACCATTCGGGACAGGTCAAAAGTTTACTGCCTGTTCTGTAAAAAAAACATTTAGAATGCTGAGTAATGTGTAAACTGCAAATATTAGCGAATGATACAATGTTATAAAAAAAAAAAAAAAGCTCTATAACTGAAAATAAAAATGTGAGAATATTTTTTTTGCTAGTTATGTTCTAGTAATTATCTGTACTACACAACCAATTCATTATATCGATTTTTTTTATTTTCGCTTCAGTGTCTCTTTAGCTAATTAACCCTTTAGTGGACATCAGTAATGGCTGCCACCCGTAGCGACCGGACACAATTGCAAGCAGGGGAGCCTCTAGGCATCGGTATTACAGGTCTCCTTCTGTCTCCTTGTGCCTCCTTCATTCCCTTGTGCCAGGTCTGACCCCCTGTTTGTCCTTCTGCCTCCCTCAGTTCCCCTGTGCTACCTCTTCCTCCTTCTGTGCCCCTTTGTGCCGCCTTCTATCCCCCTGTGCCTCCTCTGCCCCACTGTTCCTCCTTCTGTCCTTGTGTGCCTCCTTCTGTCTCCATGTGCCTCTTCAGTAAGTGTAATTTTTGGTGAAACACTGCCGCATTACGATTATATTCTGGTAAAACGTTGCCGCATTACGATTCTTTTCTAGTGAAACGCTGCC
Organism: Hyperolius riggenbachi; assembly: GCF_040937935.1. NCBI lineage: Eukaryota > Metazoa > Chordata > Amphibia > Anura > Hyperoliidae > Hyperolius > Hyperolius riggenbachi. The sequence continues at coordinate 28,643,963 of NC_090657.1, read as the reverse complement.
ACATTACGACTATTTTCATGGGTGGGGGGGGGGGACAGACTCCACGATTTTCTTGCCTGGAGTGACAAAATGCCAAGAGGCGCCCCTGATCGCAAGGGCGACAGCTCTGGGACCCAACACTGTACAGATGCATGCCTAGCAATGTATCCAGAGCAGGCACAAGGTCCTCCAGCACCCAAGGCTGAGACACCAAAGTGCGCCCCTCCATCCCTCCCACCCCAGCTGTCACACACTGATTGCTATTAGACTAAGAGTGCCACAGGGTCCACAACCTCCCCAACACCTTAATATCTAGTTATATGGCTTGCAGTCATTGCCATGTGTCCCCCTTTTCTTATTTCTTTCTGCTTCAAACACAATTAGGAATGACAGCTGAATGAATTGTGCGCCCCCTCCTACACTGCACCCTGAGGCTGGAGCCTCTCCAGCCTATGCCTCGGCCCGGCCCTGAATGTATCTGTACAGCACTGGGGTCTCCAAACTGTAGCGACTGGATCCCAACACTATGGCGCACAGACAAACAAGTTGGAGATAATGGTATGCCACGTGCCAAACTAGTGATGAAATATGGTATGCATGATATAATTTTAACCGAGAAAGGACAAGTAACATTTTTTTTTAACTGTGGCACTTGTTATGTGTAATTTGTGAAGGGTGAAATATGAAATTTGTATTTTCTGCATTTACACCTAATTTTTTACCTATAACATGCCTGTAAGATTAAATAATTCTTGAAAACAAATATTACCTAAAGAAAAGCTAGATTGCCCTGAAAAAAACTACATATGTATCACTTTGATTGCATAAGTAATTAAAAAGTTATTGCTGTATCAATAGTGACAGCTGCAATGCCAAAATTGTAAAGAATCTTTAAGTGTACCTTAAAGTATACGTAAATGGGAATATTTATACTTACCTGGGGCTTCCCACAGCCACATGAGATGCATGCGCTATCTTGCCCTCCTCCCCGTCCGCTCCGTCGACCTGGAAGGTGCCGCCAGAGAGAATGGCGAGTGAGCCCAGACACCTCATGGGGCTGGAGGTAGCACCAGATAAGTATCAATATACCAGTTATGTGACCCCAGGTTTCCTTTAAAGGAGTAAAACCTCAGAAAGCGAAGTGGTTAAGATGGATTAACAATACCCTGTTACTGTGACAAGTATGCTATCAGAGGCGTATCTAGGGGAAACAGCTCCTATGGCAAACACTTACATTCGCCCCATGATGTTGGGGGGCTCCATATGTTTAACGTGTAGTCTCAGTTGAATTGGTTGTGTCCAAGTTGAAGTGAAGCTAGGCCTATAACAATGGAATATCACAATAATTCAGCCTATACATATTCCCCAAATAACAGGCAGCTTGTCCCTCCAAAAGAAAGATTTAACCGGGCAGCAGAATATCCCCCAGATAAAAACTAGAATCTGTATGGAAAACACCAGGGATGCTACAGGACAGCTCCCCCAATAAGAGGCGCCCATGGCACCTGCACTACCTGCCGCCCTGTAGATACGCCTCTGTATGCTATCCAATAATGAAGTAAGACTTATTTGTCATTTTATACAATTTCTACAGTTTTATCATACATAATAACATTTCATCATTCATTTTTCTGGTGCAGGCTACAAAATGCATTTGCTGAGACTGGCCTTAATTTGACTTCCACCACATGTTTATGCATTAGCCCCTTCAAATGTTGCAAAACCTAGCCTTTATGTCCCTCTAAGGTACTTAGTGAATCACAGGGGCGTAACTAGAAGGGAGCAGCACCTGCGACCGCCGGGGAGCCCAGAGCTGTGGGGGCCCCAACCACTAACCTTCCCTCCTTCGATACAGGGGACCATACTTCAGATCGGGTGCATTTGTGGTTACACTTGTTATGGGTGTAAAAATCCTGATGGCCACACTTGTTTTATGACCCTTGTAAGATGGACCTCAAGGTCGTGGAGGGCACAAAGGGGATACAAGAGAAGAGGGAGTGAGCATTGTGGGCTCCATTTAAGTTTTGCAGGGCCCAAGCATTGTAGTTACACCACTGGCCAGCCAATCACAATGGTTTCCATCCACTGGGCCTCTTCTCAGTGCATCCCTAACATTTGTTTATCTCTATAACTGTCCAGGTTCCCATCAGGATTGCATTTTTAAGTACAGAAATATAAACCGTTGTCAAACTTCACAGATGTTGCAGGTATGGAAGTTTTCAGGAGGTGGACAGAAAAGTGAAGAAAATCATATTATCGTGGCGTTAAAGCGTTACTGATTTAATTAGCAAGTCTTTAGGTACGCCTTTAGGATGCTGCTGCTAAATCTGATTGATTCTGCCATCAAATGATAGAGAGACATCATCTGACAGAGTTTGAGCTGAGGAAATGATTGTCTGAATGGATGACGTAGGTTTTAAAAGCCTGTGGGGCTGTTTATGCTTCTCTATTTCTCGCCTTTATATATACTGTATCTATATACCATATATAATAATTACAAGATTTTGGACAATCTAGAAATACATATAGTGAGGTAGAAGGGGGAACGAAACAGGGGATTGTGGGAATTGTTCAGGCACAATGAGTAATCATTTTAAAGGTGAAGACTTATGGGTAAGTAACACTAGAAGGAAGATGGGCCTATATGGCAAGCTATATGATTTGCGGATGGCTAGAAAATCAGCCAAGTTCAGGATGGATTAAAGCTTCATTTCAGGAACAATGAAAACATAGTTTAAGTCTGTTCAATAAAAAATATATTATGCCGCCAGCACAATTACCTGATTTTTCACATAATATCGGCTTCCTGTTATATCTTTCACAGCAACTCTCTCACAAACAGGGGGAGGGGCTACAACATGAGCCAATCAGGATCTGTGAAATGACACAGTGTTTGTTTCACTTTGTAAGCCTGGCTAGAGATTAGAGTGATGATCTCATTAAGGGGGTGGTTATAGTCTACACTATCCAATCAGAAAACTAGGCAAGCGACTTTGTCCAAGCTGTGTTTCTCAGAAGACAAGAGAGAAGGCATAGAACATTGTGTCATGGCTGTTTTGCTTTGCTGGATCATCTGAATCACAGAACTGGCTGGACAGAATAACATTTCTTTGTCAGGTATGTATTTTACATTTCATCTCAGACGTTAGCTGTTTGGCTGGAGTTTAGCTTTAAGTCAATGAAATAGAAGCTGAGCCAAAAACGATACAGATAAATGATCTAGTGGAAAGATGCCGGCACATACTATAAATCAACAAGCGCAAGGTTTGGCACAAGTATGCAAAGTTCTGATGCTAGAAGTGTGATTTTGAAAGAAATACAAGCATTAAATAGACGTGGAGCACAGATGTCATGTAATAAAGGTGGCAAAATGATCTTGGAAATTGGAAGGTTCCATTATTAAGGTTGTGTAACAGCACACAGGCTTATGGGAAGTTTATAAATCTAAGGGTTCATCGGGAGAAGTGAAACAAGCCAGGCTTTAGGATGCAAATGACAAAGCCAATGTTGTAAAGAGGAAATGAGGTAGGCAGTAATGTACAGCCAACACTTACATGAGGTTACCACACATGCATTAAAGAGTACCTGAACTCAGAACTTCCTCTCTGCTCTAAAAGATAAACAACATAATAACCTTTAACCATTTAATGACAATGTAATGCATTAAAACGTCATGCTTTAGCCTATTAACGGCAACATGACGTTTTAATACGACGCGCATTCCCGACGCCGCTCCGCACGTGTTCGCGCCGCTACCGCCGTTGTTTCCGACGGGATCCCTTGTTAAGTTATTGGGGAAGAGGACCGGTCCTCTACCCAATCGCAATGCCTGAAGTGAATGGACGTGACCGCGAACTGCGGCCACCTCCATTCATAAAACAGGAAACTGTTTAAGTTAAATAAAGTGTAAAAATAAAAAAAAAAAGTGATCACTTCCTTAACGGGAGAGTGTTCACTAGCGTCATCTTGTGGCCAAAAAGTATAATACACATACAAGCACAAACATGCTATGTAAAATACACAATACTAATAAAATAAATAAATTACACTTTCAACCCCCCCCCCCCCCCTCCTTAAAAAAACACTTGTAAAAAAAAATCAGCTTAAAATCAATAAATAAATAGTTGACTGAGGGAAAATTAATTTTATTTTATTACATAGGAGTTTGTAATTATGGCTAAAACAAAAAAACAGAAAAATAACACCTATATTTCAAAAATTTATTGTCACCATACATTGTGATAGGGACATAATTTAAACGGTTTAATAATCGGGACAACTGGGCAAATAAAAAGTGTTGGTTTTATCCACAGGAGAATGTTTAATTTTAAAACTATAATGGCTAAAAACTGAGAAATAATGCTTTTTTTTCCATTATTTCTTTATTTTTCCCATAAAATGCATTTAGAATAAAAAAATTCTTAGCAAAATGTACTACCCACAGAAATCCTAATTGGTGGCGAAAAAAACGAGGTATAGATCAATTTCTTGTGATAAGTAGTAATAAAGTTATTCGGGAATAAAAGGGAGGAGCACGGACAGGTGAAAATTGCACTGGTCCGTTAGGGTAAAAACCCTTGGGGGTGAACTGGTTAAAGAAAAAAATTTCTGTTACAGCTGATACAAATCCTGCAATATATCTGCAATGTGTATACTGTCTGCTTCCATGGAAGCAGACATATTGCTAACATCCCGTGTTTACAAATTAGCCGCTCTGCCACGGCAGTCAGCTGACACAGGGTAGAGATCAAATTACAAATTGTGATTAGTCACAGATGAGGGGGAATTAGACAAGCTAAACTCTCTAAATACATACAGGGTGCATTTCTCTGTTTTCCCTCCGTCTAGTGCAAGAGCTCAGGTGCACTTTAAGAATACAAGAGCGAGATATGGCAGAAGGATGCATGCATGAAATGTGTTTTAGGGTGGCAATCATGAGGCAAGCTGTAAGACCAGAAAGGTGAGATGAAAAGTTTATAACCGTCAGGTTGCACAGAGGTGATCATGCATGGAATTTGCTGGATGGATTCAAGAATGAGGTTTGGCAAGGACAGGGGTTAATAAAAGATGAATAAGTCTCTCGAGGATTCTATGCACTGAGACTAAATGAACATTCATGCATGGATACCGCAGAACAATGCAAGCAATAGACTTGGCCGAGAAATGCATGCAGCTAGTGAAGGGACGGCTACATAGATTTGGCAAAGTCTAAAAATGAGGCTTGATAGGGGCCTTGGGCAGATAAGACATTGGACCAGTCAGAGATGCATGCATGGAGCCAGGGCAGCAACGTTTGGCTTGGGTCACTCCTGTTAATCATATACGATTTTAAGAGGGTCTGAGTCTCGATTCTTAGCAGTGTCAGCACGCATAAGTCTTGTCCAAATTGTGTAATTAAATCTGTCAGCGAAAGAAGAAGAATGAGATGTCCCAATTTTCGGCAGCATGTTGACAGAAAACAAATCATTGCAAACATAAGAAATTCAAGTGAAAAGTATAGGCTTCAATTTGGAACAGAGAAGAGAGCTTCAGCGATTGTGATGGGATATAGTAGAGCTTACAGGGGTCAGGTTAGGTCAGGTATGGAGTAACAAGTTCTTATTGAGCAGAGACACAGCGAAGCACAGGAGAAGGTACGGAAGTGAGCCAAGGACGCAACAGAGATGAAGACAGACGAAGAAGGGTGGGCGGCTACGCATTCCCGGGCACACAAGGTGCTTGCTGAAGGGGCATGAGTGGTCCAGGCAGCCAACCATTGCTTCTCTCTCAGGCTCCTCACTCCCAGGCAGTATAGGCGAGACTAGGGGCAGTTCACACATAGGAGATTCTCAGTCTGAGTAAATGATGAAGCCAGAGAAGGTACTGTACTTGTTGTTATTGCCCCCGTGAGCTTTACCACCATCTAGCTTGATGAAGACTTCATCTCCTGCATCCAAGTGAAGGATAACGCTGTTACTGGCATAGTCATAATTCTGGTCTGCATCCTGGGCGATGGCACTGGCACGAACCTGGGAAGATGGAGGAGAGACTCAAGGTTAGTCTAACCTGGAGGCACAAACACAAGGCACATACAAAAGTATAGCTGCAAAAAGTGAATAGACTCTGAAAAACTTCTTCCGTCTATATAAAGATTTGCATGTCTAGATTCTGGAAAATATGTTAGTTAAAATCATAACTTAAAAAACACCCCATTGATAGGGAGGAGAGAAGAGCCACACTGGGATCTGAGCAAGAAGCCATTCGAGGAAATACTTAAAAACTTCATTAGTTTCATAACTTAGCAAAGCTGGCATCCAATTTAGTTGCCATTGTCCAAACATTTGAGGATTCTAAATAGAAGACTGCATGGAAATCTTGTTCTGCACACCCCACCATCCCCTTGTCTAAGCAAGCAGAAGAGTTAGAAAGTACCAGAAGAACTTCTAATGGAAACCATACAAGCCAGCTCCATTGATGCCAAAGTCCATTGAGATTCATGAGTGTTGACTGCAGATGTTACAAGTTACATAAGTGTTGCCTGGGACACTGAGATACAATAAAACTGTAGTCAATGGGTCTGCATCACGCTTTAAAACGAGCTACACATATGAATTACTTCTTCAAGAATGAATGCAGGTGGGCAAATCAACCGCCCAGTTTCCATTCAAAGGTGTTCATTATAATATCATTCTTTAAACTTTAAAATGTTCCCGTTAGGGAGTTAAGCGCCTTTGTAGCTAGTCTGTCATAGTAGTAACCATCCATAGACTCAAGTGCTTCATCCATACTACTCATAGGGTAGTAATATCTTAAAGCTAGTAGGCAGTATGTGAGTTGTGCAGCCAGTCACTGCTCCAAGAAAGGTCTAATCATTAATGTCATCAGTTTCTGCTGTACCGGATATCATACTGAGTATAATTGACTCTCTATAGATACACCATGCCATTTTCTCCTGGTCTTGCAAGTCTACTGACTTCTTTTTATTACTTGGATGTTTTCTTATTGAATGCTTCCCACTTGATATGCCTTCACTAAGGCCATGAATAGACATGATTTCTACTAGATTTATACCCCATATCTACTAAGTATGTACTATGTTACATTTATGTCTTCAGGTACATCTAGTATCGCATATACCTTCGATCTGTATCAGCTGAACCTGCACTGTCAATTGGGATGTGTTATGTTTTAATGTTTTCTTGACGCTTTTCAAAACCATAAAAAGATTCGAAAAATGGCATGTATGATTTTTTTTAAAGATTCCCTATGAAAAGTGAGTGTAAAGCTTAACCTCCCCCCCCTCTCCCCCCCAGATACATAGCTATGGAGAGGGAAGGTTCTGGATCCTATAGAGCAGGGGTGCCCACTAGGTAGATCGCAAAGGACTTCATGGTAGATCCCGACCCCGCTACATTTTCCATTCTGTATATACAAGTGTGCTCCTAATATTGTACATAGGGAGATCATACTGACTTGCTAATTTTTTTAAAGTAGCTCACAAGCCGAAAAAGTGTGGGCTCCTCTGCTGTAGAGACTTCCCTGTCTTGTCTTGCTACCCTCAATCCAGCATTGTCACCCCCATTGTGTGTACTTGACCAATTGGTCTGTGCGCCCTTGGAAGGCTTTGGAAGCACTCACGTCCCCGAGTGCTTCCGAAGACTAGTAGCGGCTCCATACTGCGCATGCGTGAACGTGCTTATGCATGCACTTGAGCATGCGCAATACGGAGCCTCCTGTCTTTTGAAGCACTTGGGTACATGAGTGCTTCTGAAGCGGCCAAAGGCGGCAAATTAAATTGGGGTGACGGTGCTTTAACAAGGGGGAGCAAGAGAGGACAGGGAAGGCTCTGGATCTAGCCTTCCCTTTCTATTGGTAAGTATGTAATTTTTTTTGGGGGGGGGCTTTACACTCCCTTTAACCATTTCACCTCTCCCAGCAGGAGTATCTGCATCCCTGTATTTACACAAATATAAACACATGTAAACACTTGGTCCTGTTTCTATTTTTAGAACACACTAACTCTGTATCTCCATCTTGTGGCCAAAAAGTAAAACCACATCCAAATACCCTATTATACATTTTCCCATAGAAAAATGAAATACATTTTCATTATTTTTAAAAACCCTTGGAGGTGAAGTGGTTAATATAATTAGAATCAATCTATATATGCTTATATAGCACCAACATCTTCTGTAGCAATGTACAGAGTATATAGTCTTGTCACTACCTGCCCCTCAGAGGGGTTCACAATAGCGATGATCGTAATCAACAAATTACGATTTCACCAAATTGTGTAAATTTTCGCAATTACACTTATACGTAATTACAATTTGCAAATTCAATTGATTTTGTGTAGTCATTCGAAATTTTGCATAAAATTTCTTGCCGACTTTAGCAGTGAATAGCAAAGCCCCAGTACATGCCATTGACACCAAAATTGCTACATATGTTAAGGGGAATCGTGGGTATAAGTCACAAAAAGAATTTTGCAAAAATACCTTATAGTTTTTGAGAAACTCCATTTTAAAAATGCAAGTAAAAAATGTTTTTTAAACTTGGAAAAATGACAGTTTAAAAACCATTTCTCTTGGCATTTTTAAAATCGAGTTTCTCAAAAAGTACAAGGTCTTTTTGAAAAAGATTTTTTTACGACTTATACCCACTATTCTGCTTAACATACGGTAGCAATAGCATGTATGGGGACTTTGCTATTAACCTGTAAAGTCGGCACAAAATGATGAGATATTTCGTGAAAATTACGTGAAATTTTAAAATACTATTACATACGAAATTTATTACGATTTTTTCTGAAATTTTACATTACGATTAAGATGCGTAATTGCTTATTTCGATGCGAAATTTCGGCCCACCACTGGTTCACAATCGAATTCCTACTATAGTCATATGTTCATCATTGTCTAAGGCCATTTTTTAGGGGAAAGGCAATTTAACTTATCTGTATGTTTTTGGGAGGAAACCCATGCAGAAACAGGTAGAACATACAAACTCCTTGCAGATGTAGACCTGGCTGGGATGCGAACTGTGGACCCAGCACTGCAAGTTGAGTGTGCCGTCTAGGGATGATCGGAATGAGCAAATTCCGTTCCTGCCGGAATTGCGGAATTCCGCCAGCGCTAAATTCGAATTTCCGCGGAATTACGCATTCCGGCGGAAAAATTTAAGTAATTGCAAATGAAACCTTGTTTATGCTAAATGGTAGCCCATGGGACCTAGTGGCTGTTCCCCCGGTAATTTTTAATTTTTTAATTTTTTTTTTGCAGCAGGAGGTGTCGTTTAAGCCATGGGACCTTGCGGTGGTCCCATGGCGGTCGTTTTGGCGCTGCAGGTGTCACTTACACCATGGGACTTTGCGGTGGGGTCCAATGGCGGTCATTTTGGCACCGCAGGAGGTGTCGCTTACGCCATGGGACCTAGCGGTGGTCCCATGGCAGTCATTTTGGCACCGCAGGAGGTGTCGCTTAAGCTTTGGGACCTAACGGTGGTCCCATGGCGGTCGTTTTGGCGCCGCAGGAGGTGTCGCTTAAGCCATGGGACCTGGCGGTGGTCCCATGGTGGTGGTTTTGGCACCGCAGGAGGTGTCACGTAAGCTTTGGGACCTGGCAGTGGTCCCATGGCAGTGGTTTTTGTGCCACAGGAGGTGTCGCGCAAGCTTTGGGACCTGGCGGTGGTTTTTGCGCCGCAGGAGGTGTCGCGTAAGCTTTGGGACCTGGCGGTGGTCCCATGGTGGTGGTTTTGGCACCGCAGGAGGTGTCGCGTAAGCTTTGGGACCTGGCGGTGGTTCAATGGTGGTGTTTTTTGCGCCACAGGAGGTGTCACGTAAGCTCTGGGACCTATACAAAATGGTTGAGATAGGTGAGATAGTTATGGAGCTGGTTGCTAACATAGGATTGATTGGTTTTTGTTAACACTGTAATTGGTGCTGAAATAATTCCGATTTTCATGCAGAAATCCGTTTGGGTGGTTTTTGTAAGCCTCGGATTGGTGCAGAAATTCCGATTTTCATGAAGAAATCCTGTTGTTTTCACTTTAAACTTCTTCTAGGGGCTTCCTTGTGATTGGCTTACAAAATTCCACATTCCGCCGGAATTACGCATCGTTCCGTGGAATTTCTGCTATAGCGCTATGGCAATTCCGTTCCAATGCGATGGAACGGAATCACCAAATTCCGATTGGAATCGCGGAAAAATGAATTCCGCGGAACGCGGTGAGAATCCCTAGTGCCGTCCACTACGCCACCGTGCTGCCCGGTAGATGACCACCAACATAAATATAGGAGACTCAAGTGAGTCCAGGACAATCATATCTCTGAGCTTTCATTTAGGCACCACACGTAGTGATAACTAACTGCATGTCCCAAAACACCTGTGCTTTGTACCACTAAATGAAATGCCTTGAAGATGCGGGCATGCTGCCTAGATCATGAACTTCAAATCCAACTTTCCACACAAATTTCCATCAAAGCGGACCTTCACCAATTAAGCCGCAAGTTAATCTGCCAGCAGCTGGTCAATCATCCAGCAGATATTAGGTTTAATTGGCTCAGTTTTATGTCAGTCGCAAGCTGAGCTGAATCTGAATTTCATCCCTAGTGCTAGGCTAGCCACTCTTCAACCACTTCACATCCAGACCTTGTTTCCCCCTTATGGACCACAGCAGTTTTGACAGCTTAGCTATATCCCCATTTAATCAGCAATAACTTTATCCCTACTTTGACACCTAAATGAAATATATATCAATTTTTTCAAGACACACTACACTTTCATTATAAGGCATTTTCCCCTAGAACAACTTTGTTTTCTATACATTTTTAATGGGAAAAAAGAATAAAAAATAGAAAAAACATTATTACTCAATTTTACTATTTCTACCATTTATCACAAAACTTAACCACTTGAGGACCACAGTCTTTTCACCCCTTAAGGACCAGAGCCTTTTTCTCCATTCAGACCACTGCAGCTTTCACGGTTTATTGCTCGGTCATACAACCTACCACCTAAATGAATTTTACCTCCTTTTCTTGTCACTAATACAGCTTTCTTTTGCTGCTATTTGATTGCTGCTGCGAGTTTTAGTTTTTATTATATTCATCAAAAAAGACATGAATTTTGGCAAAAAAATGACTTTTTTAACTTGCTGTGCTGACATTTTTCAAATAAAGTAAAATTTCCTATACATTTGAGCGCGAAAGTTATTCTGCTACATGTCTTTGATAAAAAAAAAACCATTCAGTGTATATTTATTGGATTGGGTAAAGTTATAGCGTTTACAAACTATGGTGCCAAAAGTGAATTTTCCCATTTTCAAGCATCTCTGACTTTTCTGAGCACCTGTCAGGTTTCATGAGGGGCTAAAATTCCAGGATAGTACAAATACCCCCCAAATGACCCCATTTTGGAAAGAAGACATCCCAAAATATTCAGTGAGAGGCATGGTGAGTTCATAGAAGATTTAATTTTTTGTCACAAGTTAGCGGAAAATGACACTTTCTGACAAAAAAAAAGAAAAAAAAAAATTTCCATTTCTTCTAACTTGCGACAAAAAAAAAAATGAAATCTGCCACGGACTCACTATGCTCCTCTCTGAATACCTTGAGTGTCTACTTTCCAAAATGGGGTCATTTGTGGGGTGTGTTCACTGTCCTGGCATTTTGGAGGGTGCCTAATTGTAAGCACCCCTGTAAAGCCTAAAGATGCTCATTGGACTTTTGGCCCCTTAGCGCAGTTAGGCTGCAAAAAAGTGCCACACATGTGGTATTGCCGTACTCAGGAGAAGTAGTATAATGTGTTTTGGGGTGTATTTTTACACATACCCATGCTGGGTGGGAGAAATATCTCCGTAAATGACAATTGTTTTATTTTTTTTACACACAATTGTCTATTTATAGAGATATTTCTCCCACTCAGCATGGGTATGTGAAAAAATACACCCCAAAACACATTATACTACTTCTCCTGAGTACGGCGATACCACATGTGTGGCACTTTTTTGCACCCTAACTGCGCTAAGGGGCCCAAAGTTCAATGAGTACCTTTAGGATTTCACAGGTCATTTTGAGAAATTTCGTTTCAAGACTACTCCTCACGCTTTAGGGCCCCTAAAATGCCAGGACAGTATAGGAACCCCACAAATTACCCCATTTTAGAAAGAAGACACCCCAAGGTATTCCGTTAGGAGGATGGTGAGTTCATAGAAGATTTTTTTTTTTTGTCACAAGTTAGCGGAAATTGATTTTAATTGTTTTTTTTTCACAAAGTGTCATTTTCCGCTAACTTGTGACAAAAAATAAAATCTTCTATGAACTCACCATACTCCTAACGGAATACCTTGGGGTGTCTTCTTTCTAAAATGGGGTCATTTGCGGGGTTCCTATACTGCCCTGGCATTTTAGGGGCCCTAAACCGTGAGGAGTAGTCTTGAAACCAAATGTCGCAAAATGACCTGTGAAATCCTAAAGGTACTCATTGGACTTTGGGCCTCTTAGCGCACTTAGGGTGCAAAAAAGTGCCACACATGTGGTACCGCCGTACTCAGGAGAAGTAGTATAATGTGTTTTGGGGTGTATTTTTACATATAACCATGCTGGGTGGGAGAAATATCTCTGTAAATGACACATTTTTGATTTTTTTTACACACAATTGTCCATTTACAGAGAGATTTCTCCCACCCAGCATGGGTATGTGTAAAAATACACCACAAAACACATTATACTACTTCTCCTGAGTATGGCGATACCACATGTGTGACACTTTTTTGCAGCCTAGGTGCGCTAAGGGGCCCAACGTCCTATTGACAGGTCATTTTGAGGCATTTGTTTTCTAGACTACTCCTCACGGTTTAGGGCCCCTAAAATGCCAGGGCAGTATAGGAACCCCACAAGTGACCCCATTTTAGAAAGAAGACACCCCAAGGTATTCCGTTAGCGGTATGGTGAGTTCATAGAAGATTTTATTTTTTGTCACAAGTTAGTGAAAAATGACACTTTGTGAAAAAAACAATAAAAATCCAATTTCCACTAACTTTTGACAAAAAATAAAATCTTCTATGAACTCATCATACACCTAACAGAATACCTTGGGATGTCTTCTTTCTAAAATGGGGTCACTTGTGGGGTTCCTATACTGCCCTGGCATTTCACGGGCCCAAAACTGTGAGTAGTCTGGAAACCAAATTTCTCAAAATGACTGATCAGGGGTATAAGCATCTGCAAATTTTGATGACAGGTGGTCTATGAGGGGGCAAATTTTGTGGAACCGGTCATAAGCAGGGTGGCCTCTTAGATGACAGGATGTTTTGGGCCTGATCTGATGGATAGGAGTGCTAGGGGGGTGACAGGAGGTGATTGATGGGTGTCTCAGGGGGCGGTTAGAGGGGAAAATAGATGCAATCAATGCACTGGGGAGGTGATCGGAAGGGGGTCTGAGGGGGATCTGAGGGTTTGGCCGAGTGATCAGGAGCCCACACGGGGCAAATTAGGGCCTGATCTGATGGGTAGGTGTGCTAGGGGGTGACAGGAGGTGATTGATGGGTGTCTCAAGGTGTGATTAGAGGGGGAAAATAGATGCAAGCAATGCACTAGCGAGGTGATCAGGGCTGGGGTCTGAGGACGTTCTGAGGTGTGGGCGGGTGATTGGGTGCCCGCAAGGGGCAGATTAGGGTCTAATCTGATGGGTAACCGTGACAGGTGGTGATAGGGGGTGATTGATGGGTAATTAGTGGGTGTTTAGAGGAGAGAAGAGATGTAAACACTGCACTTGGGAGGTGATCTGATGTCGGATCTGCGGGCGATCTATTGGTGTGGGTGGGTGATCAGATTGCCCGAAGGGGCAGGTTAGGGGCTGATTGATGGGTAGCAGTGACAGGGGGTGATTGACGGGTGATTGACGGGTGATTGACGGGTGATTGACAGGTGATCAGGGGGGATAGATGCATACAGTACCAGGGGGGGGGGTCTGGGGGGGGGGGGTCTGGGGAGAATCTGAGGGATGGGGGGTGATCAGGAGGGGGCAGTGGGCAGGGGGAGGATAAAAAAAAAATAGCGTTGACAGATAGTGACAGGGAGTGATTGATGGGTGATTAGGGGGGTGACTGGGTGCAAACAGTGGTCTGGGGGGTGGGCAGGGGGGAGGTCTGAGGGGTGCTGTGGGCGATCAGTGGGCAGGGGGGGGGAAATCAGTGTGCTTTGGTGCAGACTAGGGTGGCTGCAGCCTACCCTGGTGGTCCCTCGGACACTGGGACCACCAGGGCAGGAGGCAGCCAGTATAATAGGCTTTGTATACATTACAAAGCCTATTATACTATGTACATGCGGCGATCCGGGTGCTAGTAACCCGCCGGCGCTTCCGAACGGCCGGCGGGTTACTACGAGCGGTGGGCGGAGCCAGTCCCCGGCGGCTGATCGCGTCACGAATGACGCGATCGCCGCATAGCCACTCCCGCAGCCGCCCCCGCCGATGGGCGTATTGCGGTCGTTTGGGCCCAGTCTTTGCCGCCGCCCATCGGCTGGGGGCGGTCGGCAAGTGGTTAAAGGAATACTATCGATTCACATTTTTTTTTCAATTGACACAGGAATTGTTTGGGAAGTGCTGCTAAGTACTGGTGTATACATTTTAGTAGCAACTTCATTGTTTACTGTTATCAAAATACTTTCAAAGTTTACTGAGGCCAAAACTGAGGCTGACTGAGCCATGAGGAGAGGGGAAATTCCCCTCACACTTGATCAGTTAACTCTATGTGTAGCTCTGTGTGTGACAGAGAGAACAGCTGCAGCTCCTGTGTCCTGTGTTTCTGACTGACCTGTCTGAAGAGAGCAGAGGAAATGTAACTAATTTTCACAGCTTTTCATACTGTTTTTGCTTTCAGAGTTTGGTATGTTTGATATTTGCTTTCTGTAGTCTGATATGCAACTCTGGCTGTGCATTGAAGCAGACACCCCTTCTGCAATTGATTTGTCCCAATATAGCTAAATCCTACCGTCAATAAATTACAGCTTTTGCCTCTGATATTTTACATGAAAAGTAGGAAATTGTTTACACAGCTACGTAGACATTATTTGTACATTGTTATTTTAGAACACTTGGGTATTGATAGTATTCCTTTAAATCATGTTTCTGTCACAATTTATGGTGAGAATATTTGATTCTGAAATAATGCCACAGTAAGTATTTTTCACTATGAACTGAGAAAATATAAGTATTTTAATGGTAAAAATGAATCTTATTGGCTCAGGGAACATATATTCCCTTTCACCAATTAGTTCTGCATCAGATAGTACCAGAGGTTTGCACAGAAGAAAGCCCAATCATGCCCAGCTGTGCTTTAGCTACAAGACGTTATCTATGTCCTCGTGGCTTGGATGAAGTCACGGAGGATGTAGCTATACTATAGAAGTGGATAAAGTGGTTAAAGACCACTTTCCACATCCGTCTGAACCTCCTGCAGCCCAGCCACGCCAAGTATTGGTATAATACCTCGTAAACTTGAATAAGTCAGTAGTTGACTACTTTATTTGTCAGTGAGGCCAGAAGGATCATTATGGAGTTTTTAAAGAAATGAAAATAAGAAAAAAATGCCCTAATTAGGCCAAATCCCAAGGCGTAATTACAACTGTCCTTTAATCTTGGAAAATCCATCAAAACAGCCTCCAAATTGCATAGAGACGGAGGAGCCTGAATTTGCTTCCACATCAGAAAGCCAATATTTTTCTTTTCCTTCCTTTTGCTGCATTATAAAACGCAGCGTCTCAGACACAGGCTAACCCCTTGACTCTTCATCCTCTAAATCGTAGCGTTCCCTATCGGAAATCAATGTCAAGACACCGCGCAGGCTGCTCTCGAGGGGTTAATCAGTAATCCCACCATTTTCAGTGGAAGCGCAGACACCGCTCTGACAGGACGAGCGCACACGTGAGGCGAGACGGCAACTCGTACACAGCACCACCAGCACAGGTGTGTTAATAAGGAGGATAAACAGCACACTGTGCTAGTAATTAATGTCTCAAGTCACAGGCTCAGCTGCCAAGAACTAAGGAGAGATTGCAGAGGGAAAGAGAGGGATGGAGCAGGGGAAAGAAGACTAGAGGACTCATTAAAAGTAGCCTTCCCACCCGCAGAAAAATAATATAGATCTCTCTCTCTTACGTTCAGTATGAAACTAACAATCTTTATTGTTCCCCAGCAGAGTTAACGTTAACATAGCGTCTACCTCCTATTACTTAGCTCCACCGGCAGCCTACTACAAGCTCATTAATTTAATGCTGCATACTGTCTTCAAACAATTGCAGCTCGATGCTTTTGATGTTGACATGCAGCTGTCTAGCTGCATGCATAACTGAGACATTTCGTCTAGACGGTAGTCTCTTATTACCAAATGACAGCACAAAGGTGTCGTTCCAGCTAAAGGTAGCCCATAGATCAGGCGATGACGGGCAGATCTGACCAAGAAACAAATCTCTCTGTGATCGAATCTGATCAGTGAGAGATCGGTTAGCTGCCCATACACCACAGGCCGATTCCTGATAGATTTCAGCATGAACTCTCTGAGGAATCGGTTGAGTCTGCCACGTCCACCACCTGCGCCGCCTCGCCGCTGTTCCCTAGAGTGTAAATGTACATGTATGTGTGTGTTTCTACACAGGCCCGGATTTACCTCAGAGGAGCCTATAGACACAGATGTGCTGACGCCTTAGACTTTGCCCTCTAGGAATTTACTAACTTCCGCTGAAGCGCAGCGGCAAGTGTGCTGGCTGGCCCAGCTGTCACTTCTCCCTTACCCATCTAATGTAGCTACAAGTGCCCCTTAGTATTGGGTAGCCAGACGTACCCTTAACATTAAAGAGGAACTCCAGGGAAAATAATGTAATAAAAAAAGTGCTTCACTTTTACCATAATTATGTATAAATGATTTAGTCAGTATTTGCCCATTGTAAAATCTTTCCTCTCCCCGATTTACATTCTGACATTTATTACATGGTGACATTTTTACTGTGGGCAGGTTGTGTAGCTGCTTCTAGCTGTTTTGGTCGTTGGAGACAGCTGTAAACAGCTATTTCCTGTCTGTGAACCTTGTTACATTGTGGCAAACTGTCAAAAGTACCGCGGTCCTCAGAGCTTCTTGTGGGAGGGGTTTCACCACAATATCAGTCATACAGCGCCCCCTGATGGTCTGTTTGTGAAAAGCAATAGATTTCTCATGTAAAAGGGGGTATCAGCTACTGATTGGGATAAAGTTAAATTCTTGGTTGGAGTTTCTCTTTAAGTAGCTAGAGTTCTCCGCCCCCTCCCCGAGTATTAAGTAGCTAAAGGGACCTCAATATTAAGTAGCTAGAGGTGTCCCCAAGTATTAGGTAGCTAGAGGTGCCCCTGACTGAAGGGAGATCTGGTCAGTTGAATGCCGAGAGCAGGTTGTGTAATCTCTTATGTACACTCTCATCAGGACTCTGCATAGGGAAAGAAGGAGGGAAGCACCCGGGAGAGAGGGCCGCCTTTCCACCATGAGGCGCCTGTAGGCACGTGCCTTCTGGTAAATCCGGCCCTGTTTATACATTTCCTGTCCTGTGTCACGGTGCCCGTTCGTCTTCCAAATCAGCCGCTCATTATTAGCCCTATACATGCTGCCAGCAAGGCACATGAGTGATGTCACACACGCGCTGCTGTGCTATGTGCCGGCAGCGTTTATGGGGTAATGGAAGAGCAGCAGATTCAGAAGACAGATTAGCACAGCGACACAGGACAGGTAATGTATAAACACACACATACAATACACATCTGCACACTGGGTGAACAGCGCTAGGGGTTTCATCGCATTCATCCCGATATCGCTCACCGTTCATGCCACACACCTGATCGAGCAAGTCAGCCATACATCTTGCAGCATTTCTATCCAATTCATGTGCCCGAAATTGGTTGCATTGCCGCTTGGGCATGCACTTGACAGGACACATATTTTCATCCGATTCGATTAATGGAATTGGATAGTCGGGTGGCCGCCAAGTTGCCTGATGTAGGGACGATGGTCACTGATGGACATAGATCAGCGGATCTGGCTAACTGATCTTCTCTTTGACCATTGGCTATCGGTGGATTGCCTGAGTGGTAGAGATGTCGCGAACCACCGACTTTCGGTTCGCGAACACTGTTCCGCGGAAGGTTCAGTTCACGGAAAAGTTCGCGAACCGCAATAGACTTCAATGGGGAGGCGAATTTGAAAAATAGAAAAAATTATGCTGGCCACAAAAGTGATGGAAACCATGTTTCAAGGGGTCTAACATATGGAAGGGGCATGGCGGAGTGGGATACATGCCCAAAGTCCCGGGGAAAAATCTGGATTTGACGCAAAGCAGCGTTTTAAGGGAAGAAATTACATTGAATGCTAAATTGCAGGCCTAAAGTGCTTTAAAACATCTTGCATGTGTATACATCAATCAGGGAGTGTAATTAGAGTTCTGCTTCACACTGACGCACCAAACTCACTGTGTAACACACCGCAAACAGCTGTTTGCGTAGTGACGGCCGTGCTGGACTGGTGCGCACCCTGGCGAGAGTGTAGGCCGTGGCGGTTTTCAAGCCCATATGGTCGCCGGGCTGAGATAGCTCAATGATAGAACAACAGTGACTGTCCAGCTGATCAAATTTGGTCTGACCACAATGAAGCAACGACCTTATTATCTTTTGTGTGCCACCCCCACCCGAGACACTCAAATAGCCGGTGGTCATTGCTTCATTGTGATACGCAAGCCCCTTCACCGCGGCAAGGTAATGATCACGAAGGGGGATGGGCACATGTACATGCCTTTTGTTTTTTTGTTGCAGCTGCCCGCAGTGCAGCCAGAAAAATTAGGCAGGCATGTACACGCACCAGAAAAATTAGTGTAGCGGCCTCTGCTAGCAGCGGCCTTAAAAATTCAGGAATCTGCCTAGAGTCCTGGACCCTGTTGGTGGTGGCGGAGAAGGCAAGTGGCCTGCAGGCAGAGATGCTGTGTGTGCTTACTTTATTGTATCAAGTGAGGAATGTAAACACTTCTCTGACACTGCAGACTCTCCTGAGCACAGACAGACAATCAGAAAGCATTTCAGCTTACATTAGAAGATGAATAAGGGCTGGTTCACACCGGCGTCTGCTGAGCTTTTGCTTAGCGTTTAAAAGCTAGCTTTTGGAGGCTTTTGGGAAGCGTTCAAGGCTAGCATTTCTGGTCTCTGCTATTGTTTCCTGGCGTTTACCGCCTCTGAAAGCAGCATGTTGCTTTCGAGACTAGACGCAACGCTGGGATCTACCGCCAGGCTTTCATGGCTCCCATTCACTTGCATAGGATGGATGTAGATCCCAAAAACCGCTGCGTTAAATGCCACAAAATCGCCCATCTGAACCAGCCCTAAAGCAGTTATGAATAAAATGCAAAGTCAGCTCTCAGAACAAAAAAAGTGTAGTTTGGGAACTTGTAATTTCTAAATGAATAATAATACTTATGCACAAAAGCAAATATGATAACCGTATGGCATATAAAAAGTAGGAAAACATGTTTCTATTGGATATTATGTCAGGGTTTTATGTTTTATACCACTTTAAAGTGGGTCTTAATGTCGTCATTAAGGCACACCTAAGAGACAGCTGAAAAGCTACCTCAAACCATTCAGTAATACCAAATGAGATTGCCGGGGCAAACTGCAGAGGCCTTACAAAAGAAGGGCCAACACTACTATTATTGACTATTTGCATACACTTGATGTTATCCTATATAATAAAACCCCTGTGTCCCTGCGTCCTCCTGTGTCCATGCGTTTTACCTAGCATGTATGCGCGGTATGTGGGTGGACTTGGAACAGCAGGTAGAAAAATGCAGGGGGCGGGCTTGTGTGCATGCGTGTGTCTGAGAGCACGGCCGTGTGCGCAGCACGGCCGTTGCAGGGGAGAGGGGGGAGAGGGGGGAGTGGGGGTCGCGGCACAGGTCTAGGGCCAGTTTTTTAACGAGCGGGCTTATTTCTAGTTCTCAATAAAAGCCTTTGAAACTTATGAAATGCTTGTAAATGTACTTCAATACACACAGAAACAACTGATAAAAAGAAACAAAAACACAGAAGCAGCAAACTTTGTGAAAAGCAGTATTTGTGCCATTCTCAAAGCATTTGGCCAGGGCACTTGGGTTTGGGCCAGGCCAGCCAAGCACTGGACACTGGTTCACGTAGCACTTCAGTTTTGCATTATAAAAAGACACAGAAAAATGCATGGAATTTTCCCAAGCTTCGGTACATAGTACTGGCATCAGAAAGACGGCAAGGCCCTTGTAAGCAACAAAAAGTATGAGAAAACGGGCAACTGAGAGCTATGGGGACAAATTAACAGAGGATATGTTCTGTTCTTAGGCCCAGCTCACACTGTATTTTAAAGCCAAACGGAATAGTCAATAGTTCAAGTTAGGAGCTGCAAACATTCAAAACAGTCATCATTCATCATAAGACAAAAAAAAAAGGAAAAACTGAAAAGTTGTACTTTTAATTTACAAATACAAAATAAGACACTGGTATTTCTGGAAAGTCTAACTTAACCACTTGAGGACCACAGTCTTTCTACCCCTTAAGGACCAGAGCCTTTTTCTCCATTCAGACCACTGCAGCTTTCACGGTTTATTGCTCGGTCATACAACCTACCACCTAAATGAAGTCTACCTCCTTTTTTGTCACTAATACAGCTTTCTTTTGGTGCTATTTGATTGCTGCTCCGATTTTTAGTTTTTATTATATTCATCAAAAAAGAGATGAATTTTGTCAAAAAAAATGATTTTTTTTACTTTCTGTGCTGACATTTTTCAAATAAAGTAAAATTTCTGTATACATTTTTGTCCAAATTTATTCTGCTATATGTCTTTGATAAAAAAAAATCCATTCAGTGTATATTTATTGGTTTGAGTAAAAGTTATAGCGTTTACAAACTATGGTGCCAAAAGTGAATGTTCCCATTTTGAAGCATCTCTGACTTTTCTGACCACCTGTCATGTTTCATGAGGTGCTAGAATTCCAGGATAGTATAAATACCCCCAAATGACACCATTTTGGAAAGAAGACATCCCAAAGTATTCACTGAGAGGCATGGTGAGTTCATAGAAGATTTTATTTTTTGTCACAAGTTAGCGAAAAATGACACTTTGTGACAAAAAAAAAAGTTTCCATTTCTTCTAACTCTAAAAAAAAAAATGAAATCTGCCACGGACTCACTATGCTCCTCTCTGAATACCTTGAAGTGTCTACTTTCCAAAATGTGGTCATTTGTGGGGTTGTTTACTGTCCTGGCATTTTGGGGGGTGCTAAATTGTAAGCACCCTTGTAAAGCCTAAAGGTGCTCATTGGACTTTGGGCCCCTTAGCGCAGTTAGGCTGCAAAAAAGGGCCGCACATGTAGGAATTGCCGTACTCAGGAGAAGTAGTAAAATGTGTTTTGGGGTGTATTTTTACACATACCCATGCTGGGTGGGAGAAATATCTATGTAAATGACAATTTTTTGATTTTTTTTTACACACTATTGTCCATTTACAGAGATATTTCTCCCACTCAGCATGGGTATGTGTTAAAATACACCTCAAAACATATTATACTACTTCTTCTGAGTACGGCGATACCACATGTGTGGCACTTATTTGCACCCTATCTGTGCTAAGGGGCCCAAAGTCCAATGAGTACCTTTAGGATTTCACAGGTCATTTTGCGACATTTGGTTTCAAGACTACTCCTCACGGTTTAGGGCCCCTAAAATGCCAGGGCAGTATAGGAACCCCACAAATGACCCCATTTTAGAAAGAAGACACCCAAAGGTATTCCGTTAGGAGTATGGTGAATTCATAGAAGATTTTATTTTTTTGTCACAAGTAAGCGGAAATTGATTTTAATTGTTTTTTTTCACAAAGTGTCATTTTCCACTAACTTGTGACAAAAAATAAAATCTTCTATGAACTCACCATACTCCTAACGGAATACCTTGGGGTGTCTTATTTCTAAAATGGGGTCATTTGTGGGGTTCCTATACTGCCCTGGCATTTTAGGGGCCCTAAACCGTGAGTAGTCTTGAAACCAAATGTCGCAAAATGACCTGTGAAATCCTAAAGGTACTCATTGGACTTTGGGCCCCTTAGCGCACTTAGGGTGCAAAAAAGTGCCACACATGTGGTATCGCCGTGCTCAGAAGAAGTAGTATAATGTGTTTTGTGGTGTATTTTTACATACCATGCTGGGTGGGAGAAATATCTCTGTAAATGTGAGAAAACACGGAAAAGCCGCCGCGAGTGTTCAGAACAAGGCGGCTGATTCCGCGTCCAACGCGGCAGGTTGCGCACATGGGCCTGCATCTGCTGGCATGACTGAATGCGGAATAACCGCCGCATGTCCTGAGAACAAGGCGGCGGATTCCGCGTCCGACACGGCAGTTTGCACGCATAGGCCTACATCTGACAGTATGGCGGAACGTGGAGGAACCGCCGCATGCTCTGATAGCGGTGCGGCTGGTTCCGCGCCCAGCACAGCGGATGGTTTACAGCACAGGTCTGGTGTGGCTGGGACTGATAGTCCACACAGGTTTAGAAGGACGCGCGCGCGCTGAGAGGCAGAGCTTTTATGACAGCCAGAAGGGAGTCAGCTGACCAAGCCGGTCTGCTGACAATTCCACCACTTCCCATTGGTCCAGCACTTAGGGGAGGCACTGGAGAGCGCCTTGCTATATATACTGGGTGCTGGTCATTCTCTGGTTGTCTGCCGTTGCGATCACTACGTGGTAGCACTCAGACCTTGTCAGTATCTGTGATATTATCTGTGTTATTATCTAGACCAGTTCCTGGGTGTTGACGATCAAGGACCTCACACCTCAGTCTAGGGAAAACTGTATATTATCTGTGTTATTATCTAGACCAGTTCCAGGGTGTTGATGATCAAGGAGCTCACACCCAAGACTAGGCATTGTTGATTATTTGTTATGACCTTCTGCTTTCCTGACTACTCTTCTGATCTCTGATTAGGTACTTCGCTATATCTGATACTCTGTTGCCGAACTCTGCTTGTCTTAGGATTCCGCATCTGTCTCCTGTCTCTGTCCCTGATCTGTCTGTCTGTTGCCGACCCGGCTTGTCCGACCTTGAGAGCTATCTCCCCAGTCTAGAGATAGCTCACAGACCTGGGGGTGACACCCTTCCTTTGGTGTCACTCACACTCTGTCCTTCCTACTCCTAGCCTGACCCCTCCCTCGGGAGAGTCTCAGGCTTACGGAAGGAACGTGTTACTGTGCAGTACTTCTTACTGCTGTGCACCTGCTCCTCAGGTGCAGTCCTCAAAGTATTTCTGTTGCACCAAACACTCTTATTACCCAGGTGTCCAGAGGTTAAAGATATATCTGATTATCGGTGATACTGCAGATCATCAATAATCGGGTATATATCTGTATTCTCGGTGATACTGCAGATCACCGGTAATCAGACCCTCTCTGTGTTACACCGATCGTTACAGTAAATGACAATTTTTTGATTTTTTTTTACACATTCTGCACTAAGAGTTGAGATAATAAAAGTCAGAAGACAGCCCTCTCTGCGACTTTGAAAGTCGTAGAGCTTAATGGCTTTTTTGCATAGAGATAACAGCTGAAGTTTCTTAACTCTTCCTGTACTGGAAACAATTAGACTGATGTATCTGATCTTAATGTTTTATTTCTTAGCTGTACTACACATACAAATCATAATATCATAATTTTTTTTTCGCTTCAGTGTCTCTTTAAGAACTTAGCACTAAGACTATACAGTTTACAGTTTGTTTTAAAGAGAAACCGTAACCAAGAATTGAACTTCATCCCAATCCATAACTGATGCCCCCTTTCCCATTAGAAATCTTTTCCTTTTCACAAAAGGATCATCAGGGGGCTCTGTATGGTTGATTTTGTGGTGAAACTCCTCCCACAGTGTGATGTCAGCGCCTCACAGCACTGAGGTCCTGACATCACAATGTGGGAGCCTTGTTGCATTGTGAGAAATAACAGCTGTTTACAACTGCCAAAAAAGTAGCATCTTTTTCCAGTGGCATCACCCGCCAGCAGTAAAAATGTCACCATGTGATAAATGTCAGAATGTAAATCAGGAAGAGGAAATGATTTTACAATGGACAAACACTGACTAAATCATTTATACATAATTATTGTAAAAATGAAGCATTTTTTTATTACATTATTTTCATTGGAGTTCCTCTTTAACTCTGGGGGAAAGGGGGGGGGGGGTCTGCACAGTGGGATTCACCTGATCCACTTGTCTAAGTTCCTACTAGCAGCTGAACATTTTGTGTTGCATACTTTTAACTTCCAATGCATGTCATGTGATTAGGAGTTGGAGGTATGCTAGCAGTGAGCACATGACTGCTGGGAAATACTGAGAAGACCCAAAGCAGTGTTGAAACAGGTACATGAAATGCCCCGCTGCGCATCAACTGTGCATTGTGTGGAGGTAGTGGGGATTCTGATGTAGTTTTCTAGTGTGCATGTAGAGGGAGTGTTTTAGTGGCTATACTTGCAGAAAGGGTGGGGGAGGGTGGGTTATGTCAACTTGGGGAGAGGGATCAATGGATTCTAAAGAGAGGACCCACTGCTATTTGGGGGAAGGGGGGATTACACATGAGTTCTAATTATGCTGTGAATTAAGACTAGTCTGTTGGTTCATGAAACAAATAAGTATAAGAGGAAACTTGCTTGCTTTAAAGGATACCCGAAGTGGCATGATGAGATAGACATGTGTATGTACAGTGCCTAGCACACCAATAACTATTTTGTGTTCCTTTTTTTCTTTCTCTGCCTGAAAGAGTTAAATATCAGGTATGTAAGTGGCTGACTCAGTCCTGACTCAGACAGGAAGTGACTACAGTGTGACCCTCACTGATAAGAAATTTCCATTTGTATCTCTTTCCTGCTCTCAGAAGCCATTTTCTGCTAGGAAAGTGTTTTATAGTTGGAATTTCTTATCAGTGACTGTCACGCTGTAGTCACTTCCTGTCTGAGTCAGGACTGAGTCAGCCACTTGCATACCTGATATTTAACTGTTTCAGGCAGAGAAAGAAAAAAAAAAGGAACACAGCATAGTTATTTGTGTGCTTGGCACTGTCCTTACACATGTCTATGTCATCATGTCACATGTCACTTCGGGTATCCTTTAAACTAAAGAACTGGTGAATGATCCATTTGCAGTGTACAGGACCCCAATAGCAATCTCTAAGATGCTATAGGCACATGAGCATCACAGTTTATGTATCAGCCACTCAGTGCTGCCCAACTGCAGATGCTGAAGTCCAATAATAGTCCTCCCAATAGTTCCTCCAAAGCACGCTGATGTTCTGTGACCTATCCAACCACCGTTAGCCTTTTCCTGGCATACATCCTTCCTGAGTCAGCGCCACTTGCCGCATAGCATTGGCATCTAGTAGATGCTGCTGATGGGTTTGGATCTGACCTGGGTGCCAGCATTTGACTGAAATCTTGTTGCTGGGTATTCTGAATTCTGCTAATTGCTGCCTGCCCCGACCTTGCGTCTACGCAACAACCTTGTCTTGTCTGCCGATTTGGATTTGTTTGCTACGGGGTTTGACCCAGTTTGTTGACTCAGTTCTGTCAGTTAGCTGCATCACATTAATAACAGCAAAGCAGGCTCTCTCTGCTGGCAGCATGCTGATTGTAAGAATGACCACAGTGCTGAAGACTTCACTGCTGAACTCCAAGCTAAGCTAACATAGCCCTGCCCACAGCTGGTGGGTCTGTAAATAATAATGTCAACAGAAAAAAACAAAATAAAAAAACAAAAACAAAATAGATTTAAAGGGAACCTAAAGTGAGAGGCATGGAGGCTGACATTTAATTTCTTTTAAACAATAATAGTTGCCTGGCAGTCTTGTTTTTCCCCTGCATATAATACTTTTAGCCATAGACCCTGAACAAGCAGGCAGATTAGATGTTTCTGGCTAAAATATGCCTTTATTTGCCACATACTTCTTTCAGGTGTGTGATTCAGACACTACTTATGCTAGAGAGATCAGCAGGACTTCCTGGCAACAGCAGGACTTCCCGGCAACAGGTATAGTTTAAAAGAAAATACACATAGCAGCCTCCTTATGTATCTCCCTACAGGTTCCCTTTAATTTTACCTTTGACCAGTTCTGTAACAGTTAAAGTGGATCCAAGATGAAAAACTAACTATAACAAGTAACTTGTCTATATATCTTATCTAAAGTTTAGATAGTTTACACAGCATATCTAGCTGCCAACAGCTTCAATAGTTTATGATTATTTATTCCTGTGATACAATGAGTGCAGCCATGTTCCATTTGTCACAGGCTGAGGGCTGGAGATGCTATCAGCTTGCCTGTGTGTAAATTCAGTCCCCTCTCCACCTCCCTCCTTCCCTCTGCTTCTGAAATCAATGGCTAGTAACCTCCTCCTGCCCAGACTGAGCTCCCATAAGCCCTTGCTACAGTGCCAAGGCACAAAAGGAGCTGTGGGCGAGGTTTGTTTAGTTTATAGGAAATTAGAGTATTAAAACAAAACAAAAAAAGTATTTGGCTTGAGGAATGCCCTATTTGAAAGGAACACAATTATGCAACGAGTAAAAGTTTATCTCGGATCCACTTTAACCCATTCGCGTTCCGTCGTTTTCACTTGAGCAATGTTCACCTCCCATTGATTAGCCTATAACTTTATCACTACTTATCACAATGAACTGATCTATATCTTTTTTTTCCGCCACCAATTAGGCTTTCTTTGGGGGGGTACATTTTGATAAGAGCCACTTTACTGTAAATGCATTTTAACAGGAAGAATAAGAAAAAAATGGAAAAAAATAATTATTTCACAGTTTTCAGCCATTATAGTTTTAAAATAATACATGCCTCCATAATTAAAACTCATGTATTGTATTTGCCCATATGTCCCGGTTATTACACCGTTAAAATTATGTCCCTATCACAATGTATGGTGACAATATTTTATTTGGAAATAAAGGTGCATTTTTTTCCGTTTTGCATCTATCACTATTTACAAGTTTAAAATAAATAAAAATATAGAAATATTTCATCTTTACATTGATATTTAAAAAGTTTAGACCCTTAGGTAAATATTTACATGTTGTTGTTTTTTTATTGTAATGTTTTTTTTTATTTTTATACTAAACATTTTATTTGGGTATTTTTGGGAGGGTGGGATGTAAACAATAGTTTTATAATGTAAATGTGTCTTGAGTTTTATTTTTTTTACTTTTAGTTGTAGTTTTACTTTTTGGCCACAAGATGGCGGCCATGAGTTTGTTTACATGACGTAACATACGCTTAGAGACGCACGGGGGAGGCAACAGCCAGAAAAAGCTAAGCTTCCGAGAGAAGCAGTTGCTTTTTCAGCGGGGGAGAGGAATCGGTGATCGGGCACCATAGCCCGATTCACTGATTGCCTGGCTAATGAACCGCGGGCCGGGAGCGCGCGATCGGGCGCGGGGGCGCACATGGTTCCTGGACGTAGTTTCTACGCCCAGGAACTAAAATAGGTTAAGTAGGTTCCCACTTATGATACAATCTTGACTGTACAATTTTACCAAATCTATGTAGTAGAAGGGTAAACTGAGTGCATATACTTTGAATAAATACTTTGGGTAGTCCTACATATTACATAGAAGTGGTACGTTTGTACAATTAAGATTGTATCATTAGTGGGAAACTTTATCCCACATATCAGGTATGTCCATCTCCAGTAGGCCTTCCTCCAGAGCCAGAGTTGGAGGATGGAATGGTTTTATTTAAAGGACTCCCAAGGCAAAACCCTTAAAGCGGACACAAACCAAACATTTTTTAATGCAAAATATTTAGTTGCACCACTCTGAGCAGGGATGGTTCTAGTAAAAGTGGGGCCCTACGGCAAAATTAGCCTGTGGGTCCCCAACAGACACCCCATTAGGGGCCCTTTATTGCAGCTAGATTTCCCTCCTGGGCCCCTGAGATGGCTTTGGATGGCTTTGTGCCCTACCCCCAAACACCCCCCAACTTAACTGTGCTCCCTGGAGCCCTGCAGAGTCCTCCTTGGCAGTGTAGTATCTCACCTCCCCACCAGCACAGGTAAGCCTCTGCCAAAGACTCTGCAGAGGACACAAGGAGCAACAGTTAGGATGGGGGAGACACCTTGGGGGCCCCTACAGGCTCTGGGGCCCTGGGGCGATTGTCCCCTTTGCCTCTATGGTAGCGCCGGCCCTGCCTATGACCATTTCAGTGCATGCTTTTCAACCTTCTCTTTTCATAACTAGGGTTATACCGGTAGCAGCCATTACTTCTGAGCTTAGTAGGAGGATTTAGATCATGGGTGTTTTTGTCATCAGCTACCCTCCCTTACAGGGGCGTCGTCTATGTGAAATGTCACCCTCCCTGTGACATCATCAGTAGCAGCCTGTGTTTTGTTTTTGTTTTTTATCTCCACCAATCTGCCGGATTCTGTCCTGGCAATATGAAAGGGAGGGAGGGGTTCCTCCAATAAATGAATAAATGTAAAATATTTTATATTTGTCATCATGCAGCTGAAAAAAGGCTGCTATTTATTATTCTAATTTAGAAAATAGATTTTATTTCTGAAATCTCGTATTTTTAATTTGGGTCCACTATAAAGTATCTTTTCTTACCTGGGGCTTCTTCCAGCCCCTAGAAGTCATCTGGGTAGACCGTGAACAAGCATGCAGCAGATCTGGTGTTTCTGACATTATTGTCAGAGCTGACATTAGCCGCATACTCGTTTCTGGTGTGATTCAGACACTACTGCATCCAAATATATCAGCAGTCCTACCAGGCAACTGGTATTGTTTAAAAGGAGAAAAATATGACAGCCTTCATATTCTTCTCACTTCAGTTGTCCTTTAATTGGAAGCAGAGGTCAGGGAGATGGATGAGGCAGTGTGCGAGCATGATACAGGGTTTATAGGAAAGTATTGGGGAATAAAGGTTTTAATGTGCACCATATTACTACTGGATAAAGGTGTGATCAATAAGGGCCTAGGAGACAGGTTTTCAATCCAAAGTTATCCTAGAATGTGGCTTCACTTTAATTTTTTATTGAATAGCTGAGAGGAGGAGTGGCAAGGGGCCAACAGCCATACAGCATTGTACTACACTGATAGCTACAGCATTAGCAGTATGATCAATTCTTAATGAAGTTTTGCTGAAACCCAATCAGAGTTAAGTGGGACACATTGGTACTTTGAACACTGCTACTTAATCAATATTCAATCAGAGAGTGAATGGTCTTTATCGACTCATGAATGGCAAGCTTATTCAAAACACCAACATACCCACTTTCCTTGGATCCATTTACAATGAGGCCTCAGGGCGCGTACGAGAGATATCGGTGCGGGAGACTTGGGCGCAGGATAGAGCCGGTATTTGGCTGATCCTGCTGCTGCACAAGTCCTGGCCGTATTAAACACTATTTCCCCCCTCCAGGCCGCCATGGATGGTGGGGAATTAAATAATTCGGCTTCCAGCAATTGCTGGAAGCCAAATTATTATGTTTTAAAAGTAACTTTAGCTCCGTCTTCTGATGGCGCCGGATTTACTCCCTGTCCGCTGCTATAGGCGTAATTCTTATTACGGCCTATGGTGGCGCCGGCTGTGCCCAAATCTCCTGCTCTGGTTTCAGCGTGTTCGCTCAGGGCTGGCGCTTCCATAGGGACAAACTGGGCAGTTGCTCAGGGCCCTGGAGGTGGCTGACAGCACCCTTCCCAGGTGTCCCTGCAGATGAATAACTCTCCTCGAGGCCCTTGAAGAGTATTTGCAGCAGAGCGAACTCACCTGTCCCACTGACACGCTCCTCCATCTTCATCCCGCTGGCTGCCTCTTCTTAAAGCGGACCCAAACATTTTTTTTTTTTAATTCAAAATATTTAGTTGCAGCACTGACACATACAAAGATAAATAAACACTCCATCAAGCCTATGAGCATTTCGGTGCATGCTTTTCACCCTTCTCTTTTCATAATTAGGGTTACACAGCCAGGTGGCAGTTATTACTTCTGACCTTAGTAGGAGGTTTTAGATCATGGGTGTGTTTGTCATCAGCTACCCTCCCTCACAGGGGCGTCGTCTATGTGAAATCTCACACAAGGTGAGATCACCTCCCCTGTGACATCATCAGTAGCAGCCTTTGTTTTATTTTTTATTTTTTTTATCTACTTCACCAGTCTGCCGGATTCTGTCCCGGCAATATAAAAGGAAGGGAGGGGTTCCTCCAATAAACGTAAAATATTGTATATTGTCATCATGCAGCTGAAAAAAGGCTGATATTTATTATTATAAGTTACAAAATAGATTTTATTTCTGAAATCTTATATTTTTGATTTGGGTCCACTTTAATGCGGTGAAGGGTGGTCAGGAATAAAGGGGACACCTAATGCTGCTTCCGGGAAATGGAGGGAGGGAGGGTAATGTTGGTCAGAAGGGGCCCCATTTCATTGTTGCCCTGGGTCCAATTGTGCCTAGAACCCACCTTGCCAGTCCTATAGGCTTGTAAACAGGCTTGACTAAAGTCGACTAAGGCAGACAATAACCACTGCCTCAGCCAATCATCAAATGTGTTTTATGGCAGCCCCTGATGCCCAATCCACAAGCGACCCATCCGGCAGATCAATTCATGGCTGATGACTTTAAGGCCCACAGCTTCCCTGCCTGCCATGTAGAGATGTCGCGAACCTCCGATTTTCGGTTCGCGAACTTCCGCAGAAGGTTCGGTTCGCGGAAAAATTCGCGAACCGCAATAGACTTCAATGGGGAGGCGAACTTTGAAAAATAGAAAAAATTATGCTGGCCACAAAAGTGATGGAAAAGATGTTTCAAGGGGTCTAACACCTGGAGGGGGGCATGGCGGAGTGGGATACATGCCAAAAGTCCCGGTGAAAAATCTGGATATTACGCAAAGCAGCGTTTTAAGGGCAGAAATCACATTGAATGCTAAATTGCAGGCCTAACGTGCTTTCAAACATCTTGCATGTGTATACATCAAACAGGGAGTGTAATTAGAGTACTGCTTCACACTGACACACCAAACTCACTGTGTAATGCACCGCAAACAGCTGTTTGTGTAGTGACGGCCATGCTGGACTACTGCGCAACATGGCGTGATTGCTCTTCCTCACTCAGTGATGTCAGGTAATGTGTGACTTCCTTCTCAACTTTCCATGGCATTGTTAAAAAGCTTACATTTTGTTTTTAATTTACATTTTCTACTTGCTGTGTACTTGTTCAGTACCGCTACAATGAGAATCCTGTGGAGGCGGGCAAGTCTGCCATTGTGACCCCGGGTAATGGCCGGGGAATGAGAGGTTTGAATCCGGTGTGGAGCCTGAGCAACGGCTACCACTACACATCCAAGGAGGGCAGCGGGAAGGCATGCACGCCCGCCCCGAGGTAGTGACCAAAAATAACAATACAGGAGAAGGACTTTCGAGGCCCTGCTGTGTATTTGAAATGAATGTACTTTAAATCCTTTAACGAGAACCAGTTATGGCGGGCAAAGATGACACCACATTCCTTTCACGAGAATCATATGGAGGTGGGCAAGTCTGTCATTTGTGACCCCGGGTAATGGCCGGGGAATGAGGGATAGAATCCAGTGTGGAGCCTGAGAAACGGCTACCACTACACATCCAAGGAGGGCAGCAGGTAGGCATGCACGCCCGCCCCGAGGTAGTGACCAAAAATAACAATACAGGACTCAGGAGGACCTTTTGCGGCCCTAATTGAAATGAACTAACTTTAAATCCTTTAACGGGAATCCGTTATGGAGGGCAAGTCTGCCATTGTCACCGCGGGGAATGAAGGTTGGATTCCGGCCCAAAGTGGGAGCCTGCTGAGACCCATGCTGTAGCTGCCCTGACCGTGCTTTGCCGACCAGGCATCTGTGGTCAGATGGACCCTTGAGCCTGCGGAAGACAAACCAAGTCGAATGCATTTGCCAAGAATGTTTTACGGAGGGCAAGTTTTTTTGCCCTTTTTTTAAATTTTTTGAAAATGATAGATGGTTGTATTTTTAAATTGTTTGAAAGTTTAGATGGTTGTATTTTTAAATTGTTTGAAAATTTAGATGGTTGTATTTTTAAATTGTTTGAAAGTTTAGATGGTTGTATTTTTAAATTGTTTAAAAGTGTATCCATTCTTCCTCCCCCCAGCCACGAACAATACCATGGGAACGTGGAGCAGCAGAAGCCCCCTGTGACGGCTGCCACGGTTGTTCTCCGCTGCTTGTCTTTTGAGGGGTGCTTCTTTTACTCAGGTGTTCTTGCCATAGCTGTTTGTGCCTTCTCTCCAGGTGCCTTCGTAAGGCACTTGTCCCTACGTGAGAGTTGGCCTTTCCACGGCTCAATTTTTGCTGGCAGAGACAACAGATGGCTTTGCTCCGATCTGAGACACACACGTGAAAAAATTTCCAAACCGCTGAGCCCCCCTGGGGTGATGGTGCTACGGTGGCATCAGCAGCAGCTGACGTTGAAGGGCATGTGTGCTCCCTGGCCATAGCTGGCGATACATGGCACCGGACACTGCCCCCAGCTGTTTCTGAGGACGAGCTCCCTCTGCTTTTATCATGGAGTCGTCTCCTCCTACTCCTCTCTGACTCCCCCTCTGAACTGTCCCCCTGGTCATCTCCTCTACCGGGAACATATGTGGTATCCGTATAATCGTCATCATAATCCTCCTGGCCAGCTGCGCTTTCCTCAGACACCTCCTCAAGTGCACCAACTTCAGGTGGTCCACCATCATCCCCATCCACACACGTTACGTCCATACTATCGCCACCTAACTCAGACGTATGAGGTGGTGTACCTGCGCCTTCTTGTTGTTGTTGCAGTAGTGGCTGGGAATCAGTGATTTCACCACCACCACCAAATAACTCCTGCGAATTGTCAAATGCAGCGGATGTGGTGCTTGTTGTAGCGCTGGTGGCTGCGGGAGATGAGGTGTTCTGTGTTAAATACTCAATCACCTCCTCACGATTTTGGGAAGTGATGGCACGTGCCTTCTTCTGAGCACTGTATTTTGGGGCAGGTCCGCATGAAATCACAGCAACACCACCTCGCACAGCCACAGACCTGCCGGTGCCTGGTGGCCTTCCTCTGGGTCTGCCTCTACCTCTTCCTCTACCTGGTTTGTCTAATTTGTCCATCTCGGGGGTATGCTAGCTATATGCAGTGAGGTGGGTTCTCACTCAACACAACAGGTAGTTAGATGCAGTGAGGTGGCCAGGTGGGTTCACACTCAACACAACAGGTAGTTAGATGCAGTGAGCTGGGTTCACTCAACAGTAAAGGTACTTAAGATGCAGTGAGGTGGGTTCTCACTCAACACAACAGGTAGTTAGATGCAGTGAGGTGGCCAGGTGGGTTCACACTCAACACAACAGGTAATTAGATGCAGTGAGCTGGGTTCACTCAACAGTAAAGGTACTTAAGATGCAGTGAGGTGGGTTCTCACTCAACACAACAGGTAGTTAGATGCAGTGAGGTGGCCAGGTGGGTTCACACTCAACACAACAGGTAATTAGATGCAGTGAGCTGGGTTCACTCAACACAAGGCTAGGTATATGCAGTGATGAGGTGGGTTAAGTAAACACAACAGGTACTGGGTAGTTAGATGCAGTGAGCTGGGTTCACTCAACAGTAAAGGTACTTAAGATGCAGTGAGGTGGGTTCTCACTCAACACAACAGGTAGTTAGATGCAGTGAGGTGGCCAGGTGGGTTCACACTCAACACAACAGGTAGTTAGATGCAGTGAGCTGGGTTCACTCAACAGTAAAGGTACTTAAGATGCAGTGAGGTGGGTTCTCACTCAACACAACAGGTAGTTAGATGCAGTGAGGTGGCCAGGTGGGTTCACACTCAACACAACAGGTAGTTACATGCAGTGAGCTGGGTTCACTCAACACAACGCTAGGTATATGCAGTGATGATGTGGGTTAAGTAAACACAACAGGTACTGGGTAGGTAGATGCAGTGAGCTGGGTTCACTGAACAGTATACAGTAAAGGTACTTAAGATGCAGTGAGGTGGGTTCTCACTCAACACAACAGGTAGTTAGACTTAGATGCAGTGAGCTGGGTTCACTCAACACAACGCTAGGTATATGCAGTGATGAGGTGGGTTAAGTAAACACAACAGGTACTGGGTAGTTAGATGCAGTGAGCTGGGTTCACTCAACACAAAGCTAGGTATATGCAGTGATGAGGTGGGTTAAGTAAACACAACAGGTACTGGGGTATATGCAGTACTGGGTAGTACAATGTGCAGCTCCCTGTCACACACACAGGCAGTCAGTCACTGAATGTGCTGGGCTGCTGGCAGTGGCACACACACTATCAATTAGCAAGGCTGTGCATGCAACAAAAGTGTCAGAAAAAAAAATGTACAGGTTGAGCTCTGAAAAGAGCTGTTGCTGGGTGCTTTAAAAGCAATATTAATCAGTCAGGAACAAGCAAAGCAGCCTAGAACCTAACTAATCTGTCCCTAAGAGAAAAAGTCTGCAGCAGCTATCCCTTTCCTCTCTCTAGCAGGCACACGAGTGACTGTAATGGCCGCCGGAGGTTGCCTTATATAAGGGGGGGGGGGGGGGGGGGGGCTCCAGGGCTTACTGTAGCCTGAATGGCTACAATGTGGCTGCTGACTGTGATTCAGAGGGTCAAAGTTGACCCTCATAGTGCATTATGGGGCGAATCGAACTTCCGGAAAAGTTCGCCTGGCGCAGGCGAACGCGAACCCCCAATGTTCGCCTGGAACCGTTCGCCGGCGAACCGTTCGGTACACCTCTACTGCCATGTGACGTCAAGCACACTCCGCTCCGTCGTTCCTCCCTGTGCTCCCTGCATAGCAACAGACAATGCATCTGTACTGGCCGGCCCAGCAGTGTCACACTGGGCCCCGTTCCCCGACGGGTGAATTACATTACAGATGCACATACCTTAACCACTTAAGCCCGAAGGGTTGAAATTTTTTTACATCCGAGCAACTTTCACCCCCCATTCATTTGCCAATAACTTTATCACTACTCATCACAATTAATTGATCTATATCTTGTTTTTTCCGCCACCAATTAGGCTTTCTGTGGGTGGTATATTTTGCTAAGAGCCACTTTACTGTAAATGCATTTTAACAGGAAGAATAAGAAAAAAATTGAAAAAAATTCATTATTTCTCAGTTTTTAGCCATTATAGTTTTAAAATAATACATGCCTCCATAATTAAAACTCACGTATTGTATTT
The DNA here is from genome assembly GCF_040937935.1 of Hyperolius riggenbachi. Lineage (NCBI taxonomy): Eukaryota > Metazoa > Chordata > Amphibia > Anura > Hyperoliidae > Hyperolius > Hyperolius riggenbachi. Next base: position 28,608,726 of record NC_090657.1, on the reverse strand, counting down.
GCCCATATGCCCCGGGTATTTCACCGTTAAAATTATGTCCCTATCACAATGTATGGCGACAATATTTTATTTGGAAATAAAGGTGCATTTTTTCCATTTTGCGTCCATCACTGTTTAGAAGCCCATAATTTATTAAATCATATTGATATACTCCTTTGACATGAATATTTAAAAAGTTCAGACCCTTAGGTAACTATTTATGTTTTTTTTTTTTTTTTATTATTGTAATTTTTTTTTTTAATTTAAACTTGTATGTGGGTATTTTTTGGTGTGGGAGGTAAACAGGTTTTTTTTTAATATATTTATAGGTTTATTCTTAAAACTTTTTTTTTAGGTGTAATTTGCTATTTGGCCACAAGATGGCCAGAATCAAAAAGTCCTGGGAGCGATCGATCTCGCTCCCAGGCAGAAGAAAGGAGACCAGAGCTCAGAAAAGCCGCAGCGTCTGAAGAGACGCTGTCGGCTTTTCTCCGGGGGGGGTCCGATCAGCGAAAGGGATTTATAATCCCTTTCACTGATCGGTGGGCTAGCGGCCAGCAGCGGGGGCGCACACGGGGGGGCCCGCGGGCGCGCGCGCGACCTGCGGGAGTGCGCACAGCCCAACTGGACGAGAAATCTCGTCCAGTTGGGCTTAAGTGGTTAAAGAGAATCTGTATTGTTAAAATCACACAAAAGTAAACATACCAGTGTGTTAGGGGACATCTCCTATTACCCTCTGTCACAATTTCGCCGCTCCCCGCCGCATTAAAAGTAGTCAAAAACTGTTTTAAAAAGTTTGTTTGTAAACAAACAAAATGGCCACCAATACAGGAAGTAGGTTGATGTACAGTATGTCCACACATAGAAAATACATCCATACACAGTGCACACAATCAGGCTGTATACAGCCTTCCTTTTGAATCTCAAGAGATCATTTGTGTGTTTCTTTCCCCCTGCAGCTCACTGAAGAGTTACAAGCTGATTGTTTGTTCCTTCTTGCAGACAGTTCTGCCCGGTTGTCTGTAATTCTGCAGTATGTCACTCATCAGTATGTGAACAGAGGATTTATCCAACTTGTAAAAGATAAGAGAGCAGAGAAAAGCTGGCTAATGTAAATAACACACACACACACACACACACACACACACACACACACACACACACACACACACACACACACACACACACACACACACACACACACACACACACACACACACACACACACACGAGTGTGCATAGAGGGGGCCTGCAGGGGAGGAGTGCATAGCAGATCACACTGAAGAGTTGGCAGCCTTCCAGACACAGGACGACAAGTCAGACAGGGGAAAGATAAGCTGATTTATTACAGAGACAGTGATAGTAGAAAGTGCTGCAGTAAGCCAGAGCACATTATAATAGGTTTAGGAACCTGTAGGATGGTAGAAAACACAATGACATTTTTGTTACAGAGTCCCTTTAAAGCTAATGGCAATCCACATTTAAATAAAAAAAGTCAGATACTCACCTAAGGAGAGGAAAGGCTCGGGTCCTATTGAGCCATCCCTCTCCTCTCCGGGTGCCCTCGGTGCTGCGCTGGCACTCTTGTTTAAATCCTAAGCCAGGGGGACTTTGGAGGTCTTCGGGAGCCGAGTCCTCCCGAAGACAGGCGGTTTCATACTGCGCATGCGCGAGTGCTTCATAGAGGGCACTCGCGCGTACGCAGTGTAGAGCAGCCCGTCTTCGGGAGTACTCAGGCTCCCGATGCATCTCTGAAGCCTCCCTTCGGCGGGGAAACAGTGGTCTTTGACCGAAACTTCCGAATACTGCCACAGGGGAGCCATCGCAACAGCGGGGACCGGGAGAGGAGAGGGAAAGCTCTATGGGACCCAGACCCTCCCTCTCCTTGTGAGGTGAGTATCTGACTTATTTAAATTTCGGTTTCCATTAGCTTTAACCACTTAATAACAAGCTGACCTATAAAAACGCTAGAGCATCGTAATGGCTCCAGGACGTTTTTATAAGTCAGACAGTGCTGCTGCCGCTGTGCGTGTGCATGTGCGCGCTCCTGCGCTTGCCTGTGCATTACCGTGCACGTGCAAATAGTGAAAAAAAAAAAACACCAAAGAAAAAATACACCTTTATTTCCAAATACTATATTGTCACCATACTTTGTACTGGGGCATAATTAAAATCTTGTGATAACCAGGACAAATAGGCAGATACAATGTGTGGGTTTTATGCACAGTAGCAGTGTTTATATTAAAACTATAGGGGATGAAATTGGAGAAATGGCATTTTTTCCTTGTTTTTCCCTTTTGAAAATGCATAGAAAATAAAGTAATTACTGAAAACCAATATCAACCTCAAAAAGCCCAATTGGTGGTGAAAAACACAAGATATAGATCATTTAATTGTGATAAGTAGTGATTAAGCTATTGGCAAATGAAAGGGATGAGCACTGAAAGGTGAAAATCACTATTATCCGTTAGGGTAAAAACGCCTGTGCGGTGAAGTGGTTAATCTACTATTACCAACAAACACTTCTCCGGCATCCAGGGCTGCATCTTCCTGTCCTCTGGGTGGCGCTCTATCCATTTTCCGACCCTTCTGCTTGATTACAGTCTGAGTTGCACAACAGGAACAAACATGCAGGCTAGGGGTGAGGTTAGAAGGCCTATACTGAAATAGACATAAAACGTCAGCTCAGTAGCCAGTACAGATGGTCAAGGAGGCAACTGGGTCAATCAAAATCAACAGGAAGTGCATTTGATAGGCCCAATTCCAAGCTGTACACAAATTGCAGGCAAGCTGGAATTATGAATGAGCACCTGTGATATCTGGGCAAATAGCATTTTTGCAGAGGGAGGTCAGCAATACAGCTTCCACATGTTTCCTTTACAAATCAGTGTCATACTAAGCCTTTTGATTTAAAGTGAACCTCCAGACTAAAAATCTACTCAGCAGCACTGAAAAGGCTTGGTGTTTCTTTAACAGGTTCACAGCATCAGAACTTTCTTTTCATACATAAGCCTAATTTTTAGCTGCTTAGAAGTTAAGCTCCGCCCCATCAAAGAAAACTGCCCGGGCATTTTCCCCCTGACGTGCAAAGCATGATGGGATTTCTGATGTTGTTCTCGTTGCCTAGCCGCTGGGAGGGGTGATCAGGACACAGGACAGTTGGAACTGTGTCTCGTGCTCCCTGTCACCTCCTTTCAACCAAAACGATGGCTGCCCCCATGACAAAGATGGCTGTCCCCATGAAATCACAAACCTTTGCCTGTTCTTTTAAAACAGGGTGGGTAAGAGATTAAATTACCTATTTATTTTAATTAACATAACTAATGTAACTTAATGACAGTATGTTTGGTTAGGCTGAAGTTCCCCTTTAAATAACACCTTATCACAGCCCATGGCAGAAATTAGCTTTAAAGCACCTGCAATGTTTCTTCATATTTGTCGGAGCTGCGAATGTTTCTTTCTGTAGATATTACACGTCCTACGTGCACAGCTCTAACATATGGGCTACAATTTAGCAAGCACAGCATCAGGTGGCCAGAGGAATGCTGTACTGAGGGCAGATGTTGAAATATTCACACTTACTTATTTTCAGAAATTGTCACATGTGAATGTCAATAACAAATCTACTGTATGCAGGGGCGTAGTCATAGGGGGTGCAGAGGATGCGCCGCATCGGGGTCCTTGGACCAGAGGGGCCCCATAGGGCCCTCCCTCAACCACAGTATTAACTCTCTATTGGTCCTGTGCTCATAATTATCACTTCTATAGATGCTTGAACAGTGGTAATCATTAACAAGCTATTTCCCATCCCCTTCTTGGGGGGGGGGGGGGGGGCCCAATGTAGAACTTGCATTGGGGCCCACAGCTCCTTCGCTACGCCACTGGAAGTGGCATGGGGTAAAACACCTCGATATGAACGCATTTTAGAAAAACGTGGCTTAGTTGATAAGTGGGTAAAGAAGATGAATGCCAAGCTGCACACAAGAGTTTGCAGATTTCCGACAAATGGGAAGCTGATGGAGTAAATTATTCTCCCTGCTACCCCCCAATAATTGGGCCCTAATAATGGGCCCACTGGACTACACTACACAATTTCTATCACCTATCTATGCTACGATTAAAGGGAACCTAAACTGAGAGGGATCTGGATGTTTCCTTTTAAACAATACCAGTTGCTTGGCAGTCCTGCTGATCTCTTTGGCTGCAGTAGTGGCTGAATCACGCACCTGAAACAAGCATGCAGCTATTCCAGTCTGACTTCAGTCAGAGCACCTGATCTGCATGCTTGTCCGGCGGCTGTTGCTGAAAGTATTAGGCTGGTTTCACAGTGGGACGTTAAAGTCCCCACGTTACAGCAGCCAGTAACGCAGCCTAACTCACAGCACTGTAAAATCAATGTACTGTTCACAGTGCCCACGTTGCGTTACATAGTAAGTGCTGCATGCTGTACGTTATACTGGGCTAAGCAGCGTTAGACTGTTTGCACATGCTCAGTAAAGGAGGAGGAGGTCTCCCCTTCTCCTCCTCCGCCAGCCACATGGCTAATTAATATTCACTGCACTGTGGTGACTCGTGGTGGGACTGTAGTGTTGTCCGGATCATGAACGAATCGTTCATTTGATCCGGATCTTTTTTGTGAGTCTAATCATCCAGATCATCACAATGAAAGATTCGGTTCACAGTGGATATCTGTCTGGAAGAAACAGGAACATACAGAATGTACAGTGCAGGAAAAGTCCTGTCCTGCTAGTCATTTCACCCAGTCTGCTTCCCTAGTAAAATGATTCAAATGATTCGGTTCAAAGATCCGGATCTTTTCAATGATCCGATTCAAATGATCCGAATCCTTAAAAAATTTTCGGACTTCCTATCACTAACCTGGATCGGCTGCTTTGAGAGCTACATAACGCAGCTCAAACTGACGGCAAACTTCAACACCACCATGCGTTGCGTTAGGGGCACGTTATGCGACCTTAACGTCCCCTAAAACGCAACGTCTTGGTGGGAAAGTAGCCTTAGAGACACAGGATCAGCAGGAGAGTCAGGCAACTGGTATTATTTTAAAAGGAAAAATACATATCCTTCTCAGTTTAGGTACCCTTTAAAATTACCTAATGACAGTTCTCTAAAGGTGGCCACACACACGATACAATAAAATGTTCCGATTTTACAGCAATTCAATAAAAACGATCACATTTTCCACAATATCGAAAGCTTATTTTTTTTTTTTTTTTTTTTTTTTTATTTGAGCAAGAATTCTGATTGGATTTCCAGTTTTTTTTTTTTTCGATAAAAGTCTATCGGGAGTGCTGGATTTTTCTGATCAATTTTTATATACTTCCAAGCAATTTTCTCACAGTTTTCAATTATTTTTTTCAAGATTGATGATGACTGAAAATATCTGTATTTGGGTGCCGAGCATAAATTTGGGTGCCAGGTAAGTAATGGGTGCTGATACAGCACCTGCTGTATAAGGGCACGGTAGGCACCCAAATGCCAATATTTTGAGACGCCCAAGATTTTTCAAATTTTTTTTTCCGCTGATGCGATGACTGCATCACACTGTAGCGTGTGTGTGTGTGTGTGTATATGTGTATGTGTATATGTGTGTGTGTGTGTGTGTGCGTGTGTGCGTGTGTGTGTGTGTGTGTGTGTGCGTGCGTGCGTGCGTGTCAGGGGCGTAGCTGGGGGGGGGGGCGCGGGGTAGGACATATGATCCCAGGCGCTGGGTCCCTAAGGGTGCAGTTAAGGGGGAGCAACTAAGCGCAGTTAAGGGGGAGCGGTGGGCACAGTGGTGGGGAAGGAGGGACATCTCCCCCCTTCCCTCACCTGGGGCTCCCCCTTTCTCACTCTCCCCTGCAGATATTAGCGGCGGCAGAACACTTCCTATTCCCGGCACGGAGATCTGTGCGCCGCTACTCTGGTCTAGTGACATCACCAGAGCAACGGTGCACAGATCTCTGAGCTGGGAATCGGAAGTGTTCTGTCACAGCCACCCGCCGCTAATATCTGCAGGGGGAGCGAGGGAGGGGGAGCCCCAGGTGAGGGAAGGGGGGGGGGGGAAGATGTCCCCCCTTCCCTCACCTGGGGCCATCACTCCCTCTTCTCTGCCACCCTGGGGGAACACCTGGCCACTGATGGGGGGACACCTAACTACCTATTCTGGGGAGATCTATACCCCTGGCTACCTATTCGGGGGACATCTAAAGGCCTGGCTACCCATTCTGGGGACATCTATACACCTGGCTTGTAAAATTTAAAATATTTGCAAACATATACAGATAAGTACATTTTTTCCAGATTAAAATGAGCCATACATTTATTTTCTCCTGTGTTGCTGACACTCACAGTAAGTAGTAGAAATCTGACAGAAGTGACAGGTTTTGGATTAGCCCATCTCTTTATAGGGGATTCTCAGGGATTTAGTTATTTTCAAAAGCACTTAGTGAATGGCAGTAGCTCTGTCCAACTGCAAAAACTGTGTAGCGAGCAGGAAAGCTGGCCAGTATCATTGTTTAAATCCTTTTTAGGAAATAGCTTTATAAAGAATAAAAGCCTTGCTGAGAATCCCCTATGAAGAGATGGACTAGTCCAAAACCTGTCACTTCTGTCAGATTTCTACTACCTACTGTAAGTGACGGCAACATAGGAGAAAAGTAATCATTTTACTCTGGAAAAAACATACTTCTTATTTGTCAATGTTTGCACATATTTTACATTTTACAATTTTTCGCCATAGTGCCCCTTTAACTGTATTTTTGGGGAACTGCTGCTGCTAGATTAACTGTAGTTTAGGGAACAGCTGCCAGATTATATGTATGTTGGGGGAACCTCTGCTAAACCTCTGCCAAATTCCATGTATTTTTGGTGAAATGCTGTCAGATTACATGTATTTTGGGAAACACTATGGCAGACCTCAAACTTCCCTGGCAGACCTTTTACACCACTATTAAGGTCATGTATATTTGTCCCCACCCATTACCACACCCACATTCTGGTGCTTGGCCATGCCTCATTTTTTTGCGCGGCGCGCTACGCACACCGCAGAGGGCGCATTAATAGTTTCTATCCCCCAACGCTGAAAGCATTAGGTAGGTAGTGTGTGCGGGTGGGCGGAGTTTAGGCATTAAGTAGGTAGCTTGTGCAGGTGGGAGGAGTTTAGGTTTAGGCATTAGGTAAGTAGTGTGCGCAGGTGGGGGGAGGAGTTTAGGTAGGTTGTGTGTGTGTGGGTGGGGGGAGTTTAGGCTTAGGCATTATCTAGGTAGTGTGTGCGGTTGGGGCGAGTTTAGGTTTAGGCATTATGTAGGTCAGAGGAGCCCACACTTTTTTGGCTTGTGAGCTACTTTGAAATATTAGCAAGTTGAAATGATCTACCTATGTACAATTTTAGGAGCACACTTGTATATACAGAATGTAAAATGTAGTGGGGCCGGGATCTACCAAGAAATCCTTTGCGACCTACCTAATGGGCACCCCTGATGTAGGTAGTGTGTGCAGGCAAGGGGAGTTTAGGTTTAGGCATTAGGTAGTTAGTGTATGCTGGGGGGGCAGTGGCGTAGCCAAGAAGCTGTGGGCCCCGGTGCAAGTTTAGCATTGGGGCCCCCCAAGCACTATATACATAACAACTGATACGGAGCACCAAAACCAATCAAGGACAACCACAGTGTCAGAAGTGCAAGAAGGGGATGGGAAACTGTGTGTTAATGATCACTACTATTAACATCAACTATAGAAGTGAATATTATCAGCACAGGACCAATAAAGAGATAATACTGTGTTTGAGGGGCCCCTCTAGCCCAAGGGCCCCGATGCGGTGGCTACCTCTGCACCCCCTATTGGTACGCCACTGGGGGGGGTTAGTTTTAGGCATTACGCAGGTTCAGTGTGTGTGGGGAAGGTAGGTTTAAGCCTTAGGTAGAGTGTGCGGATGGGGGGAGTTTAGGTTTAGGCAATAGGCAAGTAGTGTGTTGGGGGGGGGGGTTAGAGAATTTAGGTTGAAGCGTTACATTAGGCAGGAGTTTAGTTTAGGCTTTAGGTAAGTAGTGTGTGTGTGTGTGTGTGTGTGTGTGTGTGTGTGTGTGTGTGTGTGTGTGTGTGTGGAGGGGGGGGGGGGGTTTGGAGAGTTTAGGTTTAGGCATTATAATAGGCAGGTAGTGTGTGGTGCAGTGCGGAGGGGGGGGGGGTAGGCCTTAAGTAGTAGAGTGTGCAGGTGGAGGGAGTTTAGGTTTAGGCATTATGTAGGTAGTGTGTGAGGGTGGGAGGAGTTTAAGTTTAGGCATCAGGCAAGTAATTTGTGCTGATGGGAGGAGCTTAAGTTTAGGCATTAGGTAAGTAGCTTGTGCGGGTGTGTGTGAGAGGGAGTTTAGATTTAGGCATTAGGCAAGTAGTGTGTGTGTGGGGAGGGGGGGGGAGAGTTTAGCTTTAGGCATTAAAATAGGAAGGCAGTGTGTGCAGGTGGGGAGGGTAGGTTTAGGCCTTAGGTAAGTAGTGTGTGTGTATGGGTGGGGGGAGTTTAGGTTTAGGCATTAGGTGAGTAGGCTGTGTGGGTGGGGAGGGTAGGTGTAGGTCTTAGGTAAGCAGTGTGTGTGTGGGGGGCGGGGGGAGGAGTTGGAAAGTTTAGGTTTAGGCATTACAAAAATGCAGGTAGTGTGTGTGTGTAGGGGGGGTAGACCTTAGGTAAGTAGAGCGTGTGGGTGGAGGGAATCCTTGGGCAAGACTCCCTAACACTGTAGGGTGGCTGCAGCTCTTCAGCGGTTTAGGTGCAACAGGAGAAAAACGCTATACAAATGTTTAAGGTATGTCATCTGCTCATCTATGCCTAGCCATCATATTTATCCTGTATCAGTTTCCTAGTGATAACATTTCACCCAAGCTATCGTTAGCCATAGCCTAATAAGACATTTCTAGCTAACCCCAAGCAATGTTACTTCATTCCACATCATACAGCAGTCCTAAAACATGAATTTAAATACTATATATGTGTGGTGCTGTTTTCCAAAGGGCCTAGTTCTCTTGCACCTATACATTTCCCAATTGGTCCTAGCACACACATTGATAGCGTTGCGGAGATACTTCCATTGCTAGTCCTAAAACAGACTCATTTATAGTGTCATTTTCATCATTAGCTTAAAGAGACACTGAAGCGGAAAAAAATATATAATATAATGAATTGGTTGTGTAGTACAGATAATTACTAGAACATTAGAAGTAAAGAAAATATTCTCATATTTTTATTTTCAGTTAGTGTTTTTTTTTAAACATTGCATCATTCTCTAATATTTGCAGTTTATACACTACTCAGCATTCTAAATGATTTTACAGAGCAGCACAGCGAACTTTTGACCTGTCCTTTGGCAGAGAAAAAGAAAATGGAGTGACAGACAGTTGAGATAACAAGCTTCAGAAGAGGAGCTCTCTGTGACTTTGAAAGTCGAGGAGCTCAATGGCTGTTTTGCATAGATAACTGGAGTTTCTCTTAAAGAGGAACTCCTTCTAAACAAACATACTGTCATAAAGTTACATTAGGTATGTTAATTAAAATAGATAGGTAATATAATCTCCTACCCACACTGTTTTAAAAGAACAGGCAAATGTTTGATTTCATGATGGCAGCCATCTTTTTGGTTGAAAGGATGTGACAGGGAGCATGAGACACAGTTCCAACTGTCCTGTGTCCTGAGCACCTCTCCCAGTTGCTAGGCAACGTGAATTACAACATAGGAAATCCCATCATGCTCTGCACAGCATCAGGGAAAAAAAGCTCAGGCTTTTTTTCTTTGATGGGTGGAGCTTTGCTAAAAATGCAGCTAAAAATGATGCTTTGTTAAGAAAAACAAAGTTCTGATGCTGTGAAACTGTTAAAGAAACACCAAGCCTTTTCAGTTCTGCTAAGTAGATTTTTAGTCCGGAGGTCCACTTTAACTTTTCCTGTACTGGAAACAATATTAGACTTATGTCTCTGCTCCTAATGTTTTATATCTTAGCTGTACTACACATACAAATCATATCATAATTTTTTTTTCGCTTCAGTGTCTCTTTAACGCCAATGACGCCAATGGGCGTGAATGCGGCGGCAGCCCCAGGACTGCCTAACGCCAATTGGCGTCAGGTCCTGGAGCAGCAGTTTCCCAGGGAACGGCCGCGCGCATGCGCGATCGTTCCCTGCCCGTTCACGGAGCTGAGCTCCGTGATTAGCCTGCTAGCAGCTGATTGCGGCTAGCAGGCTGTTTGTAAACGAAAGGGGAAAGTAATCCCCTTTGTTTACATGCGTACAGCGCTGTGGTCCCCGGCAGCGCTGTACGAGATTGGCAATCCCCGGCCACTGATTGGCTGGCGATCGCTGTCCTCTCATAGGCTGATGCCTATGAGAGGCGGAACAGGACGGAACACCAACCTGTTCAATACAGGCTCTCGGAGGGGAGGAGGGAGGGGAAGGAGGAGGGAGAGAGGGTGAAGCAGCCTATACAGGCTGCATAAAATAAAAAATAAAAACAGCGGCCGCATCGATCGGACACCTCCGGCAGCATGTCCCCTAAACGACAAAAAAAGGAGGGGAGTCCGATCACTGGGCTGTGCAGGAGGCTGAAAAACCTGCACAGCCCAGCGCAACGCAAAACAGCCTGGTCTGTAGGGGGTGGGGGGGGGGGGGTGGTTAACACTGCGGTCCTCAAGTGGTTAAAAGGCAGCCCAAACTACATCACAAAAACACTGGCAAAAATTGGAAATGCACATATAAATGAACAAAGGGAAGAGTTTTAAGAATGGTATTAAACATGAACTAGCACAAGAGAAGTGGTGAGAGAAATGGAGATAGCACAAGAGAAGTGGTAAGAGAAATGGGGCTAGCACAAGAGAAGTAGTGAGAGAAATGGAGATAGCACAAGAGAAATGGAGATAGACAGAGACACAAAGGGAGAGGAGGAAAGGGAGAGAGCGACAGGTGCGCTGGAGAGACAGCGGCTGAGAAATAAAGGAGTCAGTAAAGGACATAGAAAATTGGAAAGCTCTAAAGGTGTTTTTTGGAAGACCAAGAATGTCCAGGAGAACAGCTGAAAGGAGGGATGGTGAAGAAGAAAGAGAAGGAGGGGGAGAGCCGCAGACAAGGAAGAATATTCTCTCACACAGGAGAATGAAGACGCTTTGCCAAGACAAGCTAATCAGAAGCGACATTTGAAGAGGTGGATTTGTCCCAGCAGCTGCCAGCGTGTTTATGTGGAGCAGATGTATTCATTTTATGCAGCAGGGAGAGAAGCCAAAGACCCCCACCCCCCCATCACGTGTGTGTGGGGGGTCAACCAGCAAGCAGCTTGTTGCAAGGTAGAAATAATTTTGAAATAATCGCTGAGAAGGGACGAGAAGTGGCTGCTGGGATGATGGTGTGATAGAGAGAGGTGCGGGGTGCCGGGAACAGCTGCAAGGAGAGAATGCACAGAAGGGAGAGAGGTGAAGAGTGGATGGGAGGTAGAAATAGAGACATACACAGAGTAAGCAAGCGTTCATGTGTAGCAGTAACTTCCTTCTGAAGAGGGTGCTCCTCCTACTATCGTGTGTGTTACAGTAACCTCGAGAATACCCAAGCAGCTCACGGTGACCAAAAACCACTAGGAAAGTATAGGAGACTAAGAGAGACCAAAGAGCCCTCCTACTAAAAAGCAATATATAGTATAGTTTGCCTTCTTCACTACCTAAAGACCGCGTCACGCCATTGGGCGTGACCGCGTCGGCAGCCCCAGGAGCGCCTAACGCAAAATGGCGTCAAGTCCTGGGGCTTTCTTTTGCAGGAGATCGCGCGCGCATCTCCGGTTGTTAGGCGGAGCTCCGCCCTGCCTTCAGTCTCCCAGCGGCGATCACCGCCGTCTATTTAGTTAGTACATCGCTGTGATCTAAGGCAGCACTGTACTGTGTGACATGGCTGTCCCCCTGGGGGACACAGGAGCAATCTGCAGTAATAGGTTGAAGCCTATCACAGCCGATCGCCATGATTGGCTGACAGGGGGAGGGAGGGAGAGTAGCATAAATAAAATGAAAAAAATAGCAAAATGTAATAAAAAAAATCAAATATTTATAAAAAATAAACAAACACACCTGGGGGCTATCTGACCCCACCAACAAAGAGCTCTGTTGGTGGGAAGTAAAGGGGAGGGGGGATCCCTTGTGTGCTGAGGGTGAGGGTGGCCAATTTAACAAAAAATGGCCTGGTCTTTAGGGCGGTTTAACACTGACTGCAGTCCTCAAGTGGTTAAAATAGAAGGTATTTGCGATAATTCGGCTTTAAGCGAGCAACTATGATTTCCCACAATGCACCACTACTGAATATTCAAATTATCTCTTTATGCCCCTGGTGCCAGGCTTGCATCCAGAGCTGCTGGTATAGTAAGCTGGTATAGAAAGCCTATAGCTTATAAAATTTACAGAGCCACATCAACCCAACATGCTGTCTGCATGTTGGGTTGATGTGGCTCTGTTAATGTTTCTGTCTGCATGTTCAGTTGATGTAGCTCTGTTAATGTTTCTGTCTGCATGTTGGGTTGATGTGGCTATGTAAATTTTATAAGCTATAGGCTTGCTACACCAGCTGTTCTGGATGTAAGCTTGGCATCAAGGGCATAAAGAGATAATTTGCATATTCAGTTGTGATGCATTGTGGGAGACAATAGTTGCTCACTAAAAGAGAACTTGAACTGAAAATAAAAAAGTCAAAATAACAATACACAGGTCATACTTACCTCCTGTGTAGTCTGCTCATCAATCGCTTTCTCCTCTCCTGCGTCCCATTTGTCCACTGTGATCCATGGATTTCTCTGTCCTCATTATAAAAATGGCCATTACCCCATAACAGCTTTCTGATAAGCACACTGTTAAACTGTAATATCGCCCACTTGAGCCATAGGGAAACCTGGACATTACCTTGCACATTCAGTTGTAACTGACAGCAACTGATATATAACAGACAACTGGTTTATTTCAGTTCTGGCAAAATATTGTCCGAACTGGAAGGGATCACTGTAAGAAGAAAATGGTGAGATTCTGAGAGAAACTGAAGGTAAGGTTAGTATGTAATATTCATTTGCAGCTACTACACGTGCTTATTTTAAATCATTTTACTTGCTTCAGGTTCCCTTTAAAGCTGAATTATCACAAATACCTTCTGTTTTAAGAACGCAAACCACCGTAAACGTGAGGCGAACCTAAAAAAAACCAAAATAAAAAAAAACGCAAATACCCCCAAAGGTGATATTCTTTTCAGATTAATGTTCCCGAAAATTATGTAAAATGCAACTTTTAAGCGAAAATGTATTTGAAAATCATTTTGTAATCATTTGTGACTTTTCTTTTGCTTTTTTTAGGGGGGGGGGGGGGGGCGCTTTAACCCTCCTGGCGGTATAAAAAAATCCGCTAGGAGGCAGCGCAGCAGTTTTTTTTGTTTTTTTTTAAAATTATATCATGTAGACACATACATGATAGCCGCTGCTCAGCGGCATCCCCCCGCCCGCTTCGATCGCCTTCGGCGATCTCCGATCAGGAAATCCCGTTCAAAGAACGGGATTTCCTGGAGGGCTTCCCCCGTCGCCATGGCGACAGGGCGGGATGACGTCATTGTGAGTCCCGATCCACCCCTCAGCGCGACGGATAGCGGCGATCGAGCGCGGGGCCGCGCGCGATCGGTGTGCTGACGCAGCTAGCAAAGTGCTAGCTGCGTTCAGCAAAAAAAAAAAATTAAACAAATCGGCCCAGCAGGGCCGGAGAAAACCTCCTGCGCGGCTTACCCCGAACTACGTTCGGGGTTACCGCCAAGGAGGTTAAATACTGTATTTATTACAGCCACTGTCCATGTAATAAACAATGGGTGGGGTTATTTTATTTTATTGCTTAGGTCAATCTGTAAATATTTGATTTATTTTTATTTATTTAAGAATTTATATAGCACTGACATATTACACAGCGCTGTACAGAGAATATTGTCTTGTCACTAACTGTCCCTCACCGGGCCTCACAATCTAACCCATATCATAGCCATATGTCTATGTATGTATCATTTAGTGCATGTATCCTAGCCTAGGGCCAATTTAGGGGGAAGCCAATTAACTTATCGGTATGTTTTTGGGATGTGAGAGGAAACTGGAGTGCCCGGGGAAACCCACGCAGACACGAGGAGAACATACAAACTCCTTGCAGATGTTGACCTGACTGTGTCTGTTGTTTTCACTCACCTGGAGCAAGTACGCTCATTCTTAGCGTTTTGCAATCTCAAGTGTGAATAGGGCCTAAGAAAGACTTCCGCAGCAAACTTTACACATACATTTATCTCCTGCTTTCTGCAAACCACCCACCATTGTCCACAAGTGTGTCTATGAGCAATACGGAGGTCTAGCCCACAAGAAGCAAATCCTGTTGTCCCCACTTTCTCTTCTAAGTCCTTATTTTTGCTCTAATGTATAGATTTGTACGAATGACTAGACTAAAAAGGGGGTTACATCATTCTCCGTTTCATGTCCAGTCTCTAAAGTAGTGCCTTGATTATCTCCAAAGGCTGATACAGTAAAGGAAAATTAGTGATTGCAGAAAAGACCAGCGTTAAATTAACATTTTGTCTTTTACGCTTGAATTCTTCAAGCCTTGCCTGACTGGAGGTGTGATGTAGGTGTCTCTAAATATGTGCTGAGGCGTATCTTTTATTCAATTATATGTGCCCTAAAAAGTGGTTCCCTTTCTCAGTCCAGAAAGATGGGAGATATCGAGACAGCACATTGGAAGTATTGTCTCGCACTCAGTAATGGATCAAACCCATAGTCTTTAAGGGGAGTGCAAGAGCTAAAAAGAGGGATGACGCCCTCTATGCAGTATTCAACAAGGAGGAAAGCTGGCACATCCAAAATCAATCTTTATTAGTTTCATGTGAAAATATGGCCAATGTTTCGGAGCCGCGTAGGGCCCCTTTGTCAAGGCAATATTTGCTCTGAGGCAAAGATCTGCTTGTTGCTGCAAAAAATTCTACATAGGAATTCGGGAGCCTGGCTCCTCACACTCGCTATCAGCGATGTGTATCCGTCTGGGGGCAGCAGCAGTCAGCAGTTGACTGCTGCTGCCCCAAGACGGATACACATCGCTAATAGCGAGTGTTTTAGAGGAGCCAGGCTCCCGAATTCCTATGTAGAATTTTTTGCAGCAACAAACAGATCTTTGCCTCAGAGCAAATATTGCCTTGACAAAGGGGCCCTACGCGGCTCCGAAACGTTGGCCATATTTTCACATGAAACTAATAAAGATTGATTTTGGATGTGCCAGCTTTCCTCCTTGTTAGATATCGAGACAGGTCTGCTGCAAGGCACACAGCTCCTGAGCTATAACAACGCTAGGGGTTAATTTAACTTAAAGCGGACCCAAACCAAACATTTTTTTTAATTCAGAATATTTAGTTGCACCACTCTGACACATACAAAGATAAATAAACACTCCTTGAAGCCTATGACCATTTCAGTGCATGCTTTTCACCCTTCTCTTTTCATAACTAGGGTTATACAGGTGGCAGCCATAACGTCTGAGCTTAGCAGGAGGTTTTAGATCATGGTTTTTGTCATCAGCTACCCTCCCTCACAGGGGCATCGTCTATGTGAAATCTCACACAAGCGGAGATCACCTCCCCTGTGACATCATCAGTAGCAGCCTGTCTTTGGTTTTTGTTTTTTATCTCCTCCACCAGTCTGCCGGATTCTGTCCCGGCAATATGAAAGGAAGGGAGGGGCTCCTCCAATAAATGTAAAATATTTTATATTTGTCATCATGCACCTGAAAAAAGGCTGCTATTTATTATTATAAGTTAGAAAATGGATTTTATTTCTTGAAATCTTGAATTTTTAAATTTGGCTCCACTTTAAAGGAAGCATCCAAGCTCCTAAAAAATATGAGATCTACTTACCCGGGGCTTCCTCCAGCCCCTGGCAGCCACTGTGTCCCTTGCCGCAGCTCTGTTATCCAGGCATCCCCTCCATTTCAGATGCCGACCACACCAAGTCGGCATCCACTGCGCCTGCGTGAGAGCCGCTCACTGACGTCATCTGGAGTGTTCTGCACAGGCGAAGTATTTCTGTGCCTGCGCAGAATGCCACAGACCATGTGCCCACACTTTCTTACTTACCTGGAGGCACAGAGAGCATACCTCCCAACATTTTGAGATAACAAGGAGGGACACCTTTGAAACACAGGCCCTTGCCACACCCCTAGTCACGCCTCCACTACAACCCTAGTCAGGTATACCATAGAAAATTAATATGCAAAAGATGTTAAAATTCAAACCACACTGGTCCTTTTTATCATCATTACTTTTCCTGTATATTAACACTTGAACATAAGAATGATATCAATTTTAAAAAGCTGGGAATAACGTTTAGAGTCAATTAAATATTATTATTATATAATTTTTTATAATGTTTTTGTATTTTTATAGTGCCAACGTCTTGGTTATCTGCCTGGTATATGTTATGCAGATTTTTGTTCTAAAATGGAGTAACCCTTTGAATTTGATTATTGCTCTATATACACACAGCAGATAAATGGTCTGTGATGTCTGTGTGATCTCACAAAACAGTAGTGAATTCTCCCTTCACGACAGCAGCTGCAACTTTGACTGAGGTCCCAACTGTCCCTCTATCTTCCTCTTCGTTTGTCCCTCTTTCAGGACTGATGTACAGATCTATATAAATATATGCATTGTTCTACTGAAAAATGTATTCTGTAACTGAATGCCACTGCATATTATGTTTCAGCTGCTAAAATAGTTTGCAGCTTCAAAAACCTTTTTTTGAAAACTTGCTGAAAATCATAGGAAGGGTGTACGGCTTAGAGTAAAATATTCCCAGAATTCTCCTTCTCTTTTGCATATTGATTCATAAGTCGCACATAGCAGGAAGCTTTTGAAACACCCTCCCCTCCACCCCATGTGCTTCGCTGAGTATATACTGCAATAACACATTCATTCAATGGAGAGGATGGATCCTCCACATCCAGGAGGAGGCTGGGTATATATACAGAAGAGAACAAGTTCATAAACGCTCAACCCCCATGATAACACATACCAATCGGTGCAGGATCTAGAGAGCCAGTCCTTTAGCAAATACAGTGAAGAAAGGATCCGCAAACCAGGGTTGGCTTAGTGAAAAAATGTCCGTTCTTTATTAGAAAAATCCACATGACAGAAAATGTGCAATAAAATCACAGGATCGACTGACGCGTTTCGGGCTTACAATCTGCCCTTAGTCAACTGACTAAGGGCAGATTGTAAGCCCGATACGCGTCAGTCGATCCTGTGATTTTATTGCACATTTTCTGTCATGTGGATTTTTCTAATAAAGAACGGACATTTTTTCACTAAGCCAACCCTGGTTTGCGGATCCTTTCTTCACTATATATACAGAAGAGTTGTACATAATCACTCCCATGACACTAACAGCTGACACACCTATGCAAGGCAGCTGACACAATGATAACTGCAGAGCTATTGAGTGGGACCTGACAAACACAAGAGGAAACACAGGTGTGTCTGTGTAATACATATTGAATTACATAGAGGTGATTTAAAGGACACCCGAAGCAAACAAACTAATGAAATAAATGATTGTATCTATCTTCCTTCTTCTAAACGTGACTTTTCAAGATACTCCACACTTATTTTATGTTTGAATCTACTTTTTAAGTTTTAACTGTTTTAGCTCAATGACACATTCATTGAAGTATGCTAGAGCTAAAATCTATGAACTATTGGCACTGTATATAAACATGTCTATCTCATAATGTCATACGTCACTTCGGGTATCCTTTAAAGAGAATCTGTACTCTAAAATTATTTCAATAAAAAGCATACCATTCTATTCATTATGTTCTTCTGGCCCCCTCTGTGCTGTTTCTGTCACTCCCTGTTGCAAACCTGGCTTGTAATTGCCTGTTTTAGGCAGTGTTTACAAACAACAGACATGGCTGCTAACCAGAGTGTGATAGGCTGAGAGGAGAGCTTGGAGAGGGTGTGTATAGCTTCTGCCTATCACAAGCAGTGCTGCACATTCCACACATTCCAGCCTGAGCCCGATAGAGCCGACAGAGGAAAGAAGATAAGATTTATTACAGAGACAGTACAACTAGAAAAGGCTGCAGTAAGCCAGAGCACATTAGAACAGGTATAGGAACTTATAGGATAGAAGAAATAAGGCTCAAAATTTTGTTACAGAGTCTCTTTAATAAGGATTGTTTTCTCCTAGTTCTTGGGAAAATTATTGATATACTTTATTTACTTTCAAGAAATGACTATCTGCACTACCACTTTCATTTATAATGTCATTCTAATGAATGTATGAAACATGCAGTTCCTGAACCGTACGTCTATTAAACCTCTTCATCGTGCCTTTACTTGCTTATGATTCAATGAACACTAAGGCTTCTGTCTGTCTTTATTGTACAGCACTTCATGTATTGTGTGATTTCCTATGAACAGGTTCATGCCTACAATGCCTGTATGAAAAGACTAGCTCTATATAAGGTCACCTTTCTTAGGTGACTCTACCCCTATTGGCATAAAGACCCGTTCATAGCGCCTCCATCATCCAAGTCTGTCACTTGCAGCCTGTCCCTCGCTCCACCACCTCCATATAATAAATGCGCTAACCTCCCATCCTGTTTCTTCCAAGACATCTGTTCTTTGGAAGCGTTCCTGCATTTTTTTTAGATATAGAACCGGAGAATCTCTCCAGGGATGGCATGTTTTGAATCCCACGCCCCCAGAGCTGGAAGCAGGCGCCTGTCTTTGGCTTAATTAGCTAATTACTTGTTCTTAACTATTGGGAGGTGTTTTCAATATTTGGATGGATTCAGATCTTTATAGTGCGAGTCTCCCTCCTACCAATCCTTTAATAAAAGTTTCTCAGATTCCCCCTTTTGGGTTTTTACAGCTATTTTTCACATTTCTGTATAAGTCACATTGTTAAAGAGACTCCGTAACAAAAATTGCATCCTGTTTTTTATCATCCTACAAGTTCCAAAAGCTATTCTAATGTGTTCTGGCTTACTGCAGCACGTTCTACTATCACCATCTCTGTAATAAATCAACTTACCTCTCTCTTGTCAGACTTGTCAGCCTGTGTCTGGAAGGCTGCCAAGTTCTTCAGTGTTGTGGTTCTGTGATGCATCTCCCCCCTCCAGGCCCCTCTCTGCACACTGCCTGTGTATTATTTAGATTAGTGCAGCTTCTCTTTTCTTTCTTATCTTTTACAAGCTGGATAAATCCTCCTCTGAGCTGGCTGGGCTTTCACATACTGAGGAATTACATACAGGCAGAGCTGTCTGCACTCTGCAGGAAGAAACAGCCTGACACTTCAGTGGAAGATAGCAGCAGGGGGAAAAAAACACACAAATGATCTCTTGAGATTCAAAAGGAAGGGTGTATACAGCCTGCTTGTGTATGAATGTATTTTCTATGTGTGGACATACTGTACATCAACCTACTTCCTGTTTTGGTGGCCATTTTGTTTGTTTATAAACAAACTTTTTAAAACTGTTTTTAACCACTTAATGCGGCGAGGAGCGGCGAAATTGTGACAGAGGGTAATAGGAGATGTCCCCTAATGCACTGGTATGTTTACTTTTGTGCAATTTTAACAATACAGATTCTCTTTAAAGGAGATCTCTGGGCAAAATAAAACTGACTTTAAATCCACAAGCATATGATTTTGATGTCAAATGTAAAACTTATTTCTAAAGTGACTCTTCTACTCTCACATAATTACCGGTAAGTAAATGTGAAGTAAATAAACATTTCTTACTTTTGATAAAAACAAGGAACACCAAGAGCCCCAATAGTGTAATATGTACTGGTAAATGGTTACTAGATAGAGTAAATATTAATACTCACAAACCAGGGTTACCATTAGGCAACCACTGTAAAGGCAGGTGGGGAGATTTTCCTGACCCCACTCAGGAATAAGAAGTCGCTCTTTGTAGATGAGAAAAAAGTGGGGTCACCCCTCCACCCAGGGTGGACTGAATATTATGCAGGAGAACAGAGGCGCCAAAAGGATAAAAGGAAGCTAAGTGAGCTTAAAAAAACAAATTCTTGGTAAATAGAGGAGGTAGTGGTGGACTTGCCTCCTCCAAGTAGACACACAACGACTGTAGTAAAGATAGTCAATATATTTTATTTATGAACTCCAAATATGCAACGCGTTTCGCAGGTTTGATCCCGCTTCATCAGGCAATAACAACGGAGCAATAGCATATGTGGTCAGTAGAAGAGCCAGGCACCTCTGTGAATGTCTTACTTTTGGTTTCCTGTGTTTTTTTTTTCTTTCACAACAAGCCCCTTTGGTTTTACCCAAATTTACGGGGTTAAAGTTTGTGCTGACCAGACCTTATCATGAGTACCACTATGCAAGCAAATGGGTTTACCTTTATCCATCCTGCTAGGGGAAAACAAATGGTTAGAAACAGATGAAGGAGAACATGGCTGCTCCTCAATGATGTTTTTTCTTACACAGTCCATCGTATGTAACTCTAAAGGTGCGTACACACCTCTAGACTTTTTTCAGCCATTGGGAATTGGGACTAGAGTTGGGCCGAACCTCCGATTTTAGGTTCGCGAACCGGGTTCGCGAACTTTCGCGGAACGTTCGGTTCGCGTTAAAGTTCGCGAACCGCAATAGACTTCAATGGGGATGCGAACTTTGAAAAAAAAAAAAATTATGCTGGCCACAAAAGTGATGGAAAAGATGTTTCAAGGGGTCTAACACCTGGAGGGGGGCATGGCGGAGTGGGATACACGCCAAAAGTCCCCGGGAAAAATCTGAATTTGACACAAAGCAGCGTTTTAAGGGCAGAAATCACATTGAATGCTAAATGACAGGCCTAAAGTGCTTTAAAACATCTTGCATGTGTATACATCAATCAGGTAGTGTAATTAAGGTACTGCTTCACACTGACACACCAAACTCACCGTGTAACGCACCGCAAACAGCTGTTTGTACTAGTGACGGCCGTGCTGGACTGGTGCGCACCATGGCGAGAGTGCAGGTTTTGGTGGCTTTACAGCCCATATGGTCGGCCTGGCTGATGTAGCTGAATGACAGAACAGTGACTGTCCAGCTGATCAAATTTGGTCTGACCACAATGAAGCAACGACCTTATCTTTTGTGTGCCCCCCGAGACACTCATCTAGGCGCCGGTCATTGCTTCATTGTGATACGCAAGCCCCTTCACCACGGCAAGGTAATGATCACGAAGGGGAATGGGCGCATGTACATGCCTTTTCTTTTGTTGTTGCAGCTGCCCTCAGTGCAGCCAGAAAAATTAGGCAGTCATGTACACGCACCATAAAAATTATTACAGCGGCCGCTGCTAGCAGCGGCCTAAAAAATTCAGCAATCCGCCTGGAGTCCCGGACCCTGTTGGTGGTGGCGGAGAAGGTAGTGAAGCGGCCTGCAGGCAGACATGCTGTGTGGAGGGACTGGGAGCGACTTAGTCTTTTTGGGGCAGGCCAGGCAGCCAGTCACACGGCGTGCAGGCAGAGATGCTGTGTGTGCGGGGACTGACTTAGTCTTGGGGCGGGCAGCAGCCCTCCGGGATCCATGCCTCATTCATTTTGATAAAGGTGAGGTACTTAACACTTTTGTGACTTAGGCGACTTCTCTTCTCTGTGACAATGCCTCCAGCTGCGCTGAAGGTCCTTTCTGAGAGGACGCTTGCGGCAGGGCAGGAGAGAAGTTGGATGGCAAATTGGGACAGCTCTGGCCACAGGTCAAGCCTGCGCACCCAGTAGTTCAAGGGTTCCTCATCGCTGTTCACAGCAGTGTCTACATCCACACTTAAGGCCAGGTAGTCGGCTACCTGCCGGTCGAGGCGTTGGTGGAGGGTGGATCCGGAAGGGCTACGGCGAGGCGTTGGACTAAAGAATGTCCGCATGTCCGACATCACCATGAGATCGCTGGAGCGTCCTGTCTTTGACTGCGTGGACACGGGAGGAGGATTAGTGGCAGTGGTACCTTGCTGGCGTTGTGCCGTCACATCACCCTTAAAGGCATTGTAAAGCATAGTTGACAGCTGGTTCTGCATGTGCTGCATCCTTTCCACCTTCCGGTGAGTTGGTAACAGGTCCGCCACTTTGTGCCTGTACCGAGGGTCTAGTAGTGTGGCCACCCAGTACAGCTCATTCCCCTTGAGGTTTTTTATACGGGGGTCCCTCAACAGGCAGGACAGCATAAAAGACGACATCTGCACAAAGTCGGATCCAGTACCCTCCATCTCCTCTTGCTCTTCCTCAGTGACGTCAGGTAAGTCAACCTCCTCCCCCCAGCCGCGAACAATACCACGGGAAGGTTGAGCAGCACAAGCCCCCTGCGACGCCTGCTGCGGTTGTTCTCCTGCCGCTGTCCCCTCCTCCTCCTCCTCCCCCAAAGAAACACCTTGCTCATCATCCTCTGAGTCTGACTCGTCTTCTGCACACGACCTCTCTTCTTCCTCCTCCTCCCCCCTCTGTGCTGCCGCAGGTGTTGAGGAAACAGCTGGGTCTGATGAAAATTGGTCCCATGCCTGTTCCTGCCGTAACGGTTCCTGGTCACGCTCATTCGCAGCTTCATCCGCCACTCTACGCACAGCACGCTCCAAGAAGTACGAGTAGGGAATTAAGTCGCTGATGGTGCCCTCACTGCGGCTCACCAGGTTGGTCACCTCCTCAAACGGCCGCATGAGCCTGCATGCATTTTTCATCAGTGTCCAGTTGTCGGGCCAGAACATCCCCATCTTCCCAGACTGTTTCGTTCTACTCCAGTTGTAGAGGTACTGGGTGACGGCTTTCTTCTGTTCTAGCAGGCGGGAGAACATGAGCAGGGTCGAGTTCCAGCGAGTGGGGCTATCGCAAATGAGGCGTCTCACCGGCATGTTGTTTTTACGCTGAATTTCTGCAAATCGTGCCATGGCTGTGTAAGAGCGCCTCAAATGCCCACAGAACTTCCTGGCCTGCTTCAGGACATCCGCTAAGGCAGGGTACTTTGCCACAAATCTTTGAACCACTAGATTCATGACATGTGCCATGCAGGGTATGTGTGTCAGCTTCCCCATATGCAAAGCGGCAAGCAGATTGCTGCCGTTGTCGCACACCACGTTGCCTATCTCCAGGTGGTGCGGGGTCAGCCACTCATCCACCTGTTTCTTAAGAGCAGCCAGGAGAGCTGCTCCAGTGTGACTCTCCGCTTTGAGACAAGCCATGTCTAAGATGGCGTGACACCGTCGTACCTGGCATGCAGCATAGGCCCTGCGGAGCTGGGGCTGTGTAGCTGGAGAGGAGAACTGCCACTCAGCCAAGGAGGAGGAGGAGGACAGCGAAGAGCATGTAGCAGGAGGAGAGGAGGTGGCAGGAGGCCTGCCTGCAAGCCGTGGAGGTGTCACAATTTGGTCCGCCGCTTTCTGCTTGCCATCGTTCACCACCAGGTTCACCCAATGGGCTGTGTAGGTAATGTAGCGGCCCTGCCCGTGCTTGGCAGACCAGCCATCCGTGGTCAGGTGTACCCTTGACCCAACGCTCTTCGCAAGAGATGACACCACTTGCCTCTCAACTTCACGGTGCAGTTGGGGTATGGCCTTTCTCGAAAAATAAGTGCGGCCTGGCATCTTCCACTGCGGTGTTCCGATGGCCACAAATTTACGGAAGGCCTCAGAGTCCACCAGCCGGTATGGTAACAGCTGGCGAGCTAACAGTTCCGCCACGCCAGCTGTCAGACGCCGGGCAAGGGGGTGACTGGCCAAAAGTGGCTTCTTCCGCTCAAACATTTCCTTCACGGACACCTGACTGCTGCTGTGGGCAGAGGAGCAGGAACCGCTCAAGGGCAGAGGCGGAGTGGAGGAGGGTGCCTGTGAAGGTGCAAAGGAGAAAGCGGCAGAAGCAGATGATGCACCTGAAGGAGGAAGAGGAGAAGGAGGGTGACTTTTCTTTTGTGTGCTGCTGCTGCTTTTGCTCAGGTGGCCATCCCATTGCTGTTTGTGCCTTTTCTCCAGGTGCCTTCGTAAGGCACTTGTCCCTACGTGAGTGTTGGCCTTTCCACGGCTCAATTTTTGTTGGCAGAGCGAACAGATGGCTTTGGTCCGATCTGAGGCACACACATTAAAAAATTTCCACACCGCTGAGCCACCCTGGGATGTGGGCACTATGGGGACCTCAGCAGCTGATGCTGAAGGGCAAGTTGGCTGGCTGTACATAGGTGGCGATACATGGTGCCGGACTCTGCCACCAGCTGTTTCTGACGAAGAGCTGCCCCAGCTTCTTTCAGCAACTTCTCTCCTCCTACTACTCTCTGACTCCCCCTCTGAACTGTCCCCCTCTTCATCTCCTCTATTGGGAACATACAGAGGATCCCTATTACCGTCATCATCGTAGTCCTCCTGCCCAGCTTCGCTTGCCTCAGACAAATCCAAACTTGCACCATCAGTAGGTCCTTCATCCTCCTGACACGTTACATCCATAGTGTTGCCGCGTAACTCAGACATATTAGCTGGTGAAAATTCATCTGGCTGTAACAACAATGGCTGTGCATCAGTGATTTCAACACTAAATAATTCTTGCGAAGTGTCAAATGCAGCGGAAGTGGTGCTAGTAGTAGCGCTGGTGGCTGAGCAAGATGAGGTGTTCTGTGTCGCTAAATACTCAACCACGTCCTGACAATCTTGGGAGGTGATGGGACGTGCCTTCTTCCGAGCACTGTACTGTGGGCCAGGTCCACACGAACTTACATTTACACGACCTCGCGCAGACCTGCCGGGTGGCCTTCCTCTGCCTCTGCCACTACCTCTTCCTCTTCCTCTACCTGTTTTGTCCATATTGGGTATGCACGGAGTGGTATATCACACTGCGTGCACTCACGTAGGTAGGTGGGTTCACTTAACTGCACAGGTATGCGCACTGATGCGGTGGGTTCACTGAACAGAACAGGTATACAGTGGCGGGTTCACAGAACAGGTATGCAGTGGCAGGATCACTGAACACAATAGGTATGCAGTGGCGTGTTCACTAAACAGGTATACAGTGGCGGGTCCACTGAACAGAACAGGTATACAGTGGCGGGTTCACAGAACAGGTATACAGTGGCGGGTCCACTGAACAGAACAGGTATACAGTGGCGGGTCCACTGAACAGAACAGGTATACAGTGGCGGGTCCACTGAACAGAACAGGTATACAGTGGCGGGTCCACTGAACAGAACAGGTATACAGTGGCGGGTTCACAGAACAGGTATACAGTGGCGGGTCCACTGAACAGAACAGGTATACAGTGGCGGGTTCACAGAACAGGTATGCAGTGGCAGGATCACTGAACACAATAGGTATGCAGTGGCGTGTTCACTAAACAGGTATACAGTGGCGGGTCCACTGAACAGAACAGGTATACAGTGGCGGGTCCACTGAACAGAACAGGTATACAGTGGCGGGTCCACTGAACAGAACAGGTATACAGTGGCGGGTTCACAGAACAGGTATACAGTGGCGGGTCCACCGAACAGAACAGGTATACAGTGGCGGGTTCACAGAACAGGTATGCAGTGGCAGGATCACTGAACACAATAGGTATGCAGTGGCGTGTTCACTAAACAGGTATACAGTGGCGGGTCCACTGAACAGAACAGGTATACAGTGGCGGGTTCACAGAACAGGTATACAGTGGCGGGTCCACTGAACAGAACAGGTATACAGTGGCGGGTCCACTGAACAGAACAGGTATACAGTGGCGGGTCCACTGAACAGAACAGGTATACAGTGGCGGGTCCACTGAACAGAACAGGTATACAGTGGCGGGTTCACAGAACAGGTATACAGTGGCGGGTCCACTGAACAGAACAGGTATACAGTGGCGGGTTCACAGAACAGGTATGCAGTGGCAGGATCACTGAACACAATAGGTATGCAGTGGCGTGTTCACTAAACAGGTATACAGTGGCGGGTCCACTGAACAGAACAGGTATACAGTGGCGGGTCCACTGAACAGAACAGGTATACAGTGGCGGGTCCACTGAACAGAACAGGTATACAGTGGCGGGTTCACAGAACAGGTATACAGTGGCGGGTCCACCGAACAGAACAGGTATACAGTGGCGGGTTCACAGAACAGGTATGCAGTGGCAGGATCACTGAACACAATAGGTATGCAGTGGCGTGTTCACTAAACAGGTATACAGTGGCGGGTCCACTGAACAGAACAGGTATACAGTGGCGGGTTCACTGAACAGGTATACAGTGGCGGGTCCACTGAACAGAACAGGTATACAGTGGCGGGTCCACTGAACAGAACAGGTATACAGTGGCGGGTCCACTGAACAGAACAGGTATACAGTGGCGGGTTCACAGAACAGGTATACAGTGGCGGGTCCACTGAACAGAACAGGTATACAGTGGCGGGTTCACAGAACAGGTATGCAGTGGCAGGATCACTGAACACAATAGGTATGCAGTGGCGTGTTCACTAAACAGGTATACAGTGGCGGGTCCACTGAACAGAACAGGTATACAGTGGCGGGTCCACTGAACAGAACAGGTATACAGTGGCGGGTCCACTGAACAGAACAGGTATACAGTGGCGGGTTCACAGAACAGGTATACAGTGGCGGGTCCACTGAACAGAACAGGTATACAGTGGCGGGTTCACAGAACAGGTATGCAGTGGCAGGATCACTGAACACAATAGGTATGCAGTGGCGTGTTCACTAAACAGGTATACAGTGGCGGGTCCACTGAACAGAACAGGTATACAGTGGCGGGTTCACTGAACAGGTATACAGTGGCGGGTCCACTGAACAGAACAGGTATACAGTGGCGGGTTCACAGAACAGGTATGCAGTGGCAGGTTCACTGAACACAACAGGTATGCAGTGGCAGGTTCACTGAACACAACAGGTATGCAGTGGCGGGTTCACTGAACAGGTATACAGTGGCGGGTCCACTGAACAGAACAGGTATACAGTGGCGGGTCCACTGAACAGAACAGGTATACAGTGGCGGGTCCACTGAACAGAACAGGTATACAGTGGCGGGTTCACAGAACAGGTATACAGTGGCGGGTCCACTGAACAGAACAGGTATACAGTGGCGGGTTCACAGAACAGGTATGCAGTGGCAGGATCACTGAACAGGTATGCAGTGGCAGGATCACTGAACAGGTATGGAGTGGCAGGATCACAGTACAGGTATGCAGTGGGCTGAGGGCTCACTGAACAGAACAGGTATGCAGTGGCAGGATCACTGAACAGGTATGGAGTGGCAGGATCACAGTACAGGTATGCAGTGGGCTGAGGGCTCACTGAACAGAACAGGTATGCAGTGGCAGGATCACTGAACAGGTATGCAGTGGCAGGATCACTGAACAGGTATGCAGTGGCAGGATCACAGTACAGGTATGCAGTGGGCTGAGGGCTCACTGAACAGAACAGGTATGCAGTGGCAGGATCACTGAACAGGTATGGAGTGGCAGGATCACAGTACAGGTATGCAGTGGGCTGAGGGCTCACTGTTACAGAATAGGTATGCAGTGGCAGGATCACTGAACAGGTATGCAGTGGCAGGATCACTGAACAGGTATGCAGTGGCAGGATCACAGTACAGGTATGCAGTGGGCTGAGGGCTCACTGAACAGAACAGGTATGCAGCCAGGAAGAAGTTAAGCCTAACTAATCTTTCCCTATATGAGAGACTGCAGCAGCTCGCCCTACTCTCACTAATGCAGGCACACGAGTGGCCGTAATGGCCGCCGCTGCCTGCCTTATATAAGGGGGGGTGGGGCTCCAGGGGCTAGTGTAGCCTAATTGGCTACACTGGGCCTGCTGACTGCGATGTAGAGGGTCAAAGTTGACCCTCAGTGCATTATGGGGCGAACCGAACTTCTTCCGCAAAAGGTTCGCGTGCGGTACCCGCACGCGAACCACCTACGTTCGCGCGAACCACGTTCGCCGGCGAACCGTTCGGCCCAACTCTAATTGGGACCCGATCCCATAGGGAAACATCGTTGGCCGGCCTGTGCAGACGCTTTTCAGCTATGTAGCTGATGATGCACTCTGTTGCTATGCGGGTGGGGGAAAGAGTTGACGGAGCAGTATGTGTATGATGTCACTTCCCAGGTGGGCGAGCAGTACAGACAACGCGATTTTGTGTCATGTGACGATATGCACGTGATGCCGTTATCATGGAGTCACGATGCAGGAAGCGGCGAGTGTGTAAGTATTAACCGCCGCTAATCACCCGCTCGCGACTCTGCAGGGAGGGTGAATCTGAAGAATCTGGTTTTCCTTTCGGCGGGCCAGATGAGCAGCACACGTGGTCCGTAGTATGCCCAGTGCTGCACTAGTGTGTGGATAGGTCCAGGATAAAGGAGAGCAGATAAATTCTGGTCCACTTCGCTCTGCTGTCGTTTACAGCTCTGAGTCAAGATTAGAGCTGGAATTCAGCAGGACAGGTACAGAGAGCTAACAGTGAGTGAGGGATACTGACTGTGTGTGATGTATGCATGGAGTATGTGTTTGCATTTTGTGTGCTCTATACAGTATGTAAAGATGGATGTGCTGTTTTTGGTTCTGAGGGCTCATGCACACTTATAATGCACATGTCAATGCATTGTCCCTCACTCTCCTTGTGCCATTGTACTCTTGAAAATAAACTAATTTTCAGTTGAAAACATCCCAGAAACACAAGAGATGAGTGTGTCATCTGTAAAAATGCATCCTGTCCTGTGGTAATGCAGAAGATAGAAATGCATGGTAATATGAAAGGTGTGTGTGTATGTATGCGTGCATATATATACAGTGGCTTGCAAAAGTATTCAGCCCCCTTGCAGTTTTCCACATTTTGTCATATTACTGCCACAAACGTGAATCATTTTTATTGGAATTCCACATGAAACACCAATACAAAGTGGTGTACACGTGAGAAGTTAAACAAAATCATATATGATTCCAAACATTTTTTACAAATCAATAACTGCAAAGTGGGGTGTGCATAATTATTCAGCCCCCTTTGGTCTGAGTGCAGTCAGTTGCCTATAGACATTGCCTGATGAGTGCTAATGACTAAATAGAGTGCACCTGTGTGTAATCTAATGTCAGTACAAATACAGCTGCTCTGTGATGGCCTCAGAGGTTGTCTAAGAGAATATTGGGAGCAACAACACCATGAAGTCCAAAGAACACACCAGATAGGTCAGGGATAAAGTTATTGAGAAATTTAAAGCAGGCTTAGGCTACAAAAAGATTTCCAAAGCCTTGAACATCCCACAGAGTACTGTTCAAGCGATCATTCAGAAATGGAAGGAGTATGGCACAACTGTACACCTACCAAGACAAGGCCATCCACCTAAACTCACAGGCCAAACAAGGAGAGCGCTGATCATAAATGCATTCAAGAGGCCCATGGTGACTCTGGAAGAACTGCAGAGATCTACAGCTCAGGTGGGGGGATCTGTCCATAGGACACTCTATTAGTCGTGCACTGCACAAAATTGGCCTTTATGGAAGAGTGGCAAGAAGAAAGCCATTGTTAACAGAAAAGCATAAGAAGTCCCGTTTGCAGTTTGCCACCATCCATGTGGGGGGCATAGCAAACATGTGGAAGAAGGTGCTCTGGTCAGATGAGACCAAAACGGAACTTTTTGGCCAAAATGCAAAACGCTACGTGTGGCAGAAAGCTAACACTGCACATCACTCTGAACACACCATTCCCACTGTCAAATATGGTGGTGGCAGCATCATGCATCGTGCATCTCTTCAGCAGGGACAGGGAAGCTGGTCAGAGTTGATGGGAAGATGGATGGAGCCAAATACAGGGCAATCTTGGAAGAAAACCTCTTGGAGTCTGCAAAAGACTTCAGACTGAGGCGAAGGTTCACCTTCCAGCAGGACAACGATCCTAAACATAAAAACAGGGCGACAATGGAATGGTTTAAAACAAAACATATCCATGTGTTAGAATGGCCCAGTCAAAGTCCAGATCTAAATCCAATCGAAAATCGGTGACAAGATCTGAAAACTGCTGTTCACAAACACTGTCCATCTAATCTGACTGAGCTGGAGCTGTTTTGCAAAGAAGACTGGGCAAGGATTTCAGTCTCTAGATGTGCAAAGCTGGTAGAGACATACCCTAAAAGACTGGCAGCTGTAATTGCAGAAAAAAGTGATTCTACAAAGTATTGACTCAGGGGGGCTGAATAATTACGCACACCCCACTTTGCAGTTATTTATTTATAAAAAATGTTTGGAATCATGTATGATTTTCGTTCCACTTCTCACGTGTACACTGCTTTGTATTGGTCTTTCACGTAGAATTCCAATACAATTGATTCATGTTTGTAGCAGTAATATGACAAAATGTGGAAAACTTCAAGGGTGCCGAATACTTTTGCAAGCCACTGTATAATACAGTACAGTGGCGTAGCAATAAGGGTTGCAGAGGTTGCTACCGCATCGGGGCCCTAGGGCCACAGGGGCCTCCTTCAACCACAATATTAGCTCCTTATTGTTCCGGTGCTCGTAATAATCACTTCTATAGATGCTTTGCATAGTAGTAATCATTAACAAACTGTTCCCCATCCCCGTCTTGCTGCTCTGACACTGTGGTTGTCCTTGGCAGGTTTTGGTGCACTGTATCATTTGTTATGTGTAGAGTGTTTAGATATTTTATATGTTAAACCAAATATTTTCTATATGGCTCACATTTATGCTCTGACCAGGTAAGAGACTAATGGACTTCTACTTAAAGGACCTCTGTCGTAAAGATCTTAACATTTAAAATACATGTAAACATATACAAATAAGAAGTACATTCTTTCCAGAGTAAAATGAGCCATAAATGACTTTTCTCCTATGTTGCTGTCACAATAGTAAGTAGTAGAAATCTGACATTACTGACAGATTGTGGACTAGCCCATCTTCTCATGGGGTGTTCTCGGGCCTTTCTTTATTTTTAAAAGCACTTAGTGAATGGCTGTTGCTCCATCCAACCGCCAAATAAGTGTTCAGCTAGCAGGGAGGCTGGCCAACATCTTTGTATAAATCTTTTTCAGGGAATGTCTTTATAAAGAATAAAGGCCATGCTAAGAATCCCCTATGGAGGGATGGACTTAGGCCCCGTTCACACTTGCGGTTTTGCGAAAACCGCACCGGATGTCCGGACCGCACCGGAGCTGGATCGGACCTGAACCGTACGGTTCCTGTCCGGATCCGGTCCGGATCCGGTCCGGTTGCATACGGTTTCCGTGCGGTATGAACACGGTTGCGGTCCGGATCCGGATTCTTAAAGAGATAACAACCTGTATAAATACCTGGGGTTCTGGGAGGTCAGCAGAAGCTCTGGGGTCATTGTTGGAGACAGCTGGATGTGTGGAGACCATCCTTGGATACAGAGACAGCAGTTGGGACCATGGATCCAGTCATTTTTTACGCTTATTACCTGGGAATTCTCTCCTTCCTGTTGTTTACCTACTACTATGTGGGGAGAAGGCGTGCTCCTCGCAGGAGATGGTGGGTGCACCCTCTACTAGCCAGGAGGCAGAGGAAGGGAGAGTTCCAGGCCCTCTACCGGGACCTCAGACGACACCCACAGAAGTTCTACAGCTACACTCGGATGTCTATTCCCCTGTAAGTATATAGGCCTAAATACACCAACCCCCACCATTCCTAAACACCCCACCCTCACCCCCACAACACCTCATCCCTGTATACCTAGCTAAACACACCACCCTGACCCCCACACCCCTGTATACCTAGCTATACAGTACACCCCCACCCTCCACAACACTCCCAAACCTCTGTAAACACACCTCCCCCATCCTCCACCCAACACCTTGTCCCACAACATACTTTACAGCTTCTTCCTTTCCATCTCCTGACAGGTTTGATACCCTTTTGGAGATGGTGAAGGATGACCTTAGGAAGAAGGATACCACGTTCAGGAGAGCAGTCACACCACAAGAACAACTACTCATCACACTGAGGTATGTAAAAACAAATTTTTTTATTGCAAAAACAACCACTTTCCAACATGGAAACATTCTTCCAACATGGAAGACAAAAAAATAACATATCTATGGTATAGCCCGGTCAGTTTTAAGGAACACCAACCACCAACTTTGTGCTGGAAGAGTTGTAGGGCATAGCTGCCCAAGTGTCTTTCGGGGAAACCAGGCCCTAATAAATTGAAGTGCTTCAAAAACCTAACCACTGGCACAGGACCCTCTGAGCCATGGATGAAGGACACAGGTCAGTGAAAAGGCTAGGCCTCTCACCGACCAGTCAAGGTGTCCTTCATCCATGGCTCCAAGGGTCTTGTGCAAGTGGTTAGGAACAAGAACAAAGTGAGGAGCAAGAGGAACCGATGGCAGAGGAGCAGGACTACAGGTGCAGTGCAACAGGCACAAGGTTGTGACCCAGGTAGTGTCTTTCGGGGACACCAGGCCCTAAAATTGAAGTGCTTCAAAAACCTAACCACTGGCACATGACCCTCTGAGCCATGGATGAAGGACACAGGTCAGTGAAAAGGCTAGGCCTCTCACCGACCAGTCAAGGTGTCCTTCATCCATGGCTCCAAGGGTCTTGTGCAAGTGGTTAGGAACAAGAACAAAGTGAGGAGCAAGAGGAACCGATGGCAGAGGAGCAGGACTACAGGTGCAGTGCAACAGGCACAAGGTTGTGACCCAGGTAGTGTCTTTCAGGGACACCAGGCCCTAAAATTGAAGTGCTTCAAAAACCTAACCACTGGCACATGACCCTCTGAGCCATGGATGAAGGACACAGGTCAGTGAAAAGGCTAGGCCTCTCACCGACCAGTCAAGGTGTCCTTCGTCCATGGCTCCAAGGGTCTTGTGCAAGTGGTTAGGAACAAGAACAAAGTGAGGAGCAAGAGGAACCGATGGCAGAGGAGCAGGACTACAGGTGCAGTGCAACAGGCACAAGGTTGTGACCCAGGTAGTGTCTTTCGGGGACACCAGGCCCTAAAATTGAAGTGCTTCAAAAACCTAACCACTGGCACATGACCCTCTGAGCCATGGATGAAGGACACAGGTCAGTGAAAAGGCTAGGCCTCTCACCGACCAGTCAAGGTGTCCTTCACCCATGGCTCCAAGGGTCTTGTGCAAGTGGTTAGGAACAACAAAGTAAGGAACAAGAGGAATCAAAGGCACAGGTGCAGGACTACAGGTGCAGTGCAACAGGCACAAGGTTGTGACCCAGGTAGTGTCTTTCGGGGACACCAGGCCCTAAATTATTAGTGCTTCTAAAACCTAACGACTGGCACAGGACCCTCTGAGCCATGGATGAAGGACACAGGTCAGTGAAAAGGCTAGGCCTCTCACCGACCAGTGAAGGTGTCCTTCACCCATGGCTCCAAGGGTCTTGTGCAAGTGATTAGGATCAACAAAGTAAGGAACAAGAGGAATCAAAGGCACAGGTGCAGGACTACAGGTGCAGTGCAACAGGCACAAGGTTGTGACCCAGGTAGTGTCTTTCGGGGACACCAGGCCCTAAAGTTCAAGTCCAGCAAAACCAAAAGTTAAAAAGCCCTGTGATGGTATCCTTCCTCCGAGGATCGGAGGTATTCAGAGGAGCATGTCCAGGAACAATTTGACTTTTTTTTTCAAATTGTATCGGCACCACTACTAGAAAAGGTGGGAGTTGCTGCCTGGAAATCTGGACTCTCTTGGGTGCTGGTCGTGGATGAGCTGGACCCTGACAGCGGTGGCCCATATTGACTGCCTCTGTAGGCGGTGTACATCTGTGATGATTGCCAGGTGGGCACCGCTGTTGGTTGTGGGGGTCTAAAAATTGGTGGTTGCAATAATGGCGTGTCCATGTGCTGTTTAATCACCTCCAGCAAATTGGAATGGCACGCCATCAGGTTTTGGGAAGGCACCTTTTCCAGATATGGTATTAGAGACATCACAGTGTGAAAACACGGGTGTGCCTGCAATTTCAGTAGTTCCTTGCTTTGTTGATGCATTTGCTGCATCATGTTCTGCAGCTGGCCCACCGACTGATGATGCTGCGCACGCAGTTGGTCGATTTCTCCTCTGTGCATCTCATGCATCATTTTAAGCTCGTCCCTGTAGTGCCCATGTACAGCGTCGAGCTCACATTGCAGTGAAGTGATGTGGGACTTGTACTGCTCCATGATATGGCCCCTGTCCTCATCTTGCAACTGCCGGGTTATGAGAGTTTGGTGGCTCTGAAGAATCCCGAGAAGTCCGGAGACAGCCCCGGACATCTCGGACTCTGTCTCTCTCCTTGTTGGGGGAAGGGTACCTCGACGCCTCACTGGTGTGGTGGTCCTCACTGGTGGTGTGGCAGCATCTTCCCGTCCTCTGGCCTGTGTCGGGGTTGCCCTGCGCGCTGGTTGTGCTGCAGTCTCTCGGTGCTCCTCACTTTGTTCTTGTTCCCCTGGAGCTTCCATAGCGGTCGATTGTGGAGGTTCAGCTTCTTCCACACTCGGTCCTGCAACCTCAACATCCAAGCTCTCTTCTGCCAAGTCATCATCAAAGGAGAGAGTTGGGATTAAGGACTCCCTCCTCCTACTCCTCTCCTCGGGGCAATAGGTTACATCGGCGACGTCATCATCCACCAAGCTCTCCTCACTGCTGAACCGTGCCTCCTGGGTCGGTTCCTCTTGCTCCAAATTGTCTTCAGTCCTGTAGATAAAAACAATATTTATTGGTGTGCCAAACAGCATGTGGCGTCAATTCACAGAGCTAGCAAACACTAGCAATCACTTTATCAACCGTTTCTACCCAACATTTGATAAAGCTTGTGAGAAAAGTTCGCTAGCCATGGGAATTGAGGCCATAGCAATACATGGCCGAAGTCATGGTAAATGAGCTCTCAGTTCCTGCCCACAGTTGTGGTACTTACAGTCTAGGTTCCAGGCTTGCATTGATGAAAGACAATTGCTTGGCAAATTGGTAGTCTTTTTTTCGCCTTCCCCCGCCACTGCCACTTCGTTCGTCAAGTTTTTTCTTCCGTAGCCATTTCACATATGCATCCCGTATATTGCGCCACCTTGTCTTGAACCTTTCTCCTGTAACGACATGAAAAATTGATTTCGATTATTTCTCTTGTAGGTACATCGCAACTGGACAAACATATACATCGCTACATGTCACATTTCGTATTGGGAAGAGCACGGTGGCAGGCATCGTCGTGAGGACTTCGAGGATCCTTTGGACGCGACTGAGGGCCAGATACATGCCTGTGCCGGACACCACGAAATGGGAGGAGATCGCCCAGGGCTTCTGGACCGAGTGCAAGTTTCCTAATTGTGTTGGCGCACTGGATGGGAAACACATCCGGATTCAGAAACCCGTGGGGAGTGGCAGCCATTATTTCAACTATAAAAAATACTTCAGCATTGTTCTAATGGCAGTGGCAGATGCGGACTACAAGTTTGTGTACGTGGATGTGGGGTCGTACGGTAGTTCCAATGACTCTGGAATTTTCCAGCGTACGACCCTTTGCCGGCTGATGGAGGAAGGCAGACTGCGTCTCCCCCGTGACAGACCCTGGCCTGGGACAAGGGCACCGGCCTACCCCTATGTGTTTGTGGGGGACGAGGCCTTCGCCCTGTCCGACCATGTAATGCGTCCGTACCCAGACAGGGGACTTGATGCCAGCCAGCTACACTTCAATGCTCGGTTGAGCCGTGCAAGGAGAATGGTGGAGTGCACATTTGGGATCCTGGTGTCAAAGTGGAGGGTGTTCCACACGCCCATGCTGCTGAAACCGGGCAACGCAGTTGTCGTGGTGAAGGCAGCATGCATCCTCCACAACTTTGTGCGGCAGGAGGAAAGAGAGACTCCGGAACCCCCGAATGTGCTTCCACTAATGCCCCTGCGGAGGTATGCAACCAGGCCAAGGGTAGTGTCACTGCGGAACAGGGACCAACTGAGACTTTATTTTACCACACCACCAGGACGAGGGTGAATGTTTGGTTTTTAATATGTTTTGTTGAAATGTGTTTATTTTGGAGTTTCAAGTTTTTGAGTGATTTTAAATGTATTAATTTTTTACAATAAATTGATGTATAATAATTGGTCATTGTGTATGTTTTATGTGCACAGGTGGGGTACATCGCAGGTGGGTGGGATACATCACAGGTGGGTGGGATACATCACAGGTGGGTGGGATACAGCACAGGTGGGGTACAGGTGGGTGGGATACATCACAGGTGGGATACATCACAGGTGGGGTAGAGGTGGGTGGGATACATCACAGGTGGGGTAGAGGTGGGTGGGATACATCACAGGTGGGGTACTGGTGGGTGGGATACATCACAGGTGGGATACATCACAGGTGGGGTACAGGTGGGTGTGATACATCACAGGTGGGTGGGATACAGCACAGGTGGGGTAGAGGTGGGTGGGATACATCACAGGTGGGGTACTGGTAAGTGGGATACATCACAGGTGGGATACATCACAGGTGGGGTACAGGTGGGTGTGATACATCACAGGTGGGTGGGATACAGCACAGGTGGGGTAGAGGTGGGTGGGATACATCACAGGTGGGGTACTGGTGGGTGGGATACATCACAGGTGGGATACATCACAGGTGGGGTACAGGTGGGTGTGATACATCACAGGTGGGTGGGATACAGCACAGGTGGGGTACAGGTGGGTGGGATACATCACAGGTGGGATACATCACAGGTGGGGTAGAGGTGGGTGGGATACATCACAGGTGGGGTAGAGGTGGGTGGGATACATCACAGGTGGGGTAGAGGTGGGTGGGATACATCACAGGTGGGTGGGATACAGCACAGGTGGGGTAGAGGTGGGTGGGATACATCACAGGTGGGGTACTGGTGGGTGGGATACATCACAGGTGGGATACATCACAGGTGGGGTACAGGTGGGTGTGATACATCACAGGTGGGTGGGATACAGCACAGGTGGGGTAGAGGTGGGTGGGATACATCACAGGTGGGGTACTGGTGGGTGGGATACATCACAGGTGGGATACATCACAGGTGGGGTACAGGTGGGTGTGATACATCACAGGTGGGTGGGATACAGCACAGGTGGGGTACAGGTGGGTGGGATACATCACAGGTGGGATACATCACAGGTGGGGTAGAGGTGGGTGGGATACATCACAGGTGGGGTAGAGGTGGGTGGGATACATCACAGGTGGGGTAGAGGTGGGTGGGATACATCACAGGTGGGGTACAGGTGGGTGGGATACATCACAGGTGGGGTACAGGTGGGTGGGATACATCACAGGTGGGGTACAGGTGGGTGGGATACATCACAGGTGGGTGGGATACATCACAGGTGGGATACATCACAGGTGGGGTACAGGTGGGTGGGATACATCACAGGTGGGGTACTGGTGGGTGGGATACATCACAGGTGGGATACATCACAGGTGGGGTACAGGTGGGTGTGATACATCACAGGTGGGTGGGATACAGCACAGGTGGGGTACAGGTGGGTGGGATACATCACAGGTGGGATACATCACAGGTGGGGTAGAGGTGGGTGGGATACATCACAGGTGGGGTAGAGGTGGGTGGGATACATCACAGGTGGGGTAGAGGTGGGTGGGATACATCACAGGTGGGGTACAGGTGGGTGGGATACATCACAGGTGGGGTACAGGTGGGTGGGATACATCACAGGTGGGGTACAGGTGGGTGGGATACATCACAGGTGGGTGGGATACATCACAGGTGGGGTACTGGTGGGTGGGATACATCACAGGTGGGATACATCACAGGTGGGGTACAGGTGGGTGTGATACATCACAGGTGGGTGGGATACAGCACAGGTGGGGTACAGGTGGGTGGGATACATCACAGGTGGGATACATCACAGGTGGGGTACAGGTGGGTGGGATACATCACAGGTGGGGTACAGGTGGGTGGGATACATCACAGGTGGGGTACAGGTGGGTGGGATACATCACAGGTGGGTGGGATACATCACAGGTGGGATACATCACAGGTGGGGTACAGGTGGGTGGGATACATCACAGGTGGGGTACTGGTGGGTGGGATACATCACAGGTGGGATACATCACAGGTGGGGTACAGGTGGGTGTGATACATCACAGGTGGGTGGGATACAGCACAGGTGGGGTACAGGTGGGTGGGATACATCACAGGTGGGATACATCACAGGTGGGGTAGAGGTGGGTGGGATACATAACAGGTGGGGTAGAGGTGGGTGGGATACATCACAGGTGGGGTAGAGGTGGGTGGGATACATCACAGGTGGGGTACAGGTGGGTGGGATACATCACAGGTGGGGTACAGGTGGGTGGGATACATCACAGGTGGGGTACAGGTGGGTGGGATACATCACAGGTGGGTGGGATACATCACAGGTGGGGTACTGGTGGGTGGGATACATCACAGGTGGGATACATCACAGGTGGGGTACAGGTGGGTGTGATACATCACAGGTGGGTGGGATACAGCACAGGTGGGGTACAGGTGGGTGGGATACATCACAGGTGGGATACATCACAGATGGGGTACAGGTGGGTGGGATACATCACAGGTGGGGTACAGGTGGGTGGGATACATCACAGGTGGGGTACAGGTGGGTGGGATACATCACAGGTGGGTGGGATACAGCACAGGTGGGGTACATCACAGGTGGGGTACAGGTGGGTGGGGAACAGGTGGGTGGGCCACGGGTGGGTGGGCAACACGTGGGTGACACAAATCCATAGCAAAAGTGGAATACATCACAAGCTTAAACCACAAGCCCCCCCCAAAAACTTCTAGTCAACATACCCTCTGTGCCTTGCTGTCTCTTGCTCAAGTTCTCAAAGTCCTCCACATACAGCTTGGCAATTTTTTTCCACAGGCCTCTGCATTTTTTGATGTTGCTGTGGTCCGCATCCCCCTTGTCCCACAGGGCTGGTACCTGCTGCACCTGTAGGATGAGGTCTTCTGATGTGTAGGGCCTCACCCCCTCGCTATCAGACAGATCCTGCTCCATATTGCTGCCAAAGAGCTCCAGCATGAAGTCACTGCTGCTCCACTCTGTGAACGCTGGTGCCATGTGGTCCCCATCCAAAATGGCCACCATACCATAGAGTCAGCATAGGAAGTGTGTTACAACATCCAGTTTTTATAGCCAGTGTGTTGTGCGCTCTCCGGTTCTCATTGGTTTCCATTGGCCGGATGCAACATTCCGGCTCCGGTCCGGATACGTCAGCCGGACCAGCCGGACCAAAAAATAGCGCATGTTGGAACGGACGCCGGAGTCCGGATCCGGTCCGGCTCCGGTCCGGACGAAACGGACGCATGTGAACGGTCGCATAGACTTTCATTGCTATGCCGTGCGTCCGTTTCGTCCGGTCCGCATGCGGTCCGGCTCCGGCACGGCTCCGGCACGGCGATTCCGGATAGCAGCCGCTAATGTGAACCGGGCCTAACTCAAAACCTGTTGGTAATGTCAGATTTCTACTACTTACTGTAAGTGACAGCAACATAGGAGAAAAGTAATTGATGGTTCATTTTACTCTGGAAGAAACATACAATACAATACAATAACATTTGTAAAGCGCTTTTCTCCCATAGGACTCAAACATGCTTCTTATTTGTATGTGTTTTAAATTTTAAGATTTTCGCGATAGTTCCTCTTTAAGCCATTTCTCTATGGTCTATGTAGGGTGTGCAAGGACATTGTTGGTTTAAACTCATTTCTGATTAGTTTCTCCTCTGAAAACAACAATAACAAGTTCATCGACTATCACGTTTCCCCGAATATAAGATAGTCATATATTCATTTTTGCTCCAAAAGTTTTGCTTCGACTTCCAGGGGATGCCTTATATACAGGGGTTGGACAAAACAATGTAAACACCTAACATTTTGACCTCATAATCTTTGAACATGTTTTAAGCAATCAAAACTTGACATATGTTAATTTTTTTTTGTTTATTATTTTTGCTATTTGATATGCTTAATTAAAATAATTGTTTTTTTTTTTTTACAGATATTTAAACCAAAGTTGGTTATAATTTATAAAAATGGCAGATCTCTTAGACTTTCAAAGAGGCCAAATTGTTGGTGCTCGTATGGCAGGCACTACTGTAATAGAAAATGCCTGAATGCTTGGCATTTCAAGAGGTAGTGTCTCAAAAGTAATGCCTGCCTTTGAAAGAGAAGGAAAAACGTCCTCAGCAATGCACAGTTGTGGCTGAAAGTCGAAGTTGAGAGAGACCATCGGACTCCAAATCGAATTGTTAGAAAAGCTTGCAAGAAGACGGCTCCTAAAATCACTGCAGAGCTGAATGAACACCCACAGAACCCAGTTTCCACAAAAACTGTTTGTCGGAAGCTGCACAAATCTGTATTCCACGGAAGAACTGCAATTAGAAAACCTCTGCTCTCAAAGACAAATGTTTCAAAGTGTTTAGAGTGGTGTAGAAACCACCAGAATTGGTCCCTCGAGTAGTGGAAAAAAAAATTTCTCTAACGAATCATCGTTTACCTTATTTCAGACCTCCGGACGAGTGTACGTTTGGAGACAGACGAAAGAAGCATTTAATCCAGACTGCCTTCTCCCAACCGTAAAACATGGCGGGGGTTCTGTGATGATCTGGGGTTCTATTTTTGGGAAATCCACCGGGCCAATCATTTCCCTTCATGGGAGAATTAACAGCCGAGACTATTTAGGAATTTTGGGCGACCAAGTTCATCCTATGGTTCAAGAACGGTTTCCAGAGGGGAATGCCATATTTCAAGAGGATAATGCCCCAATCCATACAGCTAGAATTGTTAAAGAATGGCACGAGGAACATTCTAATGAAGTTGAGCATCTCATCTGGCCACCACAATCCCCAGACCTCAACATTATTGAGCATTTATGGTCGTTATTAGAGATTCAAGTAAGAAGTCGATTTCCGCCGCCATCGTCTCTAAAAGAACTGGAGGGTGTTTTAACTGAAGAATGGGCTAAAATTCCTTTGGAAACAATTCACTATTTGTATGAATCAATACCTCGGAGAATTGAGGCTGTAATTGCCGCAGAAGGTGGACTTACACCATATTAAAAGATATTTTGTTGATTTTCAAGGTATTTCCATTATTTTGTCCTACTCCTCTTTATCTATGATATCACGAGTTCCTGTGCTGTGTGTCCTCCTGCCTTCCTCACTGTGCCGCTTCTTTCTGCTGGATCCACCTCATGTGCCCCTGTGTCCCCCTTGTACCTTTAGTTTACTCGTGGTGTCCCCCCCCCTCTATACCCGTATCCTTCTCTATCCCCTGTCCTCCTGTGCCCCCCCTCCTATTCCCTCCGTTATGTCTTCTGTTGTTCCCCACGTCCTCCTAGTGTAGTCCGATGTCCCCATGCATCCTCCTCTTACCCCCAAGCTCCATGCCGCGCTGTCCTCATGTCCTCCAATGTCCCCCTGCATTCTCCTCTTTCCCCAAAGATCCATGCCGTGCTCTCCCCCATGTCCTCCAATGTCCCCCTTTATCCTCTTCTCTCCCCCAGCTCCATGCCGCTATGTGTCCCCAAGCTTCAGCTTATGGTGAATAAGTACGGAAACGTATGTTTCTACTGGAGCCGATAGTGTCACAGACGGGACCTTGGCTCTGTTATTGGGCTGATCACTGCTACTCAGCGAGTGCAGTGATTGGCCCAATGACAGAGCCACGGTCCCACCCGTGAGACCACGGGCTCCAATAATAACACAAGTTGCTATATGTTTTCCCCTTACTGCCACTAGGGCTTACTTTCAGGGTAGGGCTTATATTTCAAGCATGCGCAAAATTCCTCCTAGGGCTTACTTTCGGGGTTGTCTTAGTTTTCAGGGAGACAGGGTGGGCTGAATAGGCTGACCATGTCATACCTCCTCCTCCACTCTTACAAGGCCACTCTGCTTTATTACAAACCTCTATACACGATATGTCATTAGCAGGGGCGTAACTAGAAATCACTGGGCCCCCCTGCGAATATTTGGATGGGCCCCCCCCCCCCCATAGGTGCCAAATAATTGTAATGGGGCAGCGTTTCACTGTAAATTAATTGTAAAGTGGGCAGCATTTTACCAGACAATCGTAATGTGGGCAAGAAAATCGCAGAGTTCACCAGAAAATCGTAATGTGGGCCTTTAGAAAATCATAATGTGGGTAGAGTTCACCAGAAAATCGTAATGTGGGCACCAGTCACCAGAAAATTGTAACGTGGACAGCATTCACCAGACAATCGTAATGTGTGCAGCGTTCACCAGAAAATCATAATGTGGGCAGAGTTCACCAGAAAATCATAATGTGGGCAGAGTTCACCAGAAAATCGTAATGTGGGCACCAGTCACCAGAAAATCGTAACGTGAGCAGCAGTCACCAGAAAATTGTAACGTGGCCAGCATT
The DNA here is from genome assembly GCF_040937935.1 of Hyperolius riggenbachi. Lineage (NCBI taxonomy): Eukaryota > Metazoa > Chordata > Amphibia > Anura > Hyperoliidae > Hyperolius > Hyperolius riggenbachi. The sequence continues at coordinate 28,566,374 of NC_090657.1, read as the reverse complement.
CACCAGACAATCGTAATGTGGGCAGCGTTCACCAGAATATCGTAATGTGGGACAGAAAATCGTAATGTGGGCAGAGTTCACCAGAAAATCGCAATGTGGGCAGCAGTCACCAGAAAATCGCCATGTGGGCAGCAGTCACCAGAAAATCGCCACGTGGGCAGCAGTCACCAGAAAATCGCCATGTGGGCAGCAGTCACCAGAAAATCGCAATGTGGGCATTAGTCACCAAAAAATCCTAATGTGGGCAGCAGTCACCAGAATATCGTAATGTGGGCAGCAGTCACCAGAAAATCCTAATGTGGGCAGCAGTCAGTCACCAGAATATCATAATGTGGGCAGCACACACCAGAAAATCCTAATGTGGGCAGCAGTCACCAGAAAATCCTTATGTGGGCAGCAGTCACCAGAAAATCGCAATGTGGGCAGCAGTCACCAGAAAATCGCAATGTGGGCAACAGTCACCAGAAAATCGCAATGTGGGCAGCAGTCACCAGAAAATCCTAATGTGGGCAGCATACACCAGAAAATCGTAATGTGGGCAGCAGACACCAGAAAATCGCAATGTGGGCAGCAGACACCTGAAAATCGTAATGTGGGCAGCAGACACCAGAAAATCATAATATGGGCAGCAGACACCTGAAAATCGTAATGTGGGCAGCAGACACCTGAAAATCGTAATGTGGGCAGCAGACACCTGAAAATCGTAATGTTGGCAGCAGGCACCTGAAAATCGTAATGTGGGCAGCAGACACCTGAAAATCGCAATGTGGGCAGCAGACACCTTAAAATCGTAATGTGGGCAGCAGACACCTGAAAATCGTAATGTGGGCAGCAGACACCAGAAAATCGCAATGTGGGCAGCAGTGACCAGAAAATCGTAATGTGGGCAGCAGACACCAGAAAATCCTAATGTGGGCAGCAGACACCAGAAAATTGCAATGTGGGCAGCAGACACCTGAAAATCGCAATGTGGGCAGCAGACACCTGAAAATCGTAATGTGGGCAGCAGACACCTGAAAATCGTAATGTGGGCAGCAGACACCCGAAAATCGTAATGTGGGCAGCAGACACCTGAAAATCGCAATGTGGGCAGCAGTGACCAGAAAATCGTAATGTGGGCAGCAGACACCTGAAAATCGCAATGTGGGCAGCAGACACCAGAAAATCGTAATGTGGGCAGCAGACACCAGAAAATCGCAATGTGGGCAGCAGACACCAGAAAATCATAATGTGGGCAGCAGACACCTGAAAATCGTAATGTGGGCAGCAGACACCTGAAAATCCCCCTGCAGAATTTCAGAGCGGGCCCCCCCCCCCCCCCCCCGGGGCCCGCTCGGGGCCGGTTTTTGGGGGCTGGAGGGGTGGCAGCATGAGGGGAAAGCCTTGCCCACAGTCGGCGGGGAGAGGGGAAGTTCCCCCCTCTCCCTCACCTCGGGGCTCTCCCCTCTGCGCCCCCCTCCAGCTAGTGAATGTGTGTGGGCAGCGGGCAGCAGCGGCGGCGGGATACATACCTTCTTCCTTGCGTTCCATCGCCGCCTTCTCGCTCTAGCGGCTGATGTCACTTCCGCTTCCGGAAGTGACGTCAGCCGCTAGAGCGAGAAGGCGGCGATGGAACGCAAGGAAGAAGGTATGTATCCCGCCGCCGCTGCTGCCCGCTGCCCACACACATTCACTAGCTGGAGGGGGGCGCAGAGGGGAGAGCCCCGAGGTGAGGGAGAGGGGGGAACTTCCCCTCTCCCCGCCAACTGTGGGCAAGGCTTTCCCCTCATGCTGCCACCCCTCCAGCCCCCCAAAAAACGGCCCCGAGCGGGCCCCAGGGGGGGGGGGGGTTGCGGGCCCCCCCGCGGGCGCAGGCGCTGCAGGGCCTATTGTTACGCCCCTGGTCATTAGCCATTTTGCAACTCAAATATCATTTTTAAGAAAATCGCTAGAAATCATGGCAATAGTATACATGGTGTGAAAGTAACCCAGCATTATCCTTTGTTTCCTTCATTACTTTGCTGTAGCCATGGTAGGCATGCATTCACTGTTTATACTGTATTTCTCTCTTGCAGGTTAATGCATAAATTAGCATTAAACTGTAAACCTTGATTTTGTGCACATGTTACTGAGCCAACATTATAGTCTAATTCCTCAGCTTTTAATGCAAAGGGTATTATTTTTCCAGGTTGTGGATGTGTAATTGTTTTCCTCTGTAGAAGCATAATGCTAAAATTACTATGTGACTGGTGTACATTTTTATATTAGATAAAGCAAAATTAGGCAGACCCATAACTGTAATACTGCAAATGTTTACACACAGCTAGTTAAAGGGACACTTAAGTCAAACAAAAAAAATGAGTTTTACTCGCCTAGGGCTTCCAATAGCCCCCTGCAGCTGTCCGGTGCCCTCGCCGTCTCCCTCCGATCCTCCTGGCCCCGCCAGCAGCCACTTCCTGTTTCGGTGACAGGAGCTGACAGGCTGGGGACGCGAGTGATTCTTCGCATTCCCAGACACATTAGCACCCTCTATGCTGCTATATGGTATATGATATATGCTATAGAAGCATAGATGGCGCTATTGTGGTCAGGAACGCGAAGAATCACTCACGTCCCCAGCCTGTCAGCTCCTGTCACCGAAACAGGAAGTGGCTGCCGGCGGGGCCAGGAGGATCGGAGGGAGACGGCGAGGGTACCGGACAGCTGCAGGGCGCTATTGGAAGCCCTAGGTGAGTAAAATTAATTTTTTTTTACTTAAGTGTCCCTTTAAGGATGGGTTCACACCAGGCCTGGATTTACATCACAGAAGCCTATAGGCCCTCATGTCCTTGCACCCTAGACCTCACCCTCCATGAACCTATAGCAGTGGTCCTCAAACTAAGGCCTGCGGGCCGAATGTGGCCCCCTGAGGCTTTTTTTACCAGCCCCCTACATACAAAATATATTACAGATGCAGTCATCTATATCTTTAAATATTGGTGGTCCGCATATAAAATGAAGACAGAAAGCAGTAATTCGCTGGTTTCCAATGAAATTCCACATCAGGTGACACTGTTGTCCAATTGGACTGCAGGTTGTCACCTGGGTATGCTTCACTGTCTGGTGCACAAAGACTTATACATAATTTTATGTATACTCCGGCCCCCCAGCAGTCTGAAGTATTTTGACCTGGCCCTTGACCCAAAACGTTTGAGGACCCCTGACCTACAGACACCCTCCGAACCGCAAATGTGCTGCCTGTCCTTCCCTTGCCCAGCATAGGCAGCTACAGGTGCCCCTTAGTATTAGGTAGCCAGAGCTTTCCTCAGTATTCAGAAGCTAGAGGTGCCCCCAAGTATTAGGCAGCTAGAGGTGCCCCCGAATGAAGGACAATCTGGTCAGTGGAATGCAGAGACGCGGGTGAGTAACCTTATTTACACGCATAAGTGAGGCAGAAGGTAGACACTTGGGGAGAGATGGGCAGAACTGTGCTGAAGCGACCAGTCCCTGGGTAATAACCTCGTAGTCACTTATGTATTCACCAGTTTCAGCATTACCACATTATTCTGCCTCGATCGCGCGCCCGCAGACACGCTCTTGGCGGCAGGCGCATGACCGAGGACGTGCAGTCGCCAGGAAAGTGTCTGCGCAGTAATGTGGAAACAGGTGAATACATAAGTGACCCAGAGGTCATTCCCCAGGGACTGGTCAGTTCAAAACAGTTCTACCCATGCCTATTGGGGAGGGGAGTGAGCTGCCTTTCCATCATCAGGCGCCTGCAGGCACGAGACTATAGTGCCGTATGGTGATTCTTGCCCTAGTTAACAGTTCACACTACACTGCAGCAACAACATGGATGTTACTGCAGATCCAATGTATGATCCATGTCTGATTCATGTATGATCCAGATCCAATGTATGATCCATGGACGTCTCTCCACGTCCATTGGTGTCCCCGATGGCATTGCTATCTATGCAAAGTCCGATTCCCACGCAGCTCTTTATCGCAACAAACACACATTATGTTACTGCAACGAACAGGAATACAACAGAGAGGTCTAAAAGGAACCTTAATTTAAAAAATTGTACATTTACATTTCTGTGGGAGTAAACTGCACTTTAAATGTATTGTTTCCTATGTAGCTGTCACTTTCAGTGAGTAGTAAAAAGACAGACAGATCTCACAGATTTTGGATTAGTCCAAGTCCTCATGGGAGATTTTCAGAATTACCTTCATTAACAATATCACTCCCTGAAATGGATCTATACAAAGTCTTCAGCCAGTTTCCCTACTTGTTTGCACACTATTTTGGCAGTTGGGCTAGGCAACTGCCATTTAGTAAGTTATTTTCTACATAAATAACAGAGAATCCACCATAAGGAAATGGAATAGTCTTAAACCTGACAGATCTGTTATATTTTCACTGCCTACTGTAAGTGACAGCAGCATAGTAAACAAATGAAAATTTCAATGACAGTAGTCCTTTAACCTCCCTGGCGGTTTAAATACTTCCAGATTTTACAGTTTAAAATCAGAAGCCATTTTTTAAGAAGCTTTTAGATCCTAAAAGCAGGATAAAAAATCATAACGCTACATAGATCTCCGGCAGCCCTGCACTTAAAGTGGACCCAAATTAAAAATACAAGATGTCAGAAATAAAATCTATTTTATAAATTATAATAATAAATGGCAGCCTTTTTTCAGCTGCATGATGACAAATATAAAATATTTTACATTTATTGGAGGAACCCCTCCCTTCCTTTCATATTGCCGGGACAGAATCCGGCAGACTGATGGAGGAGATAAAAACAAAACACAGGCTGCTACTGATGATGTCACAGGGGAGGTGATCTCAGCTTGTGTGAGATTTCACATAGACGACGCCCCTGTGAGGGAGGGTAGCTGATGACAAACACTCCCATGATCTAAACCTCCTACTAAGCTCAGAAGTAATCGCTGCCACCTGTATAACCCTAGTTATGAAAAGAGAAAGGTGAAAAGCATGCACTGAAATGCTCATTGGCCTAAAGGAGTGTTTATTTTCGTATATGTTTCAGAGTGGTACAACTAAATCTTTTGAATTAAAAAAATGTTCGGTTTGGGTCCGCTTTAATCAACCTCCCCTGGATCCAGCACTGCAATTCTCACTCTTTGCACCGGGTGCGCTATACCCTTATAGTGAGATTGCTGTCTGTCATCATTAAGACAGACTGCAATCTCACCAGAGGGACTGAGAGCCTCCGAGGACCAAAAGAAGAAAGGCTGCCAGTGTCTGGATCATGTGCTAAGGCGAGTTACAAATGCAGCCACATTGCACTGTGTATCCATACCTCCTGGTGGCTACCCAGAGTCAGGCTCGGGGTTACTTCGATGGGTTGCAAATTTCCAGCCCGAGCCTGACTCGGGGGTTACTGTTATGAAGGTTAATATAAGATCGATCGACATGTCTGTCTGTTGCAGATAACAGTCTGATTTGGACTGTAGTCTGAACCTAGCCTAATACATGAAAAAAAAGACATTGCTATTGCGGATTATGTATAAAAGTGAGTGATGTTTTGCATTGCCATTACTTACACAACAGAAGCCATGACTAACCACTCCACATACCTATACTGAACCACTTTGAGTCAAACTTTCCATGCTCTACCAAAGAAATGCATTCTGTTCACGTTCTTTTTCTCAGACAGCCGTGGCTTTTCAACATCTTTTAGACACAATCCCATAAGAGACAACCTTATTGCAATTGTCCCTCTATAAACGCTTTAGTCCAAGATGTTGAATTCCTCTGACGCTTGTTGAAGGCCTTTTTTCTCATCTTTCAGGGTCATCCCAGCATGAGGTAGCTTTGGGCCTTTCAGATCCCTTACTTGTAGCAACATCACCTGCTTCACAATGCTGAGCTGTTCTCTCAATAGCTGCTCAGGAAATAGATATTTTCTCTGCCTTTAAGGTTTTGTGAATTGTAAAAATAATGATGAATAAATGGCTGGAGGAAGACAAACTGTACGATTCCCAACAGCAATTCCTCCATGATCATTTAGCTTTTTTCGGGCAGTCTTTTGATTGTGTTTTTTTTTAGAGTCACTGCGCTGCAGGTCTCCCTGTTCTGTCATCCATGGTTCTTTTTATAAGCTTGCAGTGAAGTCTATAGAGCGCTGCACTGGATGGAGATGATCACTAATTGACCTTTGGAAATGTTTATACATCCATATAGGAGTTGCCTTGAATTTTATACTAAATATTGTTGTAAGTATTATTTTTCCTTTGTGTACAACAGAATTATACAAAAATATTTCCCTTTATCAAACAATTCACTTTAACAAAAGTGTAATAGTTTCTGACACATTAAGGGCTGGTTCAGACGGACGCTCGCGTAGCGTTTACCGCCAGCGTTCAGGACTTGGCGTATAACGCTCCCATTCAAGTGAATGGGAGCGCTTGCACCAAGCTTTTGCACGTGTTTACACGAACGTGGCGTTCGAGTCCCGATATTCCCTGGTGTTCATGGCCGCCCTGGACGCAACATGTAGCGTCCTGGGGCGGCCAACCGCGACGGGTAATGTCCCCCTAGGGAAATAAAAACGCCGACCGCATCCGAACACGACGCGAAGGCTGCTGAAAGCCTGAACATGTAGCCGACGCAACGCCACCAAACGCGACGCTGCGCAAACATCCGTCTGAACCAGCCCTTAACCTCCTTGGTGGTAACCCCATGTGTGACACGGGGTAAGCCGCCGGAGGGTGCCGCTCAGACCCTGCTGGGCCGATTTACATAATTCTTTTTTCCAAACACGCAGCTAGCACTTTGCTAGCTGCGTGTTTGGTCTGATCACCGCTGCCCGCCGCCGATGCGCCGCTACCCGCCGTGATACAGCCCCCCCCCCCCGCATACCCCTTGCGCAGCCTGGCCAATCGCCGCCAGGCTGCGCTATGGGGTGGATCGGGATTCCCTGTGATGTCACGATGTCGGCTACGTCGATGACGTCACTCTGTTCGTCGCCATGGCGACGGGGGAAGCCCCGGGATTTCCTTATGGGCAAGCGGCGCCGGTGGCGATCGGCGAGTACGGGGGGACGCCGTAGGGAGGGGGGAAGCATGTAGCAAGCTAGGCTAGCTACTTGCTAAAAAAAATAAATTGGAAAAAAAAAAACTCCCGCGGCCGCGCAGCCGCACATATCATACCACCAGGGAGGTTAATCGGAAATCCAGCCTGAAAACGATCTGCAGGGGTCCTCCTGTAAGGTAAAGTTGTAATTACCTGCGCTCTCTTGTCCCCCAAAGTCATCCCTAAATCAGCCCCCTCCCGGCACAACACCCCGCTATTCTGTTTTCTCTATCTCGGTTGGATATTTGATTTAACCACTTGCCGACCAGGGGAATTTTCACTGATCGGTGCTGCGTGGGCTCTACAGCCCGCAGCACCGATCAGCAGTGCAGCAGGGCGATCAGACTACCCCCCTTTTTTCCCCACTAGGGGGATGTCCTGCTGGGGGGGTCTGATCGCCGCCGGCCATTAGTGGGTAGGGGGGGGGGGCTCCTCAAAGCCCCCCTCCGCAGCGTTTTGTGCGCTCCCTCCCCTTACCTCCCTCTCCCTTCCTGGGCTGCGCAGGACGGATATCCGTCCTGCGCATTGTGGGATAGGCTTCAGCCTATCATATGCCAGCGATCCCCGGCCAATCAGAGGCCGGGGATCGCCGATCTGCCTTACGGTGCTGCTGCGCAGTAGCGCCGTATGATGTAAACAGCGGGGATTTCTTCCCCGCCTGTTTACATTTTGCCGGCGAGCCGCTATAGGCGGCTCTCCGGCTGTTCACGGAGACACCCTCCGTGAACTGACATGGAAGGATCGAGCGGCCGTTTCCATGGTAACCCACAGACGACCAGTTTACGCCAATCGGCGTTAGCTGGTCGTCAAGAGGTTAACCACTTGAGGACCACAGTCTTAAACCCCCCTAAATACTAGGCCATTTTTCTGTTAATTGGCCACTGCAGCTTTAAGACCTCCCTGCAGGGCCTCACAACTCAGCACACTAGTGACCCCCCCCCCTTTTCTCCCCACAAACAGAGCTTTCTGTTGGTGGGTGGGGTCTGATCCCTGCCAGGATGTTTATTTATTTACTTTTATAAATATTTATTCTATTTTTTTTAAATAAATTTCCTTATTTGTTTATTTTCTTTCTAAAACCCTCCCCTCCCCCAGCCAGCCAATCCCTGTGATCAGCTGTTATAGGCTGAAGCCTGACAGCCGATCACTTCTGTCTCCCCCAGGGGGGCAGCCGTGTCACACGGCTGTCCCCTGTACAGCACTGCCATAGATCGCAGCGCAGTACCCAGCTAAAAGACGCCGGTTTCGCCGTCTAACAGTCTCCTATCAACGCTGGGAGACTGAAGGCAGAGCGGAGTTCCGTCCTCTGTTCTCCCGCCGCAGTGCAGTTTTGTTACCACCGACTTGTAAATCAATGCCAACTGCGCCTGCGCAGCCCTGGCCGCGTGTATCCTATCCTCCTTGCTGTGTCATTTGATGCGGTGGGAGCTGAGAACTGGTAGCCTGAGACATGAGGCAGCCAAGTTCAAGAAGAGAGAGGAGACTTTAACCACTTGAGGACTGTAGGCTTACACTTCCCTAGTGACAAGGCTATTTTTTTTACAATTCAGGCCACTGCAGCTTTAAGGGCTTGCTGCAGGGCCGTACAACTCAGCACACAAGTGATCCCCCCTCTTTTATCACACCAACAGATTCCTGATATCTGCTGCCGTTTGTTTATTTTTTGTGTTTTTTTTTAAAAAATGAACGTATTTATTTCCCAGCCCTCCCTCCCTCTTACCGCCAGCCAATGACAGCAATTGGCTGTCATAGGAATCAGCCTATGAGAGCCGATCGCTCCTGAGCCTCCCAGTGGGACAGCCGAGTGTCACAGCTGTCCCCAGTACAGCGCTGCCGTGGATCACAGCGCTGCACAGTGTAAATAGATGGCGGTTTCACCATCTAACAGCCTCCTAGCGACAATCGCCGCTGGGAGACTAATGATGGAGCGGAGCTGTGCGCATTGGCGCGCACAATCTCCTGCAACACACACCCCCAGGACTTACGCCAATTGGCGTTAGGCGGTCGGCAAGAAGTTAAAGGGTGGAAATGACAGGATCAATGGAGTCTTGGCCTGTAAAGTGTAGCAGCCACATTTTAGAGTGGTGTGTTAACATTATCAAAGACTCCGAATAATGACTAGGAAAATATGGCCATTATATTCACCTGCCTTCCTATAAAAAGCTTCTTTTTGAAGCTGCATATCTATATATTACAATGGCAGCATATAGGACATGCATACTGCATTACAATGTTGGAGGATCTAGTGATGTATAATGCAGGGTATGCCAGGATGGGTGTCTACAGGGGGATTGCATGTATTATGCAGGCGGTACGTAGCTGCTGGCATTTGCATGAAATGCTATTGCATATAAAACATTGGAGTTTACTTTTAATAGGCATGTGCATTCCAATAAACTCTTCGCCAAACTCTTCACTCTTCCGCCAAATTCATTTAATCTTTGAGGCTTTTGCATAACTAGCCTATTTACATATCCTGTCTAAGGCCAGAGCTAAAACCCTTTAGTACGTTTATTATTGCCAGGTGAAGGCAGGGCTGCAAACATAGCCACATAGCTTTTTATCTTTCAATGCTTGTACTCTGAGAACTGCCACGAAAGCCACTTCCGGTCCAGAGCATCTTACATGCATTGCCCTCTCTACAGATACAGAAACGTCCCGGTTAACTCAGTTTAAAGAGGAGTTGTAACCGAGGATTAAACTTTATGCCAATCAGTATATGAAAGCTGATACTCCCTTTCCCATGAGAAATCTTTACCACACGGTGGGCTTGATTCACTATACTATACTAACACATAGCATGGTCTTACTATGCGTTTAGCGCTCAATGTGATGCACGCACAAATTAAAGGACTTACGCGGCCAACATATACAAAAAAAGTTTAAAAAGTTAAGTACCTGTGTCTCTTTAATAGACACGGAGGACGCCATCCGCGCCCTCCGTGTCGTTCCGCCGGGTCCCCGCCATTTAATAGCCCCCCCGGCCGGTCACGACCGCAGGGCCCGGGTCGGGCTTTCCTGCCTCTGCCAACATGGCCGCCGGAGCTGGCCGCGGCTGCGCAGTCCGCACAGCCGCGAGTGCGGCTGCGCAGCTCTAGGGCCAACCCCCCGATCCACGCTACTGTAGCGTGGATCGGGGGGTTGGCCCTAGAGCTGCGCAGCCGCGGCCAGCTCCGGCGGCCATGTTGGAAGAGGCAGGAGCGCCCGATCTGGGCCCTGCGGTCGTGGGCTATTAAATGGCGTGGACCCGGCGGAACGACACGGAGGGCGCGAATGGCGTCCTCCGTGTCTATTAAAGAGACGCAGGTACTTAACTTTTTAAACTTTTTTTTGTATATGTTGGCCTCGTAAGTCCTTTAACGCATGTAAAGGTTTGCACTTGCTCGCTAACAAAGGTCTTTGTGTGTTAACTGCCACTTTAACACGCAAAGACCTTTGTTAGCGAGCGCGCGCAAGCATGTGCCTGCGTCACATTGCGCGCAAAACACATAGCACAACCGTGCTATGTGTTAGCACGGTATAGTGAATCAAGCCCAGTGTGATGTCATGGCCATGGTCGTTACAGTTTTCTGTCTGTGAACCTTGTTGCATTGTGCGAAAGAACACTTTTTCAACTGCCAAGCAACCAGTATCTCCCTCTGTGTATATAAGTCTCAGAAATAAATATTCCATACAGATCACCTGGCAGAACTAAAGATGTCACCACCAGGGATACATTTCAGAATGTAATGCAAGAATGTAATGCAGGGAGAGGAAAGAGATTACAATGTGCAAACACTAACTAAATCATCTACAAGTGAGATTAGATTTCAGTACCAAGGACAGCACTGCACACATATACAGGCAGGAGATAGACAACACACACTGTTCAGATTCCAGTACTATGGGCAGCACTGCACACATACACAGGCGGGAGAGAGACAACACGCACTGTTCAGATTCTAGTACCATGGACAGCACTGCACACATACACAGGCGGGAGAGAGACAACACGCACTGTTCAGATTCCAGTGCCATGGACAGCACTGCACAAATACACAGGCGGGAGAGAGGCAACATGCACTGTTCAGATTCCAGTGCCATGGACAGCACTGCACACATACAGAGGCAGGAGATAGACAACAGGCTCTCCTGCCTGTGTATGTGTGCAGTGCTGTCCTTGTAAGTGTGCAGTGCTGTCCATGGTACTGGAATCTGAACAGTGCATGTTGTCTCTCTCCCGCCTGTGTATGTGTGCAGTGCGGTCCATGGTCCTGGAATCTGAACAGTGCATGTTGTCTCTCTCCTGCCTGTGTATGTGTGCAGTGCTGTCCATGGTACTGGAATCTGAACAGTGCATGTTGTCTCTCTCCCGCCTGTGTATATGTGCAGTGCTGTCCATAGTACTGGAATCTGAACAGTGCATGTTGTCTCTCTCCTGCCTGTGTATGTGCGCAGTGCTGTCCATGGTACTGGAATCTGAACAGTGCATGTTGTCTCTCTCCTGCCTGTGTATGTGCGCAGTGCTGTCCATGGTACTGGAATCTGAACAGTGCATGTTGTCTCTCTCCTGCCTGTGTATGTGTGCAGTGCTGTCCATGGTACTGGAATCTGAACAGTGCGTGTTGTCTCTCTCCTGCCTGTGTATATGTGCAGTGCTGTCCATGGTACTGGAATCTGAACAGTGCGTGTTGTCTCTCTCCAGCCTGTGTATGTGTGCAGTGCTGTCCATGGTACTGGAATCTGAACAGGGCGTGTTGCCTCTCTCCTGCCTGTGTATGTGTGCAGTGCTGTCCTTGTATGTGTGCAGTGCTGTCCTTGTATGTGTGCAGTGCTGTCCATGGAACTGGAAGCTGAACAGTGTGCGTTGTCTCTCTCTCTCCCGCCTGTGTATGTGTGCAGTGCTGTCCATAGTAGAATCTGAACAATGCATGTTGCCTCTCTCCCGCTTGTGTATGTGTGCAGTGCTGTCCTTGTATGTGTGCAGTGCTGTCCATGGAACTGGAAGCTAAACAGTGTGCGTTGTCTCTCTCTCTCTCCCGCCTGTGTATGTGTGCAGTGCTGTCCATAGTAGAATCTGAACAGTGCGTGTTGTCTCTCTCCCGCCTGTGTATATGTGCAGTGCTGTCCATGGTACTGGAATCTGAACAGTGCGTGTTGTCTCTCTCCCGCCTGTGTATATGTGCAGTGCTGTCCATGGTACTGGAATCTGAACAGTGCATGTTGTCTCTCTCCTGCCTGTGTATGTGCGCAGTGCTGTCCATGGTACTGGAATCTGAACAGTGCATGTTGTCTCTCTCCCGCCTGTGTATGTGTGCAGTGCTGTCCATGGTACTGGAATCTGAACAGTGCGTGTTGTCTCTCTCCCGCCTGTGTATATGTGCAGTGCTGTCCATGGTACTGGAATCTGAACAGTGCGTGTTGTCTCTCTCCCGCCTGTGTATATGTGCAGTGCTGTCCATGGTACTGGAATCTGAACAGTGCATGTTGTCTCTCTCCTGCCTGTGTATGTGCGCAGTGCTGTCCATGGTACTGGAATCTGAACAGTGCATGTTGTCTCTCTCCCGCCTGTGTATGTGTGCAGTGCTGTCCATGGTACTGGAATCTGAACAGTGCGTGTTGTCTCTCTCCCGCCTGTGTATGTGCGCAGTGCTGTCCATGGTACTGGAATCTAAACAGTGCGTGTTGTCTCTCTCCTGCCTGTGTATGTGTGCAGTGCTGTCCTTGTATGTGTGCAGTGCTGTCCTTGTATGTGTGCAGTGCTGTCCTTGTATGTGTGCAGTGCTGTCCTTGTATGTGTGCAGTGCTGTCCATGAAACTGGAAGCTGAACAATGCATGATGTCTCTCTCCCGCCTGTGTATGTGTGCAGTGCTGTCCATGGCACTGGAAGCTGAACAGTGCATGTTGTCTCATCCACCTGTTTATGTGTGCAGTGCTGTCCATGGTACTGGAATCTGAACAGTGCATGTTCTCTCTCCCGCATGTGTATGTGCACAGTGCTGTCCATGGCACTGGAATCTAACCCCCCTCTATCTATGTACACAGCACATGGTCAGTCATATAACACCCCTCTATCTATGGACACAGAACATGGTCAGGCATATAACACCCCTCTGGCTATGTACACAGCACATGGTCAGGCATATAACCCCCCTCTGGCTATGTACACAGCACATGGTCAGGCATATAACACCCCTCTGGCTATGTACACAGCACATGGTCAGGCATATAACCCCCCTCTATCTATGTACACAGCACATGGTCAGGCATATAACCCCCCTCTGTCTATGTACACAGCACATGGTTAGACATAAAACCACCCTCTATATACACAGCACATGATCAGACAAATAACCCTCCTCTATCTATATACACAACACATGGTCAGACATATATAACCCCCCTCTATCAATATACACAGCACTGTCATACATATAACACCCCCCCCCCCCCAATCTATGTGCACAGCACTGTTAGACATATAACCCCCCTCTATCAATATACACAGCACTGTCATACATATAACCCCCCTCTATCAATATACACAGCACTGTCATACATATAACCCCCCTCTATCAATATACACAGCACTGTCATACATATAACCCCCCTCTATCAATATACACAGCACTGTCATACATATAACCCCCCTCTATCAATATACACAGCACTGTCATACATATAACCCCCCTCTATCAATATACACAGCACTGTCATACATATAACACCTCCCCCCAATCTATGTGCACAGCACTTTCAGACATATAACCCCCCTCTATCAATATACACAGCACTGTCATACATATAACCCCCCTCTATCAATATACACAGCACTGTCATACATATAACCCCCCCCCCCCCCCCCAATCTATGTGCACAGCACTGTCAGACATATAACCCCCCTCTATCAATATACACAGCACTTTCAGACATATAACAACCCCCCCCCCCCCAATCTATGTACACAGCACACGGTCAGACATTAACCCCCCCTCTATCTATGTACATAACGTCAGGTCACCCATATAACCAGGCTTTTCTGTACCCATTTCTAGTACAGGTTAAAAAGTTAAACAGCATGTAACGGGTTGCTATAAGAAGCACAGACCAGTCTTCATTCAGATGCTTTTCAATATAAACCACAGTAGATTTCCCAATTTTCCATCCCCATGCCCAATGATCAATTTTAGAAATGGTTTTTCCATCCTATGGATATCTGCTATGACAGCTCCCACCAAATACACAGACTTAAACATGTTTTATAACTATTTCACAAACAAAGCAGTTCATTGCTGGTGACCTCTTCCATGTGATATCATTTTCTGTCAGCACCAATAAGAACAATCAGACCTACAGTGCAAGTAAAGCTGACAGAACAAAGTATATTACATTACGTCTCTCTCTGTTTCCCAAGTCCAGTGGCTGGGTCAGCTGACAGGTCAACATGATTTCCAGACTTCTGGGCAGGAGCACAGGTGTGCTGATTAGCGAGTCTAAAAAAAGAGGCACACTCACCATCTTATGGAAGCTGGAAAATGTACATCAGCAGTGGTGTAGCTAAGAATCTGTGGGCCAGATTTATCAAAAGTGTCAAAATATCGGTAGGTTTTTAGAAATTCATGCAGAACTGTCTCAGGAATCTTAAGAAATCATAGTGCTGATTGCTTCTAAAACAGTTGTAAAATAGGAGGAGCTAGGAAGGTCTCTCAGACAGTGCAGTGTGTGAGGGGAATTGCTGTTACTGAGGTAACCAACACACCTGATGTATTGATTGCAGCAGGCTCTGAGGAGGAATTCAGCAGGTGGGAGGAGCCCTTCACAAATCATGCCTAGCCTGCACTCTGCAATCATGCCTAGCCTGCACTCTGCAATCATGCCTAGCTTGCAGTTGTACATCTGTAGAACTGCTATCAAGCACTTCTTAATCTGCGCCAGTTTAGAAATGGATTTGCACTTTTCTTAACTGTAGTGCAGCTCTAGAAATTCATGCTAAATTGTCACTATTACCTAGGATTTAGGAAGGTTCTTATTATCATGCAGAACTGTTCTCCCAGCTGGTTAAAACAGATTAAGAAGAAAAAAACATCGGTAATGCGTTGGTAAATCTCCCCCTCTGGATCCTGCGCAAGTTTTACACGGGGCCCCCTCAAGTACTCTATATACAGAACAATTGGTTTTGAGCACCAAACGCTGCCAATTTGTTAATGATTCCCACTATTCAAAGCACATATAGAGGTGAATATTACTAACACAACACCAATGAAGAGCTAATACAGTGGCTAAAAGTGGGCCCCTCCAGTCCAGGGGTGTCGATGCGGTAGCAACCTCTGCACCCCACTATTGCTACGCCACTGTACATCAGAGCATTTCTATCTCATGAGTACAAACGCCTGAATACATTGCAAACGGAGCAGCCTAACACTTATGTACATGGGAGTGTGTGCTTTTCAGGCTCGGACTGAGCCACCGAAGCACCGATTTTTCCATCGGGGGCCCCGGCCACCCTGGGCCCCAGTGCTGAAAAGGAGGGGGCACAGCGCAGGAAGCGTGGGGGGAAGTGAGCACAGAGCAGTGGGGAGGGGGGGGAGTCTCCCCCCTCCCTCACCTAGGGCCCCCCCCCTTCCACTCTCCCCCCCACCTCCAGAATTGCAGCCAGCCAGTGAAATGGCTTACCGAGACCGATAGCTCTGCGTGCCGCTGGTATGGTCTTCTGTACTGACACCGTCCAATCACGCTTTCGCAGTACTTCCTGTGACAGCATAAATGGACAGTGCAGTGCTGGAGACCAGACCAGCAGCGGCACGCAGAGCTCTTCTCTCGGTAAGTGATTCCCACTCGCTGCCGCTGCTGGCTGCAATTTTGGAGGGGGGAGCGCGGAAGGAGGGGCCTTAGGTGATGGAGGGGGGAAGGCTTCCCCCTTCCCCGCTGCTCTGTGCCCACTGCCCCCCCTTCCAGAATGGAGGCACTGAGATATGTCTACCTAAACTGAGGGAAGCGTGGAACGGGGGTCCTGGGTGAGGGAGCGGGGAGGCTACCCCCCCTACCCGCCGCTCTGTACCCACTGCCCCCCTTCCAGCATGGGGGCCACCACTAACTGGGGACCTGCCTACCTAAACTGGGGACACCTATAGACCTGGGTATATCTATACTGGGGACACCTATATACTTGCCTATCTAAATGTAATGGATAGCGGAGATACTGCCGCAACAGCAAGCGGCATGGCGGCCATCTCCGCATCGCAGCCGGCGGTTTCCTCCACACAGTTACATGCTGGTGCTTTGCCTGGTCCTTCTATCGCTCATAGACTAAGGGCTACGCGCGTGTGCACCGAGCGAAAGGACCTTTATGCATCTAGAAGGGGAATCAGCTGATCACTCGGTCAGCTGACTCCAGCTATGCTCTGGATTGGCTGAGTGACTAGGGCGGCGCTAGGGAGCGCGTTTAGTATATATAGAACCTGCCTGTCAGTTGCTCCGCGTCTGCTGTTGCAAACGCTACGTGTTAGCACTCAGACCTAGTCAGATCCCAAAGTGTGCTAGAACCAGCTGGAGCTGGGGATCCACACTTAGCCAGATTCTGTTGATAGCTTAAAGTACTAATTGTATTGTATTATTTGTTATGACCTTCTGCTAGCTTGACTATTCTTCTGCTCACTGATTCTGTACCTTTGCCTATCTGATATAGCTGCCGACTCTGCCTGATACACTACTCTGATTTAGCTTCCTGTCTCTGTACCGCCTCTGTCCGCCTGTTGCCAAACCTGCTTGTCTGACCTTCCTGTCCTCGCCAGTGAGTTAGTCACTGGTGAGGGATCCTCTGCTAGTATCACCTACTCCTCAGGTGATTACTAGCTGCAGTACAGCCTGAATCACCTGCTCCTCAGGTGGTCAGTAGCTGTAGTACAGTCTGAATCACCTGCTCCTCAGGTGATCAGTAGCTGTAGTACAGTCTGAATCACCTGCTCCTCAGGTGGTCAGTAGCTGCAGTACAGTCTGAATCACCTGCTCCTCAGGTGGTCGGTAGCTGCAGTACAGTCTTAATCACCTGCTCCTCAGGTGAATAGTCACTACAATATTATCTCCTCTGCCTGTTCCTCAGGTAGTAGTGGCTGCAGTATAGTCTGAATCACCCACTCCTCGAGTGATCAGTACACTTGTTCAATATATTTCTACCCGCTCCTCGGGAGATCTTTTTCACTACTGTCTACATCTCCAGCTTACTGGAGTTGGTTCTCATCTGTTATTTTGAGATATTCCCCTCTTCCAGCTCCTCTGGGAGAACAAGTATCTCTATCATTACTGTTGCACCAAGCACCTATCATTACATTGGTTGTCCTGGTTCTGGCTATACTAGTATTATTGGTGATTCTGCAGATCACACATAATCGGGAATAGCATCTGTATTATTGGTGATACTGCAGATCACCAATAATCAGAGAAATCTGTTCTCGCTGACACCAATCGTTACACTAAACTGGTAAATCTGCCGGCTGACGCCAATCTGATTGCATTTTGTGGGGATATCTGCTGCCAATCTGATTGCATTTTGTGGGGAAATCTGCCGCCAATCTGATTGCATTTTGTGGGGAAATCTGTTTGCATTTTGTGGAGAGATCTGACGCCAATCTGAATGCACCTTGTGGGGAAATCTGTTGCCAATCTTGTGGGGAAATATGCCGCCAATCTGATTGCATTTTGTGGGGAAATCTGCTGCCAATCTGAATGCATTTTGTGGGGAAATCTGCCGCCAATTTGAATGCATTTTGTGGGAAAATCTGCCGCCAATCTGATTGCATTTTGTGGGGAAATCTGCCGCCAATCTGATTGCATTTTGTGGGGAAATCTGCCTCCAATCTGATTGCATTTTGTGGAGAAATCTGCCGCCAATCTGATTGCATTTTGTGGAGAAATCTGTCGCCAATCTGATTGCATTTTGTGGGAAAATCTGATTGCATTTTGTGGAGAAATCTGCCACCAATCTGAATGCATTTTGTGGGGAAATCTGTCGCCAATCTGAATGCATTTTGTCGGGAAATCTGCTGCCATTTGACTACTTGATGAATTATCATGAGGCATGTAACTAGTTGATTATTTTATCTAAAATGTATCTGGTCGGACCTAATCTCTGTGAATAACACCGCTACTTATTTCGTGTTTTTTTTTTTTGGTTTGATTCACAAAGCTTTTCTGTTAAATTATCTCACCTTATTTATTAACTCACCATTTTTCTCTCCTTAAATGACTTAACTCATGATTTACCTCTGCTTATCTAACTTAAATCATGGTTTAGCTCTCCAATAACTCATGGTTTAGCTCTCCTTATTTGACAAAACTCATGGTTTAGCTCTCCTTATTTGATATACAGTGATGGGAAAAACTATTTGCCCCCTTCCTGATTTCTTATTCTTTTGCATGTTTGTCACACTTAAATGTTTCTGCTCATCAAAAACCGTTAACTATTAGTCAAAGATAACATAATTGAACACAAAATGCAGTTTTAAATGATGGTTTTTATTATTTAGTGAGAAAAAAAACCTCAAAACCTACATGGCCCTGTGTGAAAAAGAAATTGCCCCCTAAACCTAATAATTGGTTGGGCCACCCTTAGCAGCAATAACTGCAATCGAGCGTTTGCGATAACTTGCAACAAGTCTTTTACAGCGCTCTGGTGGAATTTTGGCCCACTCATCTTTGCAGAATTGGTGTAATTCAGCTTTGAGGGTTTTCTAGCATAAACCGCCTTTTTAAGGTCATGCCACAACATCTCAATAGGATTCAGGTCAGGACTTTGACTAGGCCACTCCAAAGTCTTCATTTTGTTTTTCTTCAGCCATTCAGAGGTGGATTTGCTGGTGTGTTTTGGGTCATTGTCCTGCTGCAGCACCCAAGATCGCTTCAGCTTGAGTTGACGAACAGATGGCCGGACATTCTCCTTCAGTATTTTTGGTAGACAGTAGAATTCATGGTTCCATCTATCACAGCAAGCCTTCCAGGTCCTGAAGCAGCAAAACAACCCCAGACCATCACACTACCACCACCATATTTTACTGTTGGTATGATGTTCTTTTGCTGAATGCTGTGTTACTTCTACGCCAGATGTAACGGTACACACACCTTCCAAAAAGTTCAACTTTTGTCTCATCGGTCCACAAGGTATTGTGAGGATCCGCTGGGCTGCCTGCGCAGGCAGGCAGCCTTTTGACCACTGTTCAGGTCTGCATTCTGCAGGTCTCTGGAAGAGAGACTTTTTGTCAGTATTGCAGCTTGCTGCTGAGGAGTTTGCATACACTCGTTATGCAAATCCCCTACCTGCCTCCTTTGATGACTGGCAGTATAAAGAGCTATGTTTTCCAGAGTCCTTGGCTGGTCATAAGGGTTAGTTCCTGTGTAACACTGGCCTGGAGTGGTCAGCCTTGCTCTTTGTTTGAAGATTAGCCTAGAGTAATTCCTGGAACTGCACTAGGCAGTTTTCCCTAGTGCAGTTAGGATTGCATATCTGTTTTGTTTGTCTGTTGCGATTGTCCTGTCCCAGCGGTGGTCGACAGGAAATCGTTCTGTGTGTCTGGGTGCTAACCGGAACAACGGTTGTTACTGGTAGCCCCTTCTGATCTGTTTTCCTGGATCGCACTAGCCTCTTGCGCTAGTGCTGCGGATCCTTCTGGTCTGCTACTCTCTTGCTGTACTTGGATCGCACTAGCCTCTTGCGCTAGTGCTGTGGATCCTTCTGTTCTGTCTTCCTGGATCGCACTAGCCTCTTGCGCTAGTGTTGTGGATCCTTCTGGTCTGCTAATCTCTTGCTGTACTTTGATCGCACTAGCCTCTTGCGCTAGTGCGGTGGATCTTTCTGTTCTGTCTTCCTGGATCGCACTAACCTCTTTCGCTAGTGCTGTGGATCTTATCTCTCGCTTGTTCATGTTTTCGTGTGTCTGTCTTGTCTGCTACGAACGCTTGCTGGAGGCTCGGTGAGGTAACCGTTAAGCAAGCGCTCGCGTCCTCTGCTTCATGTTTGTCTGTCCGTGGTTAGTTAGGCGTGCTTGTCTCTGTTGTGCTTATCATGCGGAGACCGCGCGTAAACGCGTGCACTGTTGCGAATGAGTGCGGTGTTCGCGTTTAACTAGCGTTTGTTATTTTCCTTATCTTCCCATTGTATGTTTTGCTGTGCCTTTGCTACTCTCGTGCTCTGCCTTGTTGTAGCCTTGTGTCACCTCTGGCAATCGCCTCTCTCGCGATTGCGTTCCTACTTCATATCTGCGGTTGTGTATGCACCGTCGGGGGTTGGCAACTAGTTTGGTGCACACACATACAATCTGTCCCTTTGCTCAATCTCTTTCGCAATCGCTTCTCTTGCGATTGCGTTCTCACTTGGTTTCCTTTGCTGTGTGTCCGCCGTTGCAGGGTGGCGGCTAGATTGGTGGACATACATACATTCCTCATCTGTGCTTATTCAGTCTTGTGTCGCTGTTAGCAATCGCCATCTCTGGCGATTGCCTTCTCTCCTGTTCTTCATGATTGTGTATGCACTGTCGCGGGTTGGCGACTAGATTGGTGCACACATATACCCTCTGTCGCTTTGCTCTCTCTCCTTCAGGGCTATCTTGCCCTGCGTGTCTTCCCTTCGTGCAATTCCTGTCTTGCGTCTGTGGCAGGGCAGAGGAGCTGTTCCTCTGCACTCCACAGCTCCACCTGCCGACAGGAATTTCCCTCTACAGGTGCATTGCACCTTTTGCTGGGTTCCCTCAAATTATACACTTGTGGAGGATTTCCGCCGTGTCAGCGCATGTCTTGTGCGCTGATCACGGAGAGAATTCCACAATCACTACAGGTATTTTCCCAAAAGTCTTGGCAATCATTGAGATGTTTTTTTAGCAGAATTGAGACGAGCCTTAATGTTCTTTTTGCTTAATTAAGTGGTTTGCGCCTTGGATATCTGCCATGCAGGCCGTTTTTGCCCAGTCTATTTCTTATGGTGGAGTCGTGAACACTGACCTTAATTGAGGCAAGTGAGGCCTGCAGTTCTTTAGATGTTGTCCTGGGGTCTCTTGTGGCCTCTCGGATGAGTTTTCTCTGCACTCTTGGGGTAATTTTGGTCGGCCGGCCACTCCTGGGAAGGTTCATCACTGTTCCATGTTTTTGCCATTTGTGGATAATGGCTCTCACTGTGGTTCGCTGGAGTCCCAAAGCTTTAGAAATGGCTTTATAACCATTACCAGACTGATAGATAGCAATTACTTTTGTTCTCATTTGTTCCTGAATTTCTTTGGATCTTGGCATGATGTCTAGCTTTTGAGGTGCTTTTAGTCTACTTCTCTGTGTCAGATAGCTCCTATTTAAGTGATTTCTTGATTGTAACAGGTGTGGCAGTAATCAGGCCTGGGGGTGACTACAGAAATTGAACTCAGGTGTGATAAACCACAGTAAAGTTATTTTTAAACAAGGGGGCAATCACTTTTTCACACAGGGCCATGTAGATTTGGAGTTTTTTTTCTCACTAAATAATAAAAACCATCATTTAAAACTGCATTTTGTGTTCAATTATGTTAACTTTGACTAATAGTTAACGGTTCTTGATGAACAGAAACATTTAAGTGTGACAAACATGCAAAAGAATAAGAAATCAGGAAGGAGGCAAATCGTTTTTCACATCACAGTAACCCATGGTTTAGCTCTCCTTATTTGACATAACTCATGGTTTAACTCTTCTTTGACATAAATCATGGTTTAGCTCTCCTTATTTGACATAACTCATGGTTTAGCTCTCCTTATTTGTTATAACTCATGGTTTAGCTCTTCTTCTTTGACATAACTCATGGTTTAGTCCTCATTATTTGACATGACTCATGGTTTAGCTCTCCTTATTTGACAAAACTCATGGTTTAGCTCTTCTTTGACATAACTCATGGTTTAGCTCTCCTTATTTGACATAACTCATGGTTTAGCTCTTCTTCTTTGACATAAATCATGGTTTAGCTCTCCTTCTTTGACATAACTCATGGTTTAGCTCTCCTTATTTGACATAACTCATGGTTTAGCTCTCCTTAAGGGGCCTCTCCTTATTTATCTCACACATAAGCTCTCCTAAAGGCCCATATTAATGGTGGGGTGGATCTTCCTGGGATCCCTGTTGCTCAAGGGATCGTGTGCCGATCCCTGCTAGGTGACAGAGCACTGATGACGCTGTATTGACGCATCATCAGGCCTTGCCTGGCGACGTACCTGTTGCTATGGAGAAGGTGGAAGGACAACAAGTGGCATGCAACAGAGCAGTTTCCTGGAGCGGGCCAATGAGGAGAACAATGTCATGCGGTGCTCGGCCGTCGTGCAATGCTACAGACCAAACACGCTGGATCCGACATGCCAGATCTTCAACAATCATCATGTGTTCACTGTACACACGCTGCTCTGATGCCCAATTGTCGGCCACAGCAGTCATTATTGTCTGCCACACCTAAGTTCACACCAGCGTGGTTATGTTATATAAGCTTTACAGTTGATGTGAAAAAGAAGTAAGCTTTATGTATCATCCCCATAGTGAGGTATCACGGAATGGGGAGAGCAGCGACTAATATCACAGAGCAGTAGATTTAGCCATGCGTCATATTATATTTGCTATGGATATAAAATCTGGATATATGTAAATGCAGTTTATCCTCTGCTTTCAACTGATTTTATTTTAAATTGCTGTAAATGGGAATGCTTTATAAATGTATTATGAATGCATTACAAAATCCTCATAAAAGAAGTATTTTCTCGCCTAAGATTATTCTTTCTCCTGGCTGCTGAAATTGTTGGCGGCAATCATATTCTTTTCAGATCCAAAGGCAGCTTAGCATCATTTGAACACATTTTCCCCTCAGGAAGGATGCCAGAACACTTTATTGTAGGCTGAGGTGGCTGTGGTGACCGTTTGAGTGTCTCTTCTTCCTCCAATAGCCGCTAGATGTCTAGGTCCACCCTCAGGCCCCCATATGCCCCGGGTGTGGGCGCCTTTGGTACAAATGTTTAGCTTCC
This sequence comes from Hyperolius riggenbachi, assembly GCF_040937935.1. Classification (NCBI taxonomy): domain Eukaryota; kingdom Metazoa; phylum Chordata; class Amphibia; order Anura; family Hyperoliidae; genus Hyperolius; species Hyperolius riggenbachi. The sequence goes on along the minus strand of NC_090657.1, from coordinate 28,543,323 downwards.
TCAGCGCTCTATGGCAGCTTGGGTGACAAGAAGACGAACCTAACAAAAGAGCTAACAAGTCAAGGCCAGCCTTGGTGAAGCAGGTTGTTTCTGCACTCGGCCCCAGGCTCCAAGCACCTGAACTGGGTGCCGCTATAGCACTAATGCAAGGTAATTCAGGGTTCTGGCGATTGCCGGACCCAAATTACTTCTTCCTCCATGGCAAGCAGACACTCTTCTCTTCACGGAGGTACATTTTTAGGTCATATCACCTTACATTAGGCTTGATTTGGACGTCCTGCCGGCGTCCGCTGATATGGGTGTCCATCTTTGATCTTTGATATAGGTTGGCACTGATTGTCCTTTTTTTTAAACAATTATACATGTTGTGGTGTGTTTAGAGCGGACATGTATGTGTGCATGGGCATACCCACAGACTTCTGCTGGGTGTGGGCAATGGGCATGCACACATCTGTCTGACAGACACGTTTTGTTTTTTTTTAGATATTTTTCAGTTTTGCTATTTTGCACTTATTGATATTATTTGTACACAAGTGTTTATGCGCCCGCTGTTCTTTGCTATTGGGGGGCGGGGACATGCACACAACCTGCTTGTTCTAAATCTGTTTATAGCACTAGGCACTTTATTATCTTTCTCCACTTATTCAGGAAATTGTATAGTGGGATATGTATTGGTGTTTTCCCAATTACGATTGTGTCTGACTTGTATCATGCGAAAGTGTATATTGCGTCTTGTTGTTATTATATTTATTTAGAGGGGGAATTCTCCAAATACATTTGGAGAAATCTGGGAGATTTTAAATGGTTTTAATTGTTTTTATGTCTTTTTTGAGCATGCAATAAAATTACGTTTTGCACAAGAGACCATAGTGTTGTACTAGACGTCTTTGAATATTAATTTTACAATATACCCGAGGTGGTTTTGTCTTTTCTCTTTTGTGGTTTGTAGTATTTAACGCCATCATTCGACTCACCCTGCGCCCAGCTCACTGGCAGCGTACATATACATACACCAGCTTTGGTGCCCGTATGGACTATCAGACTGGTGGAACACTGCAGTTTAGAACCCTTTTCTGGAAAAGTAGGTCCAGAATTTAATAATAAGGGTTGAAGTGACAGATTGCTAAACTGAATGTTTTTTTTTTTTTTTTTTACAAAAAATCTAAATAATCCTTAGTACGGTATATTCTAGAATGCTTCTTAACTTAGTGCAGCTGTGAAATCATCCAATACATAAAACAGCAACTTGTGCAATGTTCTGGGTAAAGAGGGTTTCTGTACAGTATGTTACACTGGTTCATATTTCCTCTGGTATTATTGAGCTTGAGACAGGCCCAGATTTACATCACAGAAGCCTACAGATGTCCTGGTACCCTAGAGTTTGCTCTCCATGAACCTACAGACACCTGCCGAACCGCACCGCAAGTGTGCTGGCTGTCTTAACTGTCACTTCTCCCTTACTTCCCTTGACAGCTACAGGTGTCCCTTAGGTACCCAGACAGGGCCGGATTTAGGCCAAGGCCACCTAGGCCATGGCCTAGGGCACCACAGGAGCAAGGTCACCAAAGCAGCAGGCTGAACTTATGCAGCATTTGCAAGCTTGCAAATATTGCAATGCAGGGAGATCAGGCGAGCGCCTGATCGCGGTACTATGCTGCTAGCTGCCTGTGCTGTGGCCAGCTTGCTCTCTGTGCACGCTTGCATTGTGTCGGGCAGCTACGGACTTGGGCAGCATTGGAGACAGAGGGGAAAAGGAAGTTTCGGCACTGGAGACGAGCTGAAAAATGAGTCGCACTGATGGCTGCTGTGGTGTGAAGGCAAGCTGGCTACCTATACTGAAGGGGGGTGGGAAAAGGAGGGATTAAGGGAGTCATCTGGCTACCTGTACTGTAGGGAAAGGGGGGAGGGGTTATCTGGCTACCTATACAGGGAGGGTCATCAGGTTACCTATACTAGAGAGAAGGGGGAGGGGTCATCTGGCTACCTATACTGAAGAGGGGGCAGCTGGTGACAGCGGCCTTGGGCGGTAAAGAGTACAAATCCGGCCCTGTACCCAGAGGTACCCTCAGTATTAAGTAGCTAGTGGTGCCCTCAAGTATTAGGTAGCTAGGGAAACCTAGAGGTGCCTCTGACTGATGAGAGATCTCATCAGTGGAATGCTGAGACCAGAGTGAGTAACCTCTCATTTAAACTCTGCTCAGGACTCTGAATAGGGAAGGAGGGAGGGAGGCGCTCGGGGAGGGTAGTGAGCCACCTTTCCATCATCAAGCGCTTGTAGGCAAGTGCCTACAGTGCCTTATGGTAAATATGGCACTGGCTGAAGACCATAAAACGTCAAAACAATTTTAGAAAAACTAGCCTAGATTTATTAAATGCTATTAGGAGGCAAGTGTTGGCAGCCCTGGCCGGTATCCAGGGCTGTTTCTATGTATATTGCAGATCAAGCGCAAGAGAAGTGTGCCCTCTATGTATCTCTCCGGTGGCTGCTGGAGAGACACGAAAAGAGCATATTTCTCTTGCGCAGACTGGCTGCGACTGGCTGAAGTTACGGGTCCCGGTACCGGCAACAGAGAAGGCTGAGGACGGCGGCGTTGGAGCGATCTGTGCGGATGGGGCTGAAGGAAGCCCCAGGTATGTATAAAACTTTTATTATTACTCAGCTCTGGTTTCCTTTAAGCATAAGCCTTTAGCATCAGTATGTGCATTGCACCCTTTTACTGCAGAGTTGCTGCTGCTTGCATATAGCGCAGAGTCTAACCTCCCTGCATACATTTACAAGTACTACAAGATGAATGTGGCAGAGGATAGACCTGTGGCAATCCCTTCTTCTTTTACTGCTGAAGAAAGCAGCTGCTGCTATTGAAGAGTGATGATCCTGGATGTATTGACATGCTTGACAGGCTGCAAGAGTACCAGTTTAGTCCTCAAATGGTTCTGCTCCTTCTTGGCTGGCAGCACACAATAGGAAGCCTTGAGGCCATTCCAGTTCAGCCCTGTACCTTATGCCCCAGCACTCAGTACTATCCCCTTTGTTTCTTACCACTTGAAAAACTTATCCAAAAACACGCTCAGACATACCAATGCAATGCTGATGACACCCAGCTATAGTTATCATTCAAACCCGACGTGACAGACCCTATTCCAAAATAAACATATGCTTAGCTGAGCTATTATTATTATTATTTATCAGATTTATATAGCGCCAACATATTACACAGCGCAGAGCTACTCAGCACCACTGAGAGTAGAGGAACTAAGTCCTTAGTAGCTCCAACACTGTGCACAGTTTGGGTCTACTGGTTGATGGGGAATTCAACTTTAGGAATCAGATTTCAACCTAAGGAACGTTGCAAAAAATTAAGCACCTCATTCCTTCAGAGGTTCTTCCAACCTCACTTCTAGCCTTTATCACATCACAACTGAACTATTGCAATGCCCTCTACACAGGCCCTCCAAATAAAACGCCACATAACGCCAATCCTTTGCTCATGACACTGGCTACCCATAAAGTGGATAAGCCTCTTCAAAACTGGCATGCAAGCGTTAACATTTCTACACAACCTAAGCCCTGGATAGCTGAAAAATGTGTTGCAACTGTCACACCTTTACATAGGATCTAATAACTTGACCATCCCCAGAGTGCAACTTAAAACTTTTGGAGCCAGATTCTTCTGTCATGCTGCCCCTACCCTTCGGAACACCTTGACACACCTAATCAAGGCAGCTCCAACCCTGGGGGCATTTTAATTAAAACTGAAAAGCCTCCTGTATAGTTTGGCATTTCTGATTACATAACTTTGCCCCCTGTACACATCACAAACCGCAACTATGTACTGATCTGAGACAAGCTTATGCGCATTGGTTCCTATGGGAGAAAAGCAATTTACATTTTTTTGCTGTTGTACATGAATATGGTTGTAGATGTATGAATATATAAGTGCACATGTATAAGTATGCATGTCTACTATAGAGCAATGATGTGTTAGAAGGGGTGAATGTATGTGTGTCTGTGTATAGATCTGCATATGTAAGTGTATGTAGATGTCCATGTCCATGTATGGGTGTGATATTCTTAGGTATGTGTATGTGTTTCTGCTCTCAAGTTACTTTCTCTTTTGAGCCTAGGTTGAAGTAAAAAAACAAAAAACAAAATCCCATTATAAAGTTAGAGATGAGCAGGAGATGACAAAGACTGAACCTATTGAAACTGCATTCTTCAATTTTAGATGGCCAGAATCTGCCTGTTAGGAATAACAGGACTGCTACTTGACCTGAAAAGCACTGCTATAAAGCAGATGCTCCGATACAATCCACAAACACGGCTGCCTCTTCTCTGACCTGTGCCCTATCGGCTCCATCTGAAGTGAGGTTTTAATGAGTAATCCACCTTAATGGCAAACACAAGCATGGAAACAACTTGGTCCAAAACCAAGTCTAGTCCTGACTAGAGCTGGGCACTTGACAGAGTTTGCCGAGCAGGAGAATATGTAGAATTACTGTGACCTAAATGCAAAGTCTGCAAAGACTTGCTGTTTTATTTGGTTGGTAACTTCCAATAAGTTATTTCTGAGGGGTAGGGGTGGAAATAACAACTGGCAAAGGGGGTCTCACTGGTCTGGACAGGTTGACTGGACAATTTATGATACCTTTGCATTCTTGCATTTTTCACGGGAAAACAGTAATGGGGAATAGTTAATAAAAGCTACAGTCCAGGATAAGATAAATTCCCCCCAACTCCTTGTTGACTATATAGTTCCTCTTTTAACTGCATTTAACCACCGGTAATGTCCCTCTCCTGGTCACAGTAGCTAGTATTTAAATCTACCATCTTGCATAATAATGCAATATCCAATTCAATCTGTCTGCATCACACTGCTATTTTTTCCCGAACGTACCACCTTCTATCAGTATATTTGGCAATCTCTGCAGCATACTGATAGACTCCCAGAAGAAAATGAAACTAAACCTATTAACCCTTCCATGCCCTATTTTTGTTTTTGTTTTAGAGTCTAATCTAATTCTAATCTAATGGAGAAAAAGGGACATTTGACAGTAGTCTTGTGTTAATAGTGCCATTGCTGACGCTGTCACTGCTGACAAAATGAAGTCAGCAGTGACAGCTATTATAATCTCAGCTAGGCTAATGTAATTTTGTGAGATGCAATATAGATGGCAATCTACTTATTCATTTCACTTTAGGCATCCTTTAACAAATAAAGTGAACATATGATATAAAAATGCAAGCAGCCCCAAACTGCCTCCTGATCATTTATAATAATCCAGTAATTGTTTGCCCTTTCATAGATCTGTTATATGCACACCGATCAGTCAAGGCTAAGAAGACATAGGGCTTGATTCACAAAGCGGTGCAAACACTTTGCACGCCTGTGAAAACCCCTTTATCATGCCTAAACTCAGTTTAGGCATGATAAGAAGAAACTCGCGCGAATTTTCCGCGCGCAGCGCCTCCCGCTTCGCGCGAAGCTCCCATTAAGCCCTATGGGATTTTGCGCTAGAGCACAAAGCGGTGATAACTTTGCTGGTGCAAAGGTTATCACGCCTAAAGTCTTTTAGGCGTGATAACTGAGTTATCACCGCTTTGTGAATCGAGCCCAAAAGCTTTGAAGAGATCTGACCAAGTCAGACCTAATGAGACGAGGAGGAGGTAACAGGTAAGTATGGCTATGCAAAGCCATGCAGCTAAGCAGGAAGATGCACTGTCAAGCTGTGCAACCAGTACAGTGCAATTTACAAGCAGTCCTCATCTACAACATACTGACTGATGGGAGAGGAGAGGCCTATATGAACAACAGGCAGCCACAGGATCTCTTCAGAGGTGCAAAATTAGTAATGCCTTCATAATGTGTTATAACTGGATTAAACTTAGGAGGCAGTATGGATTTTACTAGGCATATGTTAAAGTTCATTAACCCTTCAGAAAAGCTATATGTGGCTTAAAGGATACCAGAAGTGACATGTGACATGATGAGATAGACATGGATCAGGTATGTAAGTGGCTGACTCAGACAGGAAGTGACTACAGTGTGACCCTGAGGGCTCGTTTCCACTATAGCGAATCCGCATGCGGGCACTGCATGCGGATTCGCATACTCAATGTTAGTGGATGGGGCTGTTTCCACGTGTGCGGCGGCGGCGTTTTTCGGTGCGGGAAAAATCTGCACGACAGCGTCGTCAGATTTCGCGTGCAGCAGGAATGCGGGCGAATCGCCGCTAATGCATTCAATAGGGAAATCACATGCGGCTTTGTCATGCGGATTTCCCCGCGATTTCGCATGCGATTTCGCATGAAAGGCAATGGAACTTTACACAGGCAGTGACATGGTTAAATTCGCCTGGCTTCTTGCCATGCAAAATCGCATGCGAAATCGCGGGTAAATCCGCATGGGGAAACGCAGCCGCATGCGATTTCTTCAGCGGTGGAATCCAGACGATTCCGCACCGCTACAGTGGAAACAAGCCCTCACTGATAAGAAATTCCAACTATAAAACCCTTTCCTAGCAGAAAATGGCTTCTGAGAGCAAGAAAGAGGTAAAAAGGGGAATTTCTTATCAGCGAGGGTCACACTGTAGTCACTTCCTGTCTGAGTCAGGACTGAGTCAGCCACTTACATACCTGATAGTTAACTCTTTCAGGCAGAGAAACAAAAAAGGAACACAACATAGTTATTTGTGTGCTAGGCACTGTACATACACATGTCTATCTCATCATGTCACTTCGGGTATCCTTTAAGGGCTGATTTTTTTCCTGCTGCTGGGTAAGTGTGCCTTCCCCAGTCTGGCAGGGTATGCAGAGCGGCACAGGGAACTTACATATTTACATGTTCCGGACAGCTGGATTGGCTTCTCCTCCTCATCCACCCATGGGGTTGCACTCCCGGCATCCTCTTCTGAGTTCCGATCACAGGATATTACGTGATCGAAACCCAGGGGATGGTGTCAGCGTTGCAGCACCACCCGCTAGTTACATAGTTATTTGGGTTGAAAAAAGACATACGTCCATCGAGTTCAACCAGAGAACAAAGTACAACTCCAGCCCGCTCCCTCACATATCCCTGTTGATCCAGAGGAAGGCGAAAAACCCTTACAAGGCATGGTCCAATTAGCCCCAAAAGGGAAAACAATTCCTTCCTGACTCCAGCTGGCAATCCCTGGATAAAATCCCTGAATCAACATCATTGGGCATTCCTAGTAATTGTAGCCATGGATGTCTTTCAACGCAAGGAAAGCATCTAAGCCCCCTTTAAATGCAGGTATAGAATTTGCCATAACTACTTTCTGTGGCAATGCATTCCACAACTTAATCACTCTTACTGTAAACAACCCTTTCCTAAATAAATGGCTAAAACGTTTTTCCTCCATGCACAGATCATGTCCTCTAGTCCTTTGAGAAGGCCTAGGGACAAAAAGCTCATCCGTCAAGCTATTATATTGCCCTCTGATGTATTTATACATGTTAATTGGATCCCCTCTAAGACGTCTTTTCTCTAGACTAAATAAACCCAGTTTATCTAACCTTTCTTGGTAAGTGAGACCTTCCATCCCACGTATCAATTTTGTTGCTTGTCTCTGCACCTGCTCTAAAACTGCAATATCTTTCCTGTAATGTGGTGCCCAGAACTGAATTCCATATTCCAGATGTGGCCTTACTAGAGAGTTAAACAGGGGCAATATTATGCTAGCATCTCGAGTTTTTATTTCCCTTTTAATGCATCCCAAACTTTTGTTAGCTTTAGCTGCAGCGGCTTGGCATTGAGTACGATTATTTAACTTGTGGTCAATGAGTACTCCTAAGTCCTTCTCCAAGTTTGATGTCCCCAACTGTATCCCATTTATTTTGTATGGTGCTAGACCTTTGGTATGACCAAAATGCATGACTTTACATTTTTCCAACATTGAATTTCATCTGCCATGTATGTGCCCATATAGCCATCCTATCCAGATCCTGTTGCAATATGTCCCTATCTTCCTGAGAGTTGAACAAAGTTCTGATGCTGTGAAACTGTTAAAGAAACACCAAGCCTTTTCAGTGCTGCTGAGTAGATTTTTAGTCTGGAGGTTCACTTTAACTCTTCTCTCAATGAATCTTTAACATGATGTCTATAATTGTCCAGAAGGTGTTCTAAGATGTCACATACTGCTAGTGGTGGTTCTGCTAGGAGCTATTGAAAGAGCTTAAATGCGGCATAAAAGTGAGAGATATAATAAGTATTAGCTGAGCGTCTGTTCCTTTTCTGTGATTCTGTCTTCAGATCCCTCCCTCACCTCTCTAGAACAAGGCAAATCCCCCTCCTGAGTTTCAGCAGAGATCAGCATGTATCTGCTCCGGCTGTCACTTCTCCCTAACACGAGAGGGGCTCCATGTCTTTATCAAACAGACACAAGCTCCTGCAGGCCATCCTTTTCTTGCCTCCTAATTTTCCAAAACGCTGGCGTTGCATACAGAAAACTAAAAATCATATTTTTTTTTAGATAAAAGCTGCCAGGCACCTCATGCGCAGTTCTGACTTGACCAGCACGGTTTAATAATGACTCCGCTTCTAAACCCCAATACTCATTTTCCTGTCTCCAATGGCTGTGAGATTTCACCGGCAGAGATCATCCTGCCGGATTTCATACATGTCACATGCCAGCACTGCCTCCATTTGGTTAACAATGCTTATATGTGAATTCCAATTTGAAGGGATACTCCAGAGAGGAGTGAGAATGTGGTTGAGTAGAAGAGAGGATCAATTTATTGTGTTCAGACTAAAATAACAAGTAGGATTGAGGCACGATTGATTACCAGAGACTTACAAATCAGTCACCTGATCAAATCGATGACATGCTTGCCCATGAAATCTCCAGGAGGAGAATGTGTGTAGAATCGGATTGATAATCTCTACTGAGAAGGGCTGGACCAGTGGACCTCAAAAGGAGTCTTAAGGGCCACTAGTACGCATACATCTGAAAAGGCGCATGTTTAAAATGACGCAGGAGAGCGGTAGTAGAAGATCAGTACATTTTCCGATATTCTACTACTTTATTTAAATGGTAAAATATCAGTAATATTTACCAATATTTTACTATGACCTAACGTCTCCCTTCTCTCACACAGAACCCTTACCTGGGGCACTTAACACTTTACCTCCCCCTGGTGGTGCTAACGCTTAACAAACCCCCCTCATAATGCCTAAACCTTACACACACATACACACACACACAGACACACACACACACACACACACACACACACACACACACACACACACAGACACACACAGACACACACACACAGACACACACACACACACACACACAGACACACACACACACAGACACACAGACACACGCACACACACACACACACACACACACACACACACACACACCAACCACACACACGCACACACACAGACACACACACAGACACACACACACACACAGACACACACACACACACACACACACACACACACACACACACACACACAGACACACACACAGACACACACACACACACACACACACACACACACACACACACACACACACACACACACACACACACACACACACACACACACACACACACACACACGACTTGCTTTACCTTTCACTTTGCGTGCTTTTGTATTTATGTTTGTAAACACCAATTTTACCATCATCTGTATATATCCTGAACGTTGTATATAAACCTTTACTTTATTTCACTTTACCCTTGGTTTGGACACAAGTAGTGACAATCCTCATGCACTGCACGTTACACAATCATTCCTGTGGTCCGTAGAACCTCCGGCAAAACCGTAAAACCATAAAGCAAAATCAGAAGTATCACCCAAAAAGGTTTAAGACAATGGTAAACAGTTTACAAAAAAATAAGTGCCGGTAAATGTTGGCTTACCTCTCAAACAGATGCAACCAATATCCTGGGAACAAATAGTTTATTAGCACAAAAAAGAAGACCATGGGTTTTGCTAATCTCTACCTTCTTCGTTGGGTCAAACAGAAAATGTGCCTACTGGCTGAATTTGGTCAGATACCAGAACCTCAGTTAGAAGGTCTTGGGTCTGCCAGACTTTCTTCTCTTAACTTGTGCCATCAACCTGAGGAGAAAACCCAAATGGTGTTTTCTCCTCAGTATTACAGCAAATGAAGATGGGTGGAGTCTATGCTGATTGGATGATAAAAAGACAGCAGCACACTGATGAGATCACTGTAGCCTTTTCTCAGAAAGTAAAGATAGCAGCTCCTTCCTCTTACAGTCCAAATACTGCTGTTCAAGGGGGTACAGTAGACAAATTAAGGTCCTGATTCTATCAGTAGAGAAAATATATTTAATGCCTTTTTAATTCATTCATAATGGGATCAAAGAGTTATTATTTTATACCTGCCAGGAGTTCAGCACTAACAAACATGTTACTGCCTAATGCGAACATCTGTTAAGTAACAAGTTCATCTGAAGAATGATGACAATAATTATGCTAATTTTATAACACTGTGCAAGAGCAATGGTGTGCAGTAACCCATAACAACCAATCAGGAATCAGCCTTCAGCAACTTACGGTAGTCCATGGAAAGTTAATTTCTGGAGGGTTGCCATGGATACTGCACCTCTCTACTCTGTGTGTAGCTTGAAAACATATCAAAATGCAATGGCTATAAATCACTTTCATAAAAGAATCAATGCAAATGAGCACTGAGGGAACAGGACATGTTATATTTAAAAGGGAACTATGCAAATTTTCAGACATTTTTCTTTAACCTGCCTTTTGCAATCTCCACACACTTACAAATTCAAATTTTATACTATCTTTTAATTAGCTGTGCCATTTTTTTTTTTATTTCACAAAGTTCATTGCAGGGTGAAGCCATGCTCAGGGCCGGATTTACCATAAGGCACTGTAGGCACATGCCTACAGGCGCCTGATGATGGAAAGGTGGCTCACTCCCCTTCCCAAGCACCTCAACCCCTCCTTTCCTACACAGAGTCCTGATGAAAGGTTACTCACCCTGCTCTCAGGATTCCACTGATGAGATTTCCCTCAGGGGCACCTCTAGCTAAATACCAGTAATACTGATGTTCCTCTAGCTCCATAATACTAGGGGGTATCTCTAGCTACTTAATATTTAGAGGTACTTCTGGCTACCGAATACTAAGATGCACAGAAAGGACCTATGATGGACAAGGGAAGTAAGGGAGAAGGGACAGCTACGACGGCCAGCACACTTAGGGTGCAGTTTAGTGGGGGGGTTGTAGGTTCATAGAGGGTGAAGTCTAAGGTGCCTGGACAGCTGTGCCTATAAGCTCCTGTAAGGTAAATCCGTAAAGAATGTTGAGTTTTCAGATGAGAAGACCCAGATCTCTTTTCATGGCTCTGTAGAATCGAAGCAACAATGCATAACCCATCTTGTATACTTGGGTAGGAACAGGAGGCAGGGGGGTTGTTCCTGCATGGTCCTGTCTGAGGTCTGTGCAATCTGATCAACACTGTGGGTCACATTTACAAGTTGAGAAGTTGCGAGCAACAGGTTTAAGCTGTTGACTGAAATAATGATTTTTACTGGTTGCTTTTGGGCAATGGTGCCACTACATTTCCAGGTGTCTTGATATATTGCATCAAGAAGAGTGCTAAACAGCTGCCCACATAGTCCACGTAAAAGCCTCATCTGATTTAATGGCTGAAACCTGAATGGCTGTTCTGGGAAATTGTTCCAGTTTTTTCCCTGTAGGCAACTCTTCTGAAGGTTGTAGATGGCAGCATTGCATTCCTGTCTCTACAGACATTGGCTGTTGTGTGTGAATGTAAGCTGCCACATACAATGACGCAAGTGGGAAGGCGATACTGCTCAAGTGCATGGGCGTAACAATAGGGGATGCAGCCCCTGCTCTCTGTTAGTGGCCGTTTTTGGGGGCTGGAGGGGTCGCAGCATGAGGGGAGAGCTTGGTAGCACGTCGGGGGGGAGGGGGGGCGTTCAGAATGTCTGCAGGGGGGCACGGCAATTGCTAGTTACGCCCCTGCTCAGGTGTACCTAGGTTCAGGGGCCCTATAATTTTGCTGTGCAGTCCCATAATGTGTTGTTATGCCTCTGCCACCAACAGACTTCATCCATCGCGCAATCCAATATAACAAACTAAGTGACTACCTACTAGGTGAGAATTAAAACTTGAGCGATCTGGAGCCTGAAGCACATAAAGAGGAACTCCAGTGAAAATAATGTAATAATACAATAATTATGTATAAATGATTTAGGCAGTGTTTGCCCATTGTAAAATCTTTTAAATCCCTGATTTACATTCTGACATCACATGTTGACATTTTTACTGCTGGAAGGTCATGTAGCTGCTGCTTGCTTTTTTGGCAGTTGGAAACCGCTGTCAACAGCTATTTCCCACAATGCAACAAAGTTCACAGACAGGAAACAGACAGGAGTACCATGGTCCTCAGAGTTTCCTGTGGGAGGGATTTCACCACAATATCGGCCATACAGCTCCCCCTTATCATCCTTTTGTGAAAAGGAATAGACTTCTCATGTAAAAGGGGCTATCAGCTACTGATTGGGATGAAGTTAAATTCTCGGTCATGGGTTCTCTTCCAGTCCGGTACTAGTGCAGGGGGAGCGCCAGCCAATCCATTAGCGCTAATGCATGTTACCATAGCAATACACGTTAATGTGAAAAAGAATGTTGGGCTAATGGGCAGTGCTCTCCTGGTTCTAGTAATGGTAAAATTGCCGTGCGCTCCAAGTGCCAGGCAACTTTACCAGACTTATGTGCATCAGGCCCCAAATCTTTTAAGCCCCATACACACAATCAATGAATTGAAACCTTAATCCCCCTGGGTGACATTGCAGGGCTGAGGTTTGCAAGCCAGCAACATGTTCTGTTCCAGGGGGAGGGGAGGGGGGGGCCGCTGGGCTGCTAAGTGTCACGGAAGTGACATCATGCAGTGGGCGGTTTAAAGTGAACCTCCGGACTAAAAATCTACTCAGCAGCACTGAAAAGGCTTGGTGTTTCTTTAACAGTTTCACAGCATCAGAACTTTGTTTTTCTTACCCAAGCCTCATTTTTAGCTGCATTTTAGCTAAGCTCCACCCATCAAAGAAAACTGGCCGGGCTTTTTTTCCCTGATGCTGTGCAAAGCATGATGGGATTTCCTATGTTGTTATTCACATTGCTTAGCAAATGGGAGGGGTGATCAGGACACAGGACAGTTGGAACTGTGTCTCATGCTCCCTGTCACCTCCTTTCAACCAAAAAGATGGCTGCCATCATGAAATCAAACATTTGCCTGTTCTTTTAAAACAGGGTGGGTAAGAGATTATATTACCTGTTTTAATTAACATAACTAATGTAACTTAATGACAGTATGTTTGTTTAGGCTGAAGTTCCTCTTTAAGTGATCCGCCAGAACGGATTTCTAGCTGAGCAGTCAAGAGGGTGGAAGCTACCGTACACATGCTGCATTCTTGGTAGAGGCTGTAGTTATCGGCTGCCTCAGCCAAGTTTCATCTGGCATGTGTAAGGTGCATTAGAATGGGCAGGGGCGGTTCAAGGGGCCCTGGGGCAAAATCAATCGTTGGGGTCCCCCCATTACCCCTCTGCTCCCCGGGGCCCTGCTGCAAGTATATTAGCAGCCATAATCACCTTATCTCCATTGGGTGAGCGGGTGGGCAGCGGCTACACTTGGAGACACTCTCTCTCCCTCCCACTCTATGACCCGGCGCGTCATGTGTAAACACACGCCGGGTCATAGAGTGGGAGGGAGACAGAGTGTCTCCAAGTGCTGCCGCCCGCTCACTCGATGGGAATAAGGTGATTATGGCTGCTAATATACTTGCTGCAGGGCCCTGGGGAGCAGTGGGAGCAGGAAGGGGGGTCAGGGGGGAAGAAAATATTGCAGGGTCGGCGCTGCTGGGGCCCAAGCAGAGGTTAGGGCCCCGGGGCAAATTCCCCTTTTGCCTCTATGGTAGCACCGGCCCTGAGAATGGGGGGTCTAGTACCCTCCTCCTGGACCCCGTAGCAGATGCATGAGATGCTATAGCTGCTGCTTTACCACTGATTGGCTCCTGTGATATTTTGAGTTTCATCCTTGCTATTTTTAACAAGCCCGAACCGGTTAAACATGGAGATTGTGAATGACAAGAAGGAAGAGCTCCAAAAGACATCAGGACAGCACGGTGGATGGAGAGATGAGACATAGATGGGGAGGCAGTGGGAGAGACTGAAGAGGCTGCAGGGAGATGGGAGAAGTGACAGATGTGAGCAGGCAGACGGAAACGGACAGATAAAGAAAGAGAAACAGAGAGAGGGAGAGGGGGAAATGTGGGAAGATAACAACTGACAGAGGGAAAGAGATGAGATAAGTAGAATTATAGAAGCGGACTCCCAACTATAGAGCAGAAGAGAGGAAACAGTCAGAATCATTCAATCCTCCCCAATAACATTGCTCCTTGCAGTCCAGCCAGCCACTCCTGGTACCTTCCCATTGCTTAAAGAGGAACTCCAGTGAAAATAATGTAATAAAAAGAGTGCTTCATTTTTACAATAATGATCTATAAATGATTTAGTCAGTGTTTACCCATTGTAAAAGCTTTCCTCTCCCTGATTTACATTCTGACATTTATTGCATGGTGACATTTTTACTGCTGGCAGGTGATGTCACTAGAAGGCGATGCTGCTTGCTTTTTTGGCAGTTGGTAACAGCTGTAAACCGCTATTTCTCACAATGCAGCGAGGTTCACAGACAGGAAACTACCAGAAGTACCTCGGTACTCAGAGTTTCTTGTGGGAGGGGTTTCACCACAATATCAGCCATAGAGAGCCCCCTGATGGTCCGTTTGAGAAAAGGAATAGATTTCTCATGCAAAAGGGGGTATCAGCTACTGATTGGGATGAAGTTCAATTCTTGGTCGGAGTTTCTCTTTAAGTGTCTGGTGTTCCCTACAAATAATGTGTGGGTGCACATTGCACAGTACAATCGTATGAGACACCTATCGTTGCCGGGGCTCAGCACTTGATTTAGTGGAGAGTGGCGTCCTTTAACCTTTATGCAGCCAAATGTAGTAAAACTTTATTTGGTTGCAAGGCCACATTTTTCCTTATACTGGGGAAGTGTGCCCTCCCCAGCCTGACAGGCTAGGCAGAGCGGCGTAGGGAGCGTTTTTATAGGTACCTGTTCCGAGCGCTGGACCAGCTTCCTCCCTTCATTCACTCATGGTGCTGCACTCCTAGCATCCTCTTCTGACTTCCAATCACATGGGCTCAGAAGACAGTGTCAGTGGTGCAGCGCCACCCGGTGGTGGAAGAGGGATGATGGAAGATACTCTTCCATTACCCCTTTTCCACTACTGGGTGGTGCTGCACCACTGACACTATCCTCTGAGCCCCCATCACATATAATAACGTGATCGGAAGTCAGAAGAGGATGCTGGGAGGGTGAATGAAGAGGAAGCCGGTCCAGCGTCCGGAACCAGTAACTATAAAAATGCTGGCTGAGATTAAAATGAGTGCGCAGCTTCTTCAAATGAAATAGTTCGTTTGAAGATGCTAACTGGTTAAAAAACAAAGTGCAACATGTGTGGTGTCATCATACGTAATTTATAATCAGACATATTGTACATTAAATTTCATTTTTTAACGGAAGTTTCAAAAATTTTGATTGTAAACATATGAGATAATATTATTGCCAAGTACTGAAATGTGACCTATAAGCTTAAAATATGTAAAATTTAATTCAGGAAAATTTACTCTAAGTGTGACCTACTTAATTATAGTCCAGCTGCAAAGCCATGATTTGAGGCTCCTGGCTACACCTGTCACTGCTGGGTGACATATGCATCTGATGGCTGGTAGGTGTATGGGTGCTGGCAAGGAACATCAGCCCTCAGGAGGATAGGACTGGCAAATGTCATCCTTTATTATAATTGCAACTTCAAGCCGTGGCCTCATGTATGGTAGTGTTTGATTTGAATTACCCCTGCTTTGCATTCTGATGTCTCTCTTAAAAAACTCATTTGTCATGGTCTAGGCCAGGGCTGTCCAACTGGCGGCCCCGTAGGCCAGATGGACGCACTTATTTGCCATGACTATTTTTGTGTTAGGTCCCCTCCTCTGGTAGACCCACCTTTTATTTGCGCTTGGCTCTGCCCCAGAAGCAAGGACATTGATCAATTGCCCCCGTCAGCTGAAAAATATGGTGCTAGACACATCCCTAGCCATGGAGTTGGACCAGCCCAGTGCTGGTCTAGGCTGCTCCACTATGCACTGTGGCGGCCATGAACTGCCATACTAGAAATACTTTGACCATTTTTACAAAGCCCTGGCAGCTACTGAACTATACAAAAACAGGGTGGAGTAGGGAACTGGGGAAGAACCCCAATTTTCACTAAATTCAATTGTATCACAATAAAATGAATACATGGATTCTGGCTGGCACAACACTGTATTTAAACAATCCTATGACACATGTGATGCTAGCCAGTAGCATACAAAAGAGATTTATCGAACAAATGCAAAATTTAGCTAAAATACAGTGAAGCATTAAAATATGTGCAAAGGTCACACATTTAACCCTCTGGGCGATACAATTAGATCGCCCAGGAGGGGGCGCAGCACTTTTTTTAAAAATTTTTTTATTTTTTAAATCATGTAGCGAGCCCTGGGCTCGCTACATGATAGCCGCTGCGCAGCGGCATCCCCCCACCCACTCCGATTGCCTTCGGCGATCAGAGTAAGCAGGAAATCCCGTTCAGAACGGGATTTCCTGCTGGGCTTCCCCGATCGCCATGGCGGCCGGGCGGGATGACGTCACCGACGTCATGGACGTCGTGACGTCAGAGGGAGTCCCGATCCACCCCTCAGCGCTGCCTGGCACTGATTGGCCAGGCTGCGCAAGGGGTCGGGGAGGGGGGGGGGGGCTGCGCGGCCACGGCGGCGAGCGGCGGATCGGCGGCGATCGGCGGCGAGCGGAAGTTACACGCAGCTAGCAAAGTGCTAGCTGCGTGTAACAAAAAAAAATATGCAAATCGGCCCACCAGGGCCTGAGAAATCCTCCTGCGCGACATACCCCGAGCTCAGCTCGAGATTATCGCCCAGGAGGTTAAATACAGCTCTGCTGCAAACAAACTGACATTGAACATATATTGCCAAGCAACACCACAAGCAAAACCACAAACAAGGACCCAATAACACACATGCACGCGTGCACGCACGCGCACACACACACGGATAGGCACAGTTAATGGGAAAGAGGCGCCCTGGCAAGTATAAAATGGATTAAAATGGATTTTGCATGGATTTGCATTGGCTCTGGGTTGTTTGCATCTACATGACCATCACTAATTCACGCTATATTGTATTGCTATACAAGCTAGTAAGAGACGTGTACCCAGGTCTACGACATGCGTACATGTTTTTGGCATAAATTATATTGTATTTATGAAAGGTATTTTTCCCGTTTGAACACAAACAGTATATGTGTACTTTTTGTTGATATTTGTACTCTGTGCATGCATTAAGGGGTATTGATTGTTGTTTTAGGCTTCTTGCACACAGGGATGTTACAGGCGCACGTTAGTGCAGCCTGTAACGCTCCCCCAACACACAGCAATGTAACACAAGTGGGCTGTTCACACTGCCCACATTGCGTTACATTGTAACGCAGCAAAGTGCTGCATGCTGTGCGTTCTCCACGGCTAAGCCGCGTTAGACTGTTTGCACATGCGCAGTCACGTTGGGGATGAGGGGAGAGCGGCCGGGCACATGGCTAATTAATATTCACTGCACTCAGTGACGTGCAGTGTTTACTTCCTGGAGCGGCCGCTCTGTGCGGCGATTGGCCGGCTGGACCACGTGATGCCGTATGCGTCCAAGAGTACGCATCACGGCATCACGGACGCCAGAGTGAGCTGCACAACGCGGCTCACTCCGACATCCACACCAGAGAGCACCAGGCGTTGCGTTAGGGGCACGTTATGTGCCCTATAACGTCCCCTAAATGCAACGTCCTGGTGTATAACTAGCCTTAAGCACGGTGATTGAACTGATGAAGCGGGCTGAGACCAGCAAAATGCGTTGCCTGTGCTAAATAAAATTCTTTGTTCATACATGAATTTTGTTATTGAGGTAGGCTACCTCACCTTTTTCGATTTTAAACTGGTTTTAATCTATTTAATACATACCAGGGCGCCTCTTTCCCTTTAGGCTACTTTCCCACCAAGACATTGCGTTTTAGGGGACATTATGGTCGCATAACATGCCCCTAACGCAACGCATGGTGGATTCGGATCATTTGAATCGGATCATTGAAAAGATCCGGATCTTTAAACCGAATCATTTGAATCATTTTACTAGGGAAGCAGACTGGGTGAAATGACTAGCAGGACAGGACTTTCCCTGGACTGTACATTCTGTATGTTCCTGTTTCTTCCAGACAGACATCCACTGTGAACCGAATCGTTCATTGTGATGATCCGGATGATTCGACTCACAAAAAAGATCCGGATTAAATGAATGATTCGTTCATGATCCGGACAACACTACAGTCCCACCACGAGTCACCACAGTGCAGTGAATATTAATTAGCCATGTGGCTGGCTGCGAGGAGGAGGGGAGACCTCCTCCTCCAACATTACTGAGCATGTGCAGTCTAACGTGGCTTAGTCCAGTATACCGTACAGCATGCAGCACTTTGTTTAAACGTGCTGCGTTACTATGTAACGCAACGTGTGCACTGTGAACAGCACATTGATTTTACAGTGCTGTGAGTTAGGCTGCGTTACTGACTGCTGTAACATGGGACTTTAACTTCCCACTGTGAAACCAGCCTTAACTGTGCCTAACTTACGCCCCAACGTCCCCTGTTGTAGGGGTTGAGACAGAACACCTGTGGTCCTTACCACAGAGGTTCACTATCACTTTTCATAAAGAGAGCGACCACATCCAGGTCTGGACGGACCCCCCCGAGTGGAGTCAGGTTCATTGTCTCCACCTGCTTCCTGCGGTTGGTTGCCCCCTTGCAACCTGCCTTTGTGAGTAGTATTTCAAATCTCTTTTCTTCGCGCTTTTCCATGAACCAGTCCACGAACCAGTGAACTCGGCAAATCGCAAAAGACTCCAATGGGCAGGCGAACTTTAAAAACTACAAACACTGATTCTCGCCACAAAAGTGATGGAAAAGAGGTTTCAAAGGGTCTAACACCAGGAGGGGGGCATGCCGGAGTGGGATACACGCCAAAAGTCCCGGGGGACAATTATGGATTTGACGCAGAGCAGGGTTATAATCCTTAAAGGGCAGAAATCACATTGCACTGCTAAATTGGAGGCATAAAGTGCTTTAAAACATCTTGCATGTGTATACATCGATCAGGTAGTGTAAGTAGTGTACTGCTTCACACTGACAGACCAAACTCACTGTTTAACGCATCGCCGCAAACAGTGCAAAGGCTTCTTATATTTGTGTGCTGCTTTTATTAATGTGTGCATCCCATTGGTGTTTGTGTTTTGCGATCAGGTGCCTTCGCAAAGCAGTTGTCCCTAGTTGGGTGTTGGGTTTCCCATGATTCAGTTTCTATAGGCAAAGGTTGAAGATGGCATTGCTGCTATCAGAGGCACACAAACAAACAAAATGTCACACTGGTGAGCTTTAAATTTCGGCATTCGGATGGTGGCAACAGCAGGGGTTGAAGGGCGTGTTGGCTGGATGACCCCAAGTGTATCACTAAATGCATCATGTGTGAATAACTCCTCTGACACATCAAGTGGAGCAGCTGTGTTGCGAGTGGTAGTGTTAAGTTTTTGTGGGAAACCAGAAGCTGAGCAGGAGGAGGACGGTGCGTCAAGGAGGTTCTGTGCAGAAGCTGTAGAAGATGTGGTGCACTGTGTAAGCCAGTCAACTACATTCTCAGAATCTTGGGGGTTGAGGATACATGCCTTCTAAACACTGTACTTTGATCAAGGGCAGCACAAAATCACGACACCACAACCCCGAAAATACCTGTGGGGTGGCCTGCCTCCGCCTGTTTTTCCCATATTGGAGGTATGCAGCACTACTAACAATATTCATTAGTGATAGACTGTGTGTGTGTGTGTGTGTGGTGTGTGTGGTGTGTGTGGTGTGTGTGGTGTGTGTGTGTGGTGTGTGTGTGTGGTGTGTGTGGTGTGTGTGGTGTGTGTGGTGTGTGTGGTGTGTGTGTGTGTGTGTGTGGTGTGTGTGTGTGTGTGTGTGGTGTGTGTGTGTGGTGTGTGTGTGTGGTGTGTGTGGTGTGTGTGGTGTGTGTGGTGTGTGTGGTGTGTGTGGTGTGTGTGGTGTGTGTGTGTGTATCACTGGGCTGTGTACTTTAACACACACACAGAGATATCCATTGGCCTAATACAGTGTGCAGTCACACAGATGCAGTGGAAAGATATGCACTGTGCCACTTGTCTACTACAGTATGCAGGCAGTCAGTGGGACTACAAATACCAAGCAGGCAGCAACTGTGTGGGCTGTATCTATGCAGTGTCACCCACAAAGAGAGCTATGCTTTGGTAAGTTAAATCACACAAATAGAGTGGGAAGAAATGCACTGATCTAATACAGTGTTGTCCGCAAGCAAGCGCCAGCTGCGACAGGCTATATCTATGCAGTGTCTCACACACGCGCGCGCACACACACACACACAACACACACACACACACACACACGAAGAAAATTAGCCCTCAAAAGAGTTGTTTTGGGATGCTTTCAGCAACAAATAGTGAGAAGCAAGCTAACAAGAGCCTAACTAACGCTTTCCCTATCTCTCCAGCAACCTCTCTCCCTTCTCTCACTATAGCAGCAGCAGACAGAGTGAGAACATGGCCGACGCCACTGCCTTTTATAAGGGGGGGGGGGGGGGCTCCAGGAGGGAGTGCAGCCTGATTGGCTGCCATGTGTCTGCTGACTGTGATGTAGAGGGTCAAAGTTTAGCCCAATGACAAGTATAGAAGGCAGGGCAAACGCGCATAAAAGTTCGCTATTCGCCGCAGACACGAACAGCGGAGATCCGCGCGAACCACCCGTTAGGCGAACCGTTTGGGCCATCTCTAGTCAGGGGTTATGCTAAGGTTTTTTTTTTATTTTTGGTGGCACCAAGCTTCAAATCGTGTCTCCCTTAATAATCGGTAGCTAAAGGTGCACCCCCTTCCCCCCCCCAAAAAAAAAAGGCAACCATGCAGAATAGGTAGGTAACCAAAAGGTGCACAGTATAGGTCACCAAGGTGTCCCCCAGTATACATAGTGAAAGGTTCCCCCCCCAGTATAGGGCATTGGTGTCAGTGGGTGGTATGTAGCTTCCTGCTGCCCCCCCCCCCCCCATTCCCAACTCACAGGCCTGCAGACCAGCGCACAGTTACCAAGTGGCAAGATATGAGCAATGACCTCACTTCCGCATTGGACGTGCAAGTCATGGTCGCTGCGCCACTCTCCCCTCTGTTCACATTGCTGCTTATCTGAGCTCTGTGTGGCCACACAAGTCACAGGCAGGGCGGCTCTGGCAGCATGGTAGGCCACAGCTGGGGGTGAAGTGCCAAGCTGCTGTTTGGTTTGCCTGGGCCTAGCACCACCCCTAGGAAAGGTGAGGGATGGAAAATCCCGGATGCAGTCAACAAACCCCCCCCCCCCACACGCACACACACGTTAGGCCACATTCACTAAACAGTTCAAAAGTGTGCTCTGGTCATAGAGGAAATGTATCAGAAAAGCATCCAGAGTAACTTGAGAGATCTGGGCACCAGACCACGTGAACTTGCAAAATCACCATTTTAATATATCCTCAGCCGGACTGACAAGACAACATAATGCATATGGCCTGATACCCGTTTTATTTAATCCCTGGGACTCTGAACAGTGACTCAAAATGGAATTTTAACTTACGTGGGGCTTCCTTCAGCCCCCCCCCCCCCCCCCCCCCACACACACACACACACACACACACACACCGACCCAACCGGCAAGGTCCCTTAGGCTCCTTTTATACTTAATCCGCTGCGTTGGGCAAGCTTTTGCGTTAGTACACGTTTTTCCCTAAATGTAATAGAACACCTATTTGTTACAATTCCCACACACTGGCATCCGCAAAAAAGAGTACAATACTCTTTTTTGCGGATGCCTGTGGGTGGAGATTGTATCAAAAATGGGTTTTTTTACATTTCAGGGAAAAATGCGCACTAACACGTACTAGCCCGTACTAACACAAACGCATGACCAACGCAGCGGATCAGGTGTAAAAGGAGCCTTAGCATCCTCTGGGCCCCCTCTGTTTTCCCACTGGTGGCTCCAGTAGCGCGTGACTTCACCGGGTGTCATGTGCAACTGTGCATGGGCGCCCGGCTTGATAACGCGCCCATCGCCACAAGCGCAGTTCACTCTTTCGAGAACCACACATGCAAAGAACACTACCCGCGACGGGAGCGTGACAGAGGAAGCACATGGCCAGGGCCACACAGGAGCAGTTGACTGGCCAGAGGCTCTAAAACGAAACTTAGCCACTGCAGGGGACCGGAGGATCGATGAGTAACGGGGCGGGCACAGGGTGGCTGCAGGGGGCTGGTAAAAGCCCAGGTAAATGAGACTTTTTTAGTTTGGTTTAGGTTCACTTTAAGTAACAAATATTTTGTACCTGCCAGATTTAATGAAGTCTGTCTGAGTTGCGTTTCTGTTTTTTACTTTCTCTGTCACTGAGCTAAAACAGAAGCCGCATGCTTGTACTGGTCAGTGATGCAGAGCAATGGCCCCAAAACATCAGCATGACAGTCGGCTAAGTAGCATTTTTGGAAAGGGGGATGGTAATGGCGTCTCCATGTTCTCCCTGCACAGGATGCCTTTAAAATATCAGACAGAAAATATATTTCCATTTCCAGAAAGCTTTAGAAGTCTGCAATGTTAACAAACGGTGAGTGTGAGTTTTAAATGTATGTTTTTCTGTAAGCCGCTGAGTTGGCAGATTCTGGTATAAACAGTTTGTTGATCACTGCAAAATTTTGGCTTTTCAGAGTTTTTGGGGGGGAATAGAATAGCTGTGCGACAGCGTTCGGTGATATTACATTTATTATTGATAGGAAAGAATAGGACTGCCAGCTGTATTTAATCCTAAACCTTTTGGAGATAAATATGACGCGGTAGACTTGGTTTGTGGATCCGTTCGCCTTCAAATTAGGCCGACGCCCCCACACCCTTCACATGCCAACTCGGCTGCAAACAGGAACAAGGAATGTAAACATTTCTGAAATAATTCAGATTATCAATTACTAGTGCTGGCCACACCAGACAGGAAGGAAAATCTGGTCCAGGAACATTTGGACTACAGACACAACACTACTGTTAAAGGTTATGGAAACTAAAATAAGAACATTTTAACCAAATCAAAAAAGAAATTGACAGAGACTGTAGAATAGAAAACAATAGAATGTAGAATAGAAAACAAAACTGTTACAAAGAAATCCTCTGGCATTATATATATTTTTTAAAGGATACCAGAAGTGACATGTGACAGGATGAGATAGACATGGGTATGTACAGTGCCTAGCACACAAATAACTATGCTGTGTTCCTTTTTTTCTTTCTCTGCCTGAAAGAGTTAAATATCAGGTATGTAAGTAGCTGACTCAGTCCTGACTTAGACAGGAAGTGACTACAGTGTGACCCTCACTGATAAGCAATTCCCCTTTTTATCTCTTTCTTGCTCTCAGAAGCCATTTTCTGCTAGGAAAGTGATTTATGGCTGGAATTTCTTATCAGTAAGGGTCACACTGTAGTCACTTCCTGACTGAGTCAGCCACTTACATACCTGATATTTAACTCTTTCAGACAGATAAACAAAAAAAGGAACACAGCATAGTTATTTGTGTGCTAGGCACTGTACATACACTTCTATCTCATCATGTCACACGTCACTTCGGGTATCCTTTAAGAATAAAAATAAAACTAGATTAAAAGAGCTCACCTAAACATTTTAAGTGTTATTGTATTATATTTAAAGGAAGTCTGAAGTTAATTTAAAAAAACGAAACAAAAAAATGATACCAAAGAAACACCTAAGGAGAGAGAAGGCTCTGGGTCTTATAGAGCCTTCCTGTTCCTCTCCTGGTCCCATCATTTCTGCACTTGCTCCACTGTTAGCAGTCTCCAACCGATTAGTGATGGGAAGTCCGGCTCTTTTCAATGAATTGATTCATTCGATTCAATTCATTAAAAAGAACCGGATCATGAACCGAATCATTTGAGTCATTTCACTGGGGAGTGTGTGGCTAGCAGTAACTCATTGCTAGTCACTCCCCTCCCCTGCTAATTGGCCCAGACATCTATTACTCCTCCTCCTGGCTCCTTCTCCTTCAGCTGTGTGTGGGGGCCCTTTTCCACTGGCTGCGTTTTTGCCAAAAACCCAAAACACATCCGTTTGCTGATTCGGTTTAAAAAGAATAATCCTGGGTGGCCTTTTCCACTGCTGCATTCCGATTTAAAAAAAACGCAAATGCATGTTTGCGATTATGATGCATTTTGCATTTCAATGTAAAGTATAGGAACGCATGAAAAGCTCTTTGCGTTTTGTATTGATTTAACCACTAGTATCTATTTTCAAAGATCGAGACAATACTTGCCAATCAGAAAAACGCAAATGCATAAAAAACGCACATCAAACGCACATAGACTCAGATAAAGTACAATTAAGTATAATTCTGCAGCGTCAAAGGGAGAAAAACTATCGGCTCAGTTGTGATGACGTGGCGCATGTATACTTTTTTTTTTGCTTGTATATCAAGTCAAAATTTCACCAAAATTTTTCTTGTATTGCAAAAAAAAAAAAAAAAAAAAAAAAAAAAGATTTGATACTCACCTGCAGCTTCCTCCTGCAGTATAAACCCATCTGAGTCCCACGCCGTCAGTGCATTGCACAGAACAAGGATGGTCGTAGTCAGTCAACTTCGCTACGCTGGAACTACGCGTAGTTTTACACAACTACGCTTCGTCAAACTACGGCTTCGAAATCAAATATTCGCTTCGTATGCATTTCGTAGACTACGCGTTAAAATACGCAATTACGCGTAGTGCAAAGCGTAGTACATGCGGATGCTTATGCCCGCATGCAGAACATTTTACGCATTAATTCCTTTGTAAATGCTTATACCGGTAACTCTTCTATGCGTACATTCCTCTTTCCAACGCGTAAATTTGTAAGCATACAATCGCACACGGAAAATTAGATGCGAGTAACGCATTCGTAGTTCACTACGCAATACATGTTAGATATGCGTAGCGGTACTTCTCTACGCGTAAATTCGTAATTCTCTACGCGTAAACTCATAAGCATAGTTTTGAAACTTCACCTATGAACTACGATGCGTAATTTGCACTGGCGTAGTTTCTGCTCATCCCTGGCGCAGAAGACCCAGACTGGACCCGACTATTACCAGGGCTGATCACGGCAGACTGCGGAAGGATGGCGTGGGACGGGTTTATGCTGCAAGAGAAAGCTGCGGGTGAGTATCAAATCTTTTTTACAGCTCTGGTACACTTTAAGTTCCATAGGATGTTCTGATTCAGTGATTCAGACTCAAGGAAAACATCTACCAATGGCTACTTTTCGTTCTATTTTACTCTCACTGTTGTTAGAGCTTAACCCCTTATATCTTGCAGCCTTGATCTATGAACATAGATAATTTGAGCGCTACAACTATAAGTATACATCTACCAATGGTGCCTACTCCAGAATCTGGCAAAAGCTTTCTCAGTTTGCTGCTCTTGGTCAATTCAATCCCGTGGAACCTTCAAAAGTTAATATTTTGACATTTCTGTAAAAAGGTTTGAATTCAGGACTAACCTATAATACTGTAAAGATCTTACCTGTTGGCGGTTCCAGCGAGGGCTCAGGCAGCACTGGGCTGCTGCAGGAAGCTTCCTCTTCAGATTTCTGCAGCGGCATCCCCAGCACCCCTGCGGCTGTGACTCAGCATGTACATTCCTCCAACCTCCTCAGGGGGACACACCCATCCCAGAGCAGCTCTTATAGGTTGAGGAGGCGGGTCTAGTGGGTGTCAGCTGACACACTGGTCAGCTGACACTTTTCTGCTGGAACCTTTGCTGATTGGCCAGTTCCTTTTCTGGGCTGGTCTGTGATCTTTTCCACCTGTATATAAGCTCTGTTCATTCAGTTGCTCACTGCCTGTGATAGCAATCAGTACGCTGGTTTTGCTGGGCACTTTATCACTCCGTGATAATCATATTGTATTTCAATGCGACTGCCAGACTGACTTAGTTACGACCTTAGCTTTACTGACCACTCTCTCGCCTAGTCTTTTGTACTGCAGCCATCTGATCCAACGTGTATGACCTTAGCCTGTTACCAAGTCCGATTCTGCCTAGTCCGTTGTACTGCAGCCATCTGATCCAACGTGTATGACCTTAGCCTGTTACCAACTCCGATTCTGCTTAATCCTCTGTACTGCAGCCATCTGATGTAACGTGTATGACCTTAGCCTGTTACCGACTCCGATTCTGCCTAATCCTCTGTACTGCAGCCATCTGATCTAACGTGTATGACCTTAACCTGTTACTGACTCAGATTCTGCCTAGCCCTTTGTACTGCAGCCATCTGATCTAACGTGTATGACCCTAGTCTGTTATCGACTCCGATTCTGCCTAGCTCACCGTACTGCAGCCAGCTGATATTGTGTATTGGTCCACATAGCACCTGGCATGATAAATACTTTAAAGTTACAAGTTTCAGCCTTGTTGGCTACCACTGGAGTGAGTTGGGCACAGCAATCTTGGTACAACAATTCCTGAAGTCGGAATTAAAATTACATCCTCCTGTTAAAACTTTCTTTCAAAAATGGGACTTGTCCTTGGATCTAGAGTTCCTTTCAGCTTCTCTCTTCATTATTATAAAGAACCATTTATGACCTTCTATAAGGAAAATGTAGTGCTTCGTCCAAACCGCATATGAGGTATTGAACTATCCCTTGATGATGGCCGAAAGCTGAAACCTGGTCAGGAGAGGAGAATAGGCCTTCTTTTGATCTATCAGTGATAGCATATGATTTAAAGGACCATTGTAAAATCTAAAATACATGTAAACACATACAAATAAAAAATACATTTCTTCTAGAGTAAAATGAGCCATAAATTACCATTCTACTATATTGCTGTCACTTACAGTAGATAGTAGAAATCTGACAGAACCATCAGGTTTTTTTAGGCTAGTTTATCTCTTCATGGGGGGTTGCAACTGCCATGTACTAAGTGCTTTTGAAAATTATTAAAACCCTGAGAACCCCCCATAAGGAGACAGGCTACTCTAAAAGCTGTCAGTTCTGTCAGAGTTATATTCTCTACTGCAGGGGTGTCCACCCTTTTTCGGGTCGCGAGCTACTTAAAAATTTGCAGAGTCCAGGAGATCTACCAATGTTTCAAATCCTACGCTTAGCACAACGCCCCCCCCCCCCCCCCGCCATATAGGTTAGCCAGGTATATGTGCCTTCAGTATAGGTTAGCCAGGTATATGTGCCCGCAGTATAGGTTAGCCAGGTATATGTGCCCGCAGTATAGGAGGTAGTATATAGCTACCTCAATTCGGCGGCTCAGGGTCCAGGAGCTCTCTGGCAGGCTATGGGGCAGCAGGCAGCGTCATGGCTACCTGATTACCTGACCAGGGATCATCTGGAAGACCTTGCAGACCCACAATTTGTTTTTTTCGTTTATTTCCTTTTCTCTGTGACAAATCCCCTTTAAATCTAAAACATACAATTTACCTGAGCAGAAAACTTGCCAGGGACAACAAGACCATCAGGAACATTTGTCAACACCAAAAGACAACACTTAAAGAGCTGTTAAAACATTCTAGAAATCCTACTTGGGTAACTATTTCACAAAATCCACTCTGTCTTTACTTTGGCAGTGAGTGATCTTAAATTACAGTCTTGTCGAAACATGCGTGCAACTTACACCGCAAAGACTACAAACCTCAAAAATGTAACACAGCTTCACCTAACTGTGACGCAAGTGGTAAAGTAAAAGTTCAAACTGTCTATCAATCGTCCTCTCCAAAACCAGACCTTTCAGGTTTCCAGCAATCACTTTTCAGCACAAAAGCACCTCTCGGTGCTGCTTAGCAAACAAGATCTTGCATACTTGCATGATAAGAATTCACAAAAGGCAAGTCGCATTCATCAGTGAAGGA
Source organism: Hyperolius riggenbachi (assembly GCF_040937935.1). NCBI lineage: Eukaryota > Metazoa > Chordata > Amphibia > Anura > Hyperoliidae > Hyperolius > Hyperolius riggenbachi. Next base: position 28,515,129 of record NC_090657.1, on the reverse strand, counting down.
AACATCCTTATTGGCCAGCGGACGGCAGCAAAACGTGATGATATATAGCTGCCGGCCCCGCAACATTTAATGAGACGCGGCCATAAGGCCGCGATCTCCCGGGAAGGCGGTCGCAATCTACCAGTAGATCGTGATCAACCTATTGGGCAGCCCTGCTCTACTGTAAGTGAAAGCAACATGGGAGAAAAATAATTTATGGTTCGTTTTACTCTGGAAGAAACGTACTACTTATTTGTATGTGTTTATATGCATTTTAAATTGGATGATTTTTGCGATAGTGGTCCTTTAATGTGCAATCGGGATAGTGCAATACCTCATTTGTGGTTTTATGTAACAGGGTCCAGTGTGCATGGACCCTCAATGTAAGTTGCTGTTTTTAACTTGTTTTATGTGAAGCTTCGAATAAACTGTATTCCATGTGCAGTGTTCTCCCCATACATTTTTTCCAGCCGGGTGGCATGAAAAAGTAGGGTGGGGCGTGATAACAGAATGCAGGACCGGCGCTTCTCTGCATACAGCAGTGGAGAAGGTGAGCCGATGACAGTCGGGTGGTCACCAAAACTAGCCGGGTGGAGCACCCGGCTAAAAGAGCCTGGGGAGAACACTGCATGTGTAAGATAATCAGCCTGATTGTAGTTTTACACCTTGGTGGTGGCCACATCTCTTTATTGTGTGAGCACTGGGTGGCTGAGGGGAGGTCAATACAGACACAGTATGGAGGATTATACACTCTTGGGGCCCTGAATATTCCCCACAGCACAGTTGTCTGGACAAGCCTCCCGTGCTCTATGCAGCTATCAGACAATTGTTTTTTTGTGTGAAAAATTGTCTGTAGTATAGTTAGAAAAACAGGTAATAAATGATGCCTTTGAGAAGGCATGGAGTTGGGTCAGGCACCCATTTATGCCTATGGACAATTTTCTTCAGACAACCTCACCTGAGAGGTTTTGAGGAGACAAACAATTACTGTTGTTTCTCCTCAGATAAGCTGGTGCTGCAGCTTCTGTTTGGACTCCTCTTTCTCAACCCTTTTCACAGCATAAACATGATAGTCTTCCTGGCCCGTAAACAAGCCTCAGGGCTGGTGACTCTTGCCTACATGTCTGACTGCTCTCTAATGCCTATGGCCATACTAATAGGCTGTCATTTTAGCCAAAGAAACAGTCATTGCAATACTGAGGGGCACAAGACAATCCTAATAGTCAGGTCTCCCCGCTGGTATATATATTGCTCTATTTACTAAAGCAGCCTGCCCTAGGCTCTCTGAGCTACACACAACACTTGCAGCTAATTAGTGATTATACAGGTAGCTATTGCTTTTGCAGCATGGAGAAAAGTGACAAGTCACTGAGGCTGTGGAAGAAACTACAGACAACAGTTACAGCTCAGGCATGAGGAGACGTCATACTAATGATAAAACTATAAAAATACACATCTCAGCGATGACTGCAGCAGCCCACAAGCAGACAGTTGTGCAGGGACTACTAGTGCCAGCAGGCTCTGCCAGGTGGGGGTGTAGAAGAACCTCAACATCTGATGCTCTGTTTATCAGCACTGATATGGTCAGTTTATATAGGAGCTGTCCAGCACCCTCCCAGAGATACAGTAATCAGCACCATGGACAGTGGTGTCAGCACACTCACACAGCTCTTCAGCTCTTACCCCTACACTCTCCCAGAGATACAGTAATCAGCACCATGGACAGTGGTGTCAGCACACTCACACAGCTCTTACCCCTACACTCTCCCAGAGATACAGTAATCAGCACCATGGACAGCAGTGTCAGCACTCTCACCCATCTCTTAAGCTCTTACCCCCTACACTCTCCCAGAGACACAGGAATCAGCACCCTGGACAGCAGTGTCAGCACACTCACACAGCTCTTCAGCTCTTTCCCCTACACCCTCCCAGAGATACAGTAATCAGCACCATGGACAGCAGTGTCAGCACACTCACACAGCTCTTCAGCTCTTACCCCTACACACTCCCAGAGACACAGTAATCAGCACCATGCACAGCAGTGTCAGCACTCTCAAACAACTCTTCAGCTCTTACCCCTACACTCTCCCAGAGACACAGTAATCAGCACCATGGACAGCGGTGTCAGCACACTCACACAGCTCTTCAGCTATTACCCCTACACTCTCCCAGAGATACAGTAATCAGCATCATGGACAGCAGTGTCAGCACACTCACGCAGCTATTACCCCTACACTCTCCCAGAGATACAGAATTCAGCACCATGGACAGCGGTGTCAGCACTCTCACACAGCTCTTCAGCTCTTACCCCCACACTCTCCCAGAGACACAGGAATCAGCACCATGGACAGCGGTGTCAGCACACTCACACAGCTCTTCAGCTCTTACCCCTACACTCTCCCAGAGATATAGTAATAAGCACCATGGACAGCGGTGTCAGCACTCTCACACAGCTCTTCAGCTCTTACCCCTACACTCTCCCAGAGACACAGGAATCAGCACCATGGACAGCGGTGTCAGCACACTCACACAGCTCTTCAGCTCTTATACCTACACTCTCCCAGAGACACAGGATTCAGCACCATGGACAGCGGTGTCAGTACTCTCAAACAACTCTTCAGCTCTTACCGCTACACTCTCCCAGAGACACAGTAATCAGCACCATGGACAGCGGTGTCAGCACACTCACACAGCTCTTCAGCTATTACCCCTACACTCTCCCAGAGATACAGTAATCAGCACCATGGACAGCAGTGTCAGCACACTCACGCAGCTATTACCACTACACTCTCCCAGAGATACAGTAATCAGCACCATGGACAGCGGTGTCAGCACACTCACACAGCTCTTCAGCTTTTACCCCTACACCAGGGCTGCTCAATAGGTCGATCACGATCTACCGGTAGATCGCGACCGCCTTCTTGGTAGGCCGCGTCTCGTAAATGTTTGTTGCGGCCAGCAGCTCATCATGTTTAGCTGCTGGCCAATAAGGATGCAGGCGAGGAGAGAGGGAGGAGAGAGGCGGCGCGGCCGCTACGTCATGGCTGGGGGCGGCGACGGGCAGCCTGCAACGTGCGTGCTTGTAACGTGCCCGGCGCCTCCCCCAGCCATGACGTAGCGGCCGCGCCGCCTCTCTCTTCGCCGCCGCTTCTCTCCTGCATCCCATTGGCCTGCCAGAGTCTCTCCTCGCCGCCTCTTCTCCTCTGCCTGCCTGCTAACCTACGCTGCAGGTACATATGCCTGGAGGGCTGATATACCTGGCTAACCTACACTGGGGGCCCATATACCTGGCTAACCTACACTGGGGGCCCATATACCTGGCTAACCTACACTGGGGGCCCATATGCCTGGCTAACTACACTGAGGGCCCATATACCTGGCTAATCTACACTGGGGGCCCATATACCTGGCTAACTACACTGAGGTACCTGGCTAACTACACTGAGGGACCATATACCTGGCTAACTACACTGAGGCCCCATATTCCTGGCTAACTACACTGAGGGCCCATATACCTGGCTAACTACACTGAGGGCCCATATACCTGGCTAACCTACATTGGGGGCCCATATACCTGGCTAACCTACACTGGGGGCCCATATACCTGGCTAACTACACTGAGGGACCATATACCTGGCTAACTACACTGAGGGACCATATTCCTGGCTAACTACACTGAGGGCCCATATACCTGGCTAACTACACTGAGGGCCCATATACCTGGCTAACCTAAAATGAGGGCCCATATACCTGGCTAACCTACATTGGGGGCCCATATACCTGGCTAACCTACACTGGGGGCCCATATACCTGGCTAACTACACTGAGGGACCATATACCTGGCTAACTACACTGAGGGACCATATTCCTGGCTAACTACACTGAGGGCCCATATACCTGGCTAACTACACTGAGGGCCCATATACCTGGCTAACTACACTGAAGGCCCATATACCTAGCTAACCTAAACTGAGGGCCCATATACCTGGCTAACCTGCACTGAGGGTCCATATACCTGGCTAACCTACACTGAGGGCCTATATATCTGGCTAACTACACTGGGGGCCCATATAACTGGCTAACTACACTGAGGGCCCATATACCTGGCTAACTACACTGAGGGCCCATATACCTGGCTAACCTACACTGGGGACCCATATACTTGGCTAACCTACACTGGGGACCCATATACCTGGCTAACCTACACTGGGGACCCATATACCTGGCTAACCTACACTGGGGGCCCATATACCTGGCTAACCTACACTGGGGGCCCATATACCTGGCTAACCTACACTGGGGGCCCATATACCTGTCTAACCTACACTGGGGGCCCATATACCTGGCTAACCTATACTGAGGGCATGTAACCTATGCTGCAGGCACATATACCTGGCTAACCTACGCGGGGGGTGCTTAGCATTTAAACCGTTGGTAGATCTCCTGGCCTCGGCAAATTTTAAAGTAGCTCGCGAGCCGAAAAAGTGTGGGCACCCCTGCCCTACACTCTCCCAGAGATACAGAATTCAGCACCATGGACAGCAGTGTCGGCACACTCGCACAGCTCTTCAGCTCTTACCCCTACACTCTCCCAGAGATATAGTAATCAGCACCATGGACAGCGGTGTCAGCACACTCACACAGCTCTTCAGCTCTTACCCCTACACTCTCCCAGAGACACAGTAATCAGCACCATGGACAGCAGTGTCAGCACACTCACACAGCTCTTCAGCTCTTACCCCTACACTCTCCCAGAGATATAGTAATCAGCACCATGGACAGCAGTGTCAGCACTCTCACACAGCTCTTCAGCTATTACCCCTACATTCTCCCAGAGATACAGTAATCAGCACCATGGACAGCAGTGTCAGCACACTCACACAGCTCTTACCCCTACACCAGGGCTGCCCAATAGGTCGATCGCGATCTACCGGTAGATCGCGACCGCCTCCTTGGTAGATCGCGGCCTCTTGGCCGCGTCTCGTTAATGTTTGTTGCGCCAGCAGCTCGTGTTTAGCTGCTGGCCGCTGGCCAATAAGAATGCATGCAGGCGAGGAGAGAGGGAGGAGAGAGGCGGCGCATCCACTGCGTCATGGCTGGGGGCGGCGGCGGGCAGCCTGTGTAATGTGCGTGTGTAACGTGCCCGGCGCCGCCCCCAGCCATGACGTAGCAGCCGCGCCGCCTCTCTCTTCGCCGCCGCTTCTCTCCTACATCCCATTGGCCTGCCAGAGTCTCTCCTCGCCGCCTCTTCTCCTCCGCCTGCAGGTACATATACCTGGCTAACCTACACTGGGGGGCCCTATACCTGGCTAACCTACACTGGGGGGCCCTATACCTGGCTAACCTACACTGGGGGGCCCTATACCTGGCTAACCTACACTGGGGGGCCCTATACCTGGCTAACCTACCCTGGGGGGCCCTATACCTGGCTAACCTACACTGGGGGGCCCTATACCTGGCTAACCTACACTGAAGGGACCTATACCTGGCTAACCTACACTGGGGGCCCCTATACCTGGCTAACCTACACTGGGGGCCCCTATACCTGGCTAAACTACACTGGGGGCCCCTATACCTGGCTAACCTACACTGGGGGCCCCTATACCTGGCAAACCTACACTGAGGGCCCATATACCTGGCAAACCTACACTGAGGGCCCATATACCTGGCAAACCTACACTGAGGGCCCATATACCTGGCAAACCTACACTGAGGGCCCATATACCTGGCAAACCTACACTGAGGGCCCATATACCTGGCAAACCTACAATGAGGGCCCATATACCTGGCTAACCTACACTGAGGGCCCATATACCTGGCTAACCTACACTGAGGGCACGCAACCTATGCTGCAGGCACATATACCTGGCTAACCTACGCGGGGGGGGGCGTGCTTAGCATTTGAGACGTTGGTAGATCTCCTGGCCTCGGCAAATTTAAAAGTAGCTCGCGAGCCGAAAAAGTGTGGGCACCCCTGCCCTACACTCTCCCAGAGATACAGAATTCAGCACCATGGACAGCAGTGTCAGCACACTCACACAGCTCTTACCCCTACACTCTCCCAGAGATACAGAATTCAACACCATGGACAGCAGTGTCAGCACACTCACACAGCTCTATAACTCACACAGCTCTTCAGCTCTTACCCCTACACTCTCCCAGAGATATAGTAATCAGCACCATGGACAGCAGTGTCAGCACACTCACACAGCTCTTCAGCTCTTACCCCTACACTCTCCCAGAGACACAGTAATCAGCACCATGGACAGCAGTGTCAGCACACTCACACAGCTCTTCAGCTCTTACCCCTACACTCTCCCAGAGATATAGTAATCAGCACCATGGACAGCAGTGTCAGCACTCTCACACAGCTCTTCAGCTATTACCCCTACATTCTCCCAGAGATACAGTAATCAGCACCATGGACAGCAGTGTCAGCACACTCACACAGCTCTTACCCCTACACTCTCCCAGAGATACAGAATTCAGCACCATGGACAGCAGTGTCAGCACACTCACACAGCTCTTACCCCTACACTCTCCCAGAGATACAGAATTCAGCACCATGGACAGCAGTGTCAGCACACTCACACAGCTCTATAACTCACACAGCTCTTCAGCTCTTACCCCTACACTCTCCCAGAGATACAGTAATGAGCACCATGGACAGCCAGCAAACTCACACAGCTCTTTAGTCCTTACCTCTACATGTTTCACATTCACTCTTATTATTAAAGGGTCATTTCATGTAAACCAGCATTTCAGTTTGTGGTAGATTTTGATTAGCCGGAATAGTTTCTCATCTTTCAAGAAAGCCATTGGCCAGACCTCCCTGCAGTACAGGCCAGTTTTCTTTACCTTGTCCTGGAGCCTCACTGCCCCTGCAGCTCCAGTGTGGGGTCTCACTAGTGACCTTCCCCCTAGTATCAAAGACAATATAAATCCAAACGGAGATCATGTCCTTGCATAACAGCTCTGACAGCTGCGAGCTAGTTGTTTTATTGTACTCTTTACAGAAACACAACAAATCAGTATATTCTAAAGCAACACAGTGGTTAGCGCTCTCCCCTTGCAGCGCTGGTTCCCCAATTCGAGCGCTAGCCAGGTCAACATCTGCAAGGAGTTTGTATGTTCTCACCATGTCTGCGTGGGTTTCCTCCGGGTACTCCGGTTTCCTCCCACATCTCATACAAATACAGATATGTTAATTAGCTTCCCTAAATTGGCCCTAGACTGCGATACATTCACTACACGATACATACAGTGGCTTGCAAAAGTATTCGGCCCCCTTGAAGTTTTCCACATTTTTGTCACATTACTGCCACAAACATGAATCAATTTTATTGGAATTCCACATGAAAGACCAAAACAAAGTGGTGTACACGTGAGAAGTGGATGACAAACATACATGATTCCAAACATTTTTTACAAATAAATAACTGCAAAGTGGGGTGTGCGAAATTATTCAGCCCCCTTTGGTCTGAGTGTAGTCAGCTGCCCATAGACATTGCCTGATGAGTGCTAATGACTAAATAGAGTGCACCTGTGTGTAATCTAATGTCAGTACAAATACAGATGCTCTGTGACGGCCTCAGAGGTTGTCTAAGAGAATATTGGGAGCAACAACACCATGAAGTCCAAAGAAAACACACGACAGGTCAGGGATAAAGTTATTGAGAAAGTTAAAGCGGGCTTAGGCTACAAAAATATTTCCAAAGCCTTGAACATCCCACGGAGCACTGTTCAAGCGATCATTCAGAAATGGAAGGAGTGTGTACAACTGTAAACCTACCAAGACAAGGCTGTCCACCTAAACTTACAGGCCGAACAAGGAGAGTGCTGACCAGAAATGCAGTCAAGAGGCCCATGGTGACTCTGAATAAGCTGCAGAGATCTACAGCTCAGGTGGGAGACTCTGTCCATAGGACAACTATTAGTCGTGCAGTGCACAAAGCTGGCCTTAAGAGTGGCAATAAGAAAGCCATTGTTAACAGAAAAGCATAAGAAGTCCCGTTTGCAGTTTGCCACAAGCCATGTAGGGGACACAGCAAACATGTGGAAGAAGGTGCTCTGGTCAGATGAGACCAAAATGGAACTTTTTGGCCAAAATGCAAAACTCTATGTGTGGCGGAAAACTAACAATGCACATCACTCTGAACACACCATCCCCACTGTCAAATATGGTGGTGGCAGCATCATGCTCGGGGGGGTGCATCTCTTCAGCAGGGGTAGGGAAACTGGTCAGAGTTGATGGGAAGATGAATGGAACCAAATCTTGGAAAAAAAGCTTTTGGAGTCTGCAAAAGACTTGAGACTGGGGTGGAGTTTCACCTTCCAGCAGGACAACGACCCTAAACATAAAGCCAGGGCAACGATGGAATGGTTTAAAACAAAATATATCCATGTGTTAGAATGGCCCAGTCAGAGTCCAGATCTAAAACCAATCGAGAATCTGTGGTAAGATCTAAAAATTGCATTGTGGGAAATAACTGCTTTTTCCAACTGCCAAGCAAGCAGCTCCCTGTGTGCATATACTTCAGACACTGGTGGGGAACGAGCAAGCGGGACGCGTATGTGTGCGCCTTGCGGGGGGTAGCGGCGCGACCTAGCGCTTGTTTTTTAACTGGAGGGCCTTTTTTTACTAGTAATAGTATATTTTTCACTGGTTTCTGAGAATGTATGGTTAACTGTATTATTACAGTTTTGGACAATACACTCGGATGTATAGCATTGATTTATATGTAGTTAAAGTGGTATGAAACTTAGCATTTCCTCTAGGTTCTAAAAAGATTATGTACTACAAAAAAAAAACTGTAGCAGAACAGCATGCAAACAGTTAAAGACGGCACTTTGTTCTTCAGTTGAAAGCTCCTTGCTTCAATGGGCAGCTTCTGGTCACATCTAAAGAGGTGATGTTTTGTTTACATTTACATTCCTTTGTCAGATACATTTAGTAAACATTGGCCATCTGCAGAAATGGAACTACAGTGGGCTGAGAAGCAGAAAGAACTGATAAGTGATCACCACATAGATTTTAAAATATAAATACAGCAGCTATGCAACAAAATGCAGTGGCATCTTTCAGTGCAAATCACCTGTCCTTTGGGATTTTTTGTCAGTTGTAAACAGACAATGGTACTTTTGCACAAAAGCAAATATGGTAACTGTGTGGGTAATAAAACATTTTTATTGAATGTTATGTCAAAATTGTATCTCACTTTAACACCTGTATACTATTAGTGTTTGATTAAAAATCTTTGAAACTAATTTATCCTGATCCTTTTTCTCCCCTAGAAATGATCAACTTTTTCTATGAATATAATTAACAAATCTATCTATCTATCTATCTATCTATCTATCTATCTATCTATCTATCTATCTCTTCAAATCTGTTTATGGTAGATATTTCATTTAATCCATCATGATTTTTCTACATGAAAATCCTAGAATTAGTGATACGTATTGTGCTGTAAGGCTTAAGCCTGCTACACACATAAGTTGTCAGGCATGCAAAGCAGAATCCAACAGTGATCTTGACAGCTGTATATATATATGAACATGTCTTTTGGCTTGGCCCAGGGGTATGTTGTTCTTTGTGGAGAGGGTAAAATGGCAGGAAACCTACTGTTGCCAGGAACACAATAGCATTCAACCGGGAAAATCCATCCCGGCAGATGCATAATCCCTGGAGCAGAGTCATTCCTAGAGCACACCAGAGGGTCAATCCTCTGCTGGCTGTACTGTGCAGTGTGTGCACTAAAACATTTATGTAAATGCCATGCACGATACGTAGGAACCTCACTGACCTCATGCAATATCACCATTAACTAACCTAACAATAACAAAAACTGGGGAAAAATACATAATAGTGATGGTAGCAATCTGGTTGTCTGTGGCTAATGACATTTTTTATCATTTTGTAATTCATTTTGAGAATTGCATCAGGAAGAGGGGTTTTATGCTAGGTACACACCATACAATTTTGTGGTAGATGAATCGGTAGATAATTTCTGATATGTCCGATCTTATTTTCGATCTTTTTTTTTTTTTTTATCGATTTCTCATAGAAGTGAATAGAAATAGATAAGAAAATTTAACAGCATCGAATCGGAACATTGATCGGAAAATAAAATCGATCGGACAGAAAATTGACCAAAAAAATGCATTAGGGTGGTTAGGGACCACCGGGGTGGGGGGTCTTAGGGTTAGGCACAACCAGGGGAGGGGGGTCTTAGGGTTAGGCACCACCAGGGGGCGTGGTCTTCGAGTTAGGCACCACTGGGGGGGTCTTAGGGCTAGGCACCACCAGGGGAGGGGGGGGTCTTAGGGTTAGGCACCACCAGGGGGCGTGGTCTTAGGGTTAGGCACCACTGGGGGGGTCTTAGGGTTAGGCACCACCGGGGGGGTGTCTTAGGGTTAGGCACCACCAGGGGGCGCGGTCTTAGGGTTAGGCACCACCGGGGGGTGGGGGGGTCTTAGGGTTAGGCACCAGTAGAGGGAGGGTTCTGTGCGATAGTAAGATTAGGTTTAGTATTGGTAAAATATCGGTAATATTTACCAATGTTGTACTATGCTCATTACGACTAGAGTTGGGCCGAACCTCCGATTTTAGGTTCGCGGACCGGGTTTGCGAACTTCCGCGAAAGGTTCGGTTCGCGTTAAAGTTCGCGAACCGCAATAGACTTCAATGGGGATGCGAACTTTGAAAAAAAAAATTATGCTGGCCACAAAAGTGATGGAAAAGATGTTTCAAGGGGTCTAACACCTGGAGGGGGGCATGGAGGAGTGGGATACACGCCAAAAGTCCCCGGGAAAAATCTGGATTTGACGCAAAGCAGCGTTTTAAGGGCAGAAATCACATTGAATGCTAAATGACAGGCCTAAACTGCTTTAAAACATCTTGCATGTGTATACATCAATCAGGGAGTGTAATTAAGGTACTGCTTCACACTGACACACCAAACTCACCGTGTAAAGCACCGCAAACAGCTGTTTGTGTAGTGACGGCCGTGCTGGACTGGTGCGCACCATGGCGAGAGTGCAGGTTTTGGTGGCTTTACAGCCCATATGGTCGCCTGGCTGATGTAGCTGAATGACAGAACAGTGACTGTCCAGCTGATCAAATTTGGTCTGACCACAATGAAGCAACGACCTTATTATCTTTTGTGTGCCCCCCGAGACACTCATCTAGGCGCCGGTCATTGCTTCATTGTGATACGCAAGCCCCTTCACCACGGCAAGGTAATGATCACGAAGGGGAATGGGCGCATGTACATGCCTTTTCTTTTGTTGCTGCAGCTGCCCGCAGTTCAGCCAGAAAAATTAGGCAGTCATGTACACGCACCAGAAAAATTATTACAGCGGCCGCTGCTAGCAGCGGCCTAAAAAATTCAGCAATCCGCCTGGAGTCCCAGACCCTGTTGGTGGTGGCGGAGAAGGTAGTCAAGCGGCCTGCAGGCAGACATGCTGTGTGGAGGGACTGGGAGCGACTTAGTCTTCTTGGGGCAGGCCAGGCAGCCAGTCACACGGCGTGCAGGCAGAGATGCTGTGTGTGCGGGGACTGACTTAGTCTTGGGGCGAGCAGCAGCCCTCCGGGATCCATGCCTCATTCATTTTGATAAAGGTGAGGTACTTAACACTTTTGTGACTTAGGCGACTTCTCTTCTCAGTGACAATGCCTCCAGCTGCGCTGAAGGTCCTTTCTGACAGGACGCTTGCGGCAGGGCAGGAGAGAAGTTGGATGGCAAATTGGGACAGCTCTGGCCACAGGTCAAGCCTGCGCACCCAGTAGTTCAAGGGTTCCTCATCGCTGTTCACAGCAGTGTCTACATCCACACTTAAGGCCAGGTAGTCGGCTACCTGCCGTTCCAGGCGTTGGTGGAGGGTGGATCCGGAAGGGCTACGGCGAGGCGTTGGACTAAAGAACGTCCGCATGTCCGACATCACCATGAGATCGCTGGAGCTGGTACCTTGATGGCGTTGTGCTGTCACATCACCCTTAAAGGCATTGTAAAGCATAGTTGACAGCTGGTTCTGCATGTGCTGCATCCTTTCCACCTTCAGGTGAGTTGGTAACAGGTCCGCCACTTTGTGCCTGTACCGAGGGTCTAGAACAGGTATGCAGTGGCGGGTTCACTGAACAGTACAGGTATACAGTGGCGGGTTCACAGAACAGGTATGCAGTGGCAGGTTCACTGAACAGAACAGGTATGCAGTGGCGGGTTCACTGAACAGGTATACAGTGGCGTGTTCACTGAACAGAACAGGTATACAGTGGCGGGTCCACTGAACAGAACAGGTATGCAGTGGCGGGTTCACAGAACAGGTATGCAGTGGCAGGTTCACTGAACAGAACAGGTATGCAGTGGCGGGTTCACTGAACAGAACAGGTATGCAGTGGCAGGTTCACTGAACACAACAGGTATGCAGTGGTGGGTTCACAGACCAGGTATGCAGTGGTGGGTTCACAGAACAGGTATGCAGTGGTGGGTTCACAGAACAGGTATGCAGTGGTGGGTTCACAGAACAGGTATGCAGTGGCAGGTTCACAGAACAGGTATGCAGTGGCAGGTTCACAGAACAGGTATGCAGTGGCAGGTTCACTGAACAGGTATGCAGTGGTGGGTTCACTGAACAGGTATGCAGTGGTGGGTTCACAGAACAGGTATGCAGTGTTGGGTTCACAGCACAGGTATGCAGTGGTGGGTTCACAGAACAGGTATGCAGTGTTGGGTTCACAGAACAGGTATGCAGTGGTGGGTTCACAGTACAGGTATGCAGTGGTGGGTTCACAGAACAGAACAGGTATGCAGTGGTGGGTTCACAGTACAGGTATGCAGTGGTGGGTTCACTGAACAGGTATGCAGTGGTGGGTTCACAGAACAGGTATGCAGTGTTGGGTTCACAGAACAGGTATGCAGTGGCAGGTTCACAGAACAGGTATGCAGTGGCAGGTTCACTGAACAGGTATGCAGTGGTGGGTTCACTGAACAGGTATGCAGTGGTGGGTTCACAGAACAGGTATGCAGTGTTGGGTTCACAGAACAGGTATGCAGTGGTGGGTTCACAGAACAGGTATGCAGTGTTGGGTTCACAGAACAGGTATGCAGTGGTGGGTTCACAGTACAGGTATGCAGTGGTGGGTTCACAGAACAGAACAGGTATGCAGTGGTGGGTTCACAGTACAGGTATGCAGTGGTGGGTTCACAGTACAGGTATGCAGTGGTGGGTTCACAGAACAGGTATGCAGTGTTGGGTTCACAGAACAGGTATGCAGTGGTGGGTTCACAGTACAGGTATGCAGTGGTGGGTTCACAGAACAGGTATGCAGTGTTGGGTTCACAGAACAGGTATGCAGCCAGGAACAAGCTAAGCCTAACTAATCTTTCCCTATGAGAGACAGTCTGCAGCAGCTCGCCCTACTCTCACTAATGCAGGCACACGAGCGACCGTAATGGCCGCCGCTGCCTGCCTTATATAAGGGGGGTGGGGCTTCAGGGGCTAGTGTAGCCTAATTGGCTACACTGGGCCTGCTGACTGTGATGTAGAGGGTCAAAGTTGACCCTCCATGTGCATTATGGGGCGAACCGAACTTTCGCAAAGGTTCGCCTGCGGGACGCGAACGCGAACCACGGAAGTTCGCATGGAACCGTTCGCAGGCGAACCGTTCGGCCCAACTCTAATTACGACTGTAAATATATTTTTGTTTTCATTGCTTCATTAAATATTTAGCAATTTCAGCTTCACCCCGTGCCCTTTTTATAACTATTATTTTAACAAATGTATTATTCTATCTAATAAAGATGAAGAAGCGATTCAAAAAATGTTACAGACAATATTCTAACATTTCAGCTATGCTCCGCGCCCTTTTTTCCTGGCGCCCCTATTTGATGTACGTGTCCGGCCCAGCTTACGTCTCATGAAAGATTGCTTTACCGCAATGACACAGAGAATGAAACTTTCCCTTCGAGATGATTCTGGAATTAATCTGATCCTCTCGTCGTATTCACGCCCAGTGCCCCTTCAATATGGCATTTCCACCCCAGATCCCATTGTGTGTAATAATATTTTTAATAAGATGGAATAAGATGGCTGGATCATTGCCTTTTGACAGAAATCGGGTTGATTAATTAACCCTTGATGTCGCCGGGGCCTTGTCAGCTGGGACGCAGCGTGCGAATGACACAAGCAAGAGACGCGGTAAGGGTGAGATCTGTCAGAGATTTAAATTGTGCCCTTCATCATTACAGAATTGGGGTCGTTCATTATTAACGATGTGCAGATGTGTAACAAGCCGTAGCAAGTAATTGCACATTCGCTTTCACAGTTTAACTATACCAGACTAACCGATAAATGGTATGGTTATGCGGCTTACTGGACAGTTGCGCTGGATCGTGCTATTAATAATTAAGTCACGGCTGTGGCAGACATCTGAACAGGATGGCCTTTAATTACAAAACACTCCATGTATAAAAACTGCGAGAAAGAAGCAACTCTGCCCTGCCTCTATCCACGGATCACATTCCTGCTGCCTTTATTTCTACTGCTGATGAGAGAATAAGTACTTTGGCCACTATATGTAAACATTTAGGGGTTGATTTATGAATGATGGAGAATGGTAATGAGCCAACAGTTCTCCTAACCAGCACATTGACTTCCCTTGGAGGCACAAGCTGGGGGATAGCAAAATACTTAGTAATGGTAACAGCTGCAGCTTACATGAATCAACTGCTAGAAGCTTTGATTTGCTTATCCACACTTCTGCTTCCTGTGTGGGGCTAATAAGCTTATTTGGAGAATGTATTGCTCACCACTTACCTTCTCCAGTGTTCTTCAGAAGTGATCTGGTAAACCTACACTGGTATGAGGTGGCAAGTTTGCCACCGTTACCTAGGTCACATCAAGATGCATTGTGGGTTGCTAAGAACTTAACCTCTTGAGGACCAGAGGTTTATACCCCCCTAGTGACCAGGCTATTTTTTACAATTCAGCACTTTACAACTTTAACAGCTTATTGCTCGGTCATACAACTTAGCACGCACATTAATTTGACCTCCTTTTCTTCCCACAAATAGTGCTTACTTTTGGTGGTATCGGATTGCTGCTGTGATTTTTTTTTTCATTTTATTTGTATCAATGTCTCCTGGCAGGAATGTGTAACCCGATACCTTGGGGGACACTGACAAATGGCTGGCAGAGAGGGGTTAGAGGCTGCTGTACACATGCTGGATTCTCACCAGAAGTGGTAATCATCAGTCGAGTTTCATTTGGTGTGTATACAGTGCTTTCCAGTAGGTGTTCCAGTTACCATGCCTATCATTCCATATGCCTAAAAACTGCCCTTCTAGACCAGCCAGAGAGACGTCTGCTCACTCTTGTGTATGTTTGGCATTCTGATTGTTACCATAGCAACACATGTGTTACCAGTGTAACTTATTAGCACCATACTTATAGTGTAAGAGGCGGAGCTCTCCTGATGTTGGCACCAGTAAAATTGACGTGTGCTACCTGCGCACAGGACATTTACCTGCCTTTTGTGCATCAGGCCCCTTATCTCAGGAATTAGCTCTCCTTGTAGTTGAGCTAAAAAATATGTAAGATGGTAAAACACAAAGAGAAAAGCTTTGTGAATCCACCCTAGTATTTTCCCTCAAGATATACAAACAATAGTGTCCCGTCACCAGCAACGTCGTCATAGACTGTCTCAGGTGACGGACTAGTGTGAGTGGCCGAGTCCCTCGTTAACGATGGCCTCAGTGGGGGACATTAATCAAGAGTGTCTGAGACAAAATATTGAAGGTTTTTAGAAATCCGCACAGAACTGTCTCAGATATATTAAGAAATCACTAAATAGTACGGTTTCCATTTTAAACTGTTCTTAAATAGGAGAAGTTAGGAAGGTTTCTTAGACAGCGCAGTGTGTGAGGGAAATTGCTGTTGCTGAGGTAACCAATACATCTGTTGTATTGCATCACTGCCCAGCACTGGAAGGGTTACGCAAGGAACAGCTTCACAGGATTCAGCAGGGGGGAGGAGCACTTCTCAAATGATCATGTCTAGCTTGCTTTGCACAAGCTGTGTAGATGAGTTATTAAGCACTTCTTAATCTGCGGCAGTTTAGGAATAGATTTTCACTTTCCTTAAAGAGGCACTTAAGTGAAAAAAAAACGAGTTCTACTCACCTGGGGCTTTTCTCAGCCCCCTGCAGCTGATCGGTGCCCTCGGCGTGTCTCTCCGATCCTCCTGGTCTCGCCGGTGACCACTTCCGGTTTCGCCGGCAGGACCTGACAGGCTGGGAACGCGAGTGATTCTTTGCGTTCCTAACAATAGCTCCCTCTATGTTGCTATAGCATAGAGGGAGCTCTTGTGGCTGGGAACGCGAAGAATCACTCGCGTTCCCAGCCTGTCGGGTCCTGACGGCGAAACCGGAAGTGGTCGCCGGCGGGACCAGGAGGCTCGGTGAGACACGCCGAGGGCACCGATCAGCTGCAGGGGGCTGAGGAAAGCCCCAGGTGAGTAGAACTCGTTTTTTTTTTGTTCACTTAAGGTTCACTTTAACTGTAGTGCAGTTCTTGAAATTCACGTTAAACTGCCGCTATTAAGTAGGATTTAAGAATTTTCTTATCCTCATGCAGAACAGTTCCCCCTGCTGGTTAGAACTGTTTAAGAAGGAAAAACTGTTGGGAATGCTTTGATAAATCTGGCCCAGTGATCTTCCGAGTTGGATCACTAGTGTTGAGCCAAAATTTTCGTAATTTCAGGTTTCCTTAATTACAAACGCGAATTTTGCCGCTATGACAGGAATTAGTAATTTTGTAGTGGTCATACAAACCGTAATTCAGAATTCTGTAAGCTAAATTTTGTAATTTCATGTTTCGGCGCATATTCGGGTTTAACAGGAAATTTCGTAATTTCATGTTTTCTATGGAAACAAAGTTATTTTAGTTACGAAAATGGACGTAATTTTGTGTCAAATAGTAATTATGCACATTTAGGTAATGATTAAACTCAGGAAAGTCACTCATTGATTGCAGTTACTGATAATGCAAAGGCCCCTGCACATGCTGTCACTTTAAATGTATCAGGAGGCTCTACCTGCAGCCATTTCTAAAACAGGTGCTCTTTGTCAAGGTGCACTTAGTGGTCATGCATGCTGAGACACTTGGTTTTGGGCCTTGCAATATCTGATAATGAAAAGTCCCTGCATGTGCTGTCACTTTAAATGGACGAATTTCCGTGTTAAACACGAAATTCTGATTTCTTTGTGTTACGTAAACTATCGTGATTACAAAAAATGTTCATAATTACGAAATTTCCCATAAACACAAAATGTCGCATAATTTTGTGAAATTCGCGAAATTTTAATTACTGCCATAATCGTAATTTCGCAGATTACGTGAAATTTCACGTAATCATAATTATGTCATTACACATCACTGTGGATCACACTCAACTGACGATTATTATAGTTTCTATAGCAGGCCACTTCCTGATTGTCTGTCCCCCCCCCCCCCCCCTTATTATAGAAAAAAAATATCCAGGCAGCGTTTCTGAACCACAATCTTTCCCGATGGTTCTCGTAAAAGAATCACTATAGACAATGTCCAGTAACCGTTATCTAGCATTTGTAAGTATCTCTAATCTAATGACACAACTTGGAGGGAGATGGAATTCGGAGCCCCAAATTACCCTTATGCGCCTCACGCAACATTACATTGCTGCTATGTGGCACCTGGTTTTGGCGCTCGGCGGTAAGCGCCATGCGCCGAAACCACCTTTTTCATGATACACATTGCTAAAAAATTCATAGAAGCGTAAAAGTGTTCTCAGGCCCCTTTAGGCTAGGATTTTTCTAGGACCTGTTGCTGTCAGTCAGGTCCACTACATGAACTAGCAAGCTATGTCCCCTGGGATATCAGGTCATTCAGAAGAACAGGGTTTCTGTGAGGCCTGGCAGATCTCCTGCCTTCCCTCAGTCCGTATGCCCCGATCTACCACCATGCTCTTCACCTAAAGCCAAGCTCCCACGTAAACGTAAGTTGGAGTTACTCTTACCCAACTATGGTTACCCACAGGACTTCACCACACAAAGCATAATGAAGGACTGAGGCCAGGAAGCAGGGCCGGGCCGAGGCATAGGCTTTAGAGACTCCAGCCTCAGGGCGCAGTGTAGGAGGGGGCGCACAATTCATTCAGCTGTCATTTCTGATTGTGTTTGAAGCACAAAGAAATAAGAAAAGGAGATACATGGAAGTGACTACAAGCCAGATAACTAGAGATTAAGGTGTTGGGGGCCCTGGGCTGCCTCTTAGTCTAATACCAATCAGTGTGTGGCGGCTGGGGTGTAGGGATGGAGGGGCGCACTTTGGTGTCTCAGCCTTGGGTGCTGGAGGACCTTGTCCCGGCTCTGCCAGGAAGACAGAAGTACCACCAGAACCACACTAACTAGTACAGGCGGAGAGTGAAAACAGTCTGGCGCAGCAACAGGATCAGACAAGGCAAGGTACAAATTTGTAGAGCAAACTCATGTCCAGTAACAATCCAGGGTCATACACAGGAGATCAGGAATATTGTCGTACACGGGGATTTGGCAAGACCAGGGTGAAAAACAATCCAATGTCAGTCCAGGCAGCAATCCAAAAGAGTAGTCAGAGTCCAGGCAATAGTCACAACAGAAGATCAACAGTAACCCACTGCAACCAGCAGCTAATAAAACCAACGCCATAACGGGCAATGAATGAGAGACAGGAGCAGCTTATATACCACAGGAATCCAATCACACCAGACCACACCTCTCAGCAGCCAACCAGAAATGAATTCCTGCACATCATTCATGTACAGCAACGAGATAGTTTATCAACCGCAGTCGACATCTGTGATGTAATGCATAGGAGGATCGAGTCATCACACAAGTCTAAGGCTCAACACACACCATACATTCTTGGTTATACAGATTTACTAAATCTATGTAGGGCCAACAAATTGAAAATTCCTTGAATGATTGATTGGATAAGCTCTTATACTACATGAAAGTGGTAAGATTGAACAACCAAGATTGTATGGTGTGTGTTGAGCCTTAGAGCGGATCCCATGAGTTGCCATCCACATGTCTACAGGAATGCAAGAAGCTTTGTCTTGCAGAGCCTGCCCAGTGGAGTTGCCAGACTGTGCAGGATGTTGCAAGTCTGCAGGAGTACTGGGGAGGCCATCTGCAACCTTAGAGAAAATCAAATGCTGACTTCCTGAACTGCTAGAACCATCACAGACTTGAAAAGCAGGTGAGATCATGGCAGTTTCTCTGTTGTACAGACAGACAATGCAGCACGATTATATTGGCAATGAAGAAAGTACTGAATGTACATTTTAGCTGTCGTATTCATTTTATCTGCTTATCCATTCTAATCACTCAGGTCTTAGCAGATCTTATCCATGAAAATTAAAATGAGGAAAAAAAATATTTTGTGTGAATAACTGCAAATTAAATTTGTGACTGTAAATCTGACAGCACTGTAAGATCTTAGCAGTTTAAGTGTCAGCAAAAGTTGGCCTGGATACCCAAAAATACCAACTGCACACATTTTAGTGACATCACACATAAACCAAATACTAAAAGAGATGTTGAGTCTGCCACAGCTGATTATGTATCTAAAATTGAAAAAAAAAAGTTAACTATCAGTGCCTTTGATACTTTCTGAGCAACTAACTAAATCAGCGACTGATGGCAGATGGTCTGGGAAGGCCACAAAGGCCTGGAACTTGGGTG
This sequence comes from Hyperolius riggenbachi, assembly GCF_040937935.1. NCBI lineage: Eukaryota > Metazoa > Chordata > Amphibia > Anura > Hyperoliidae > Hyperolius > Hyperolius riggenbachi. The sequence continues at coordinate 28,495,388 of NC_090657.1, read as the reverse complement.
GTAGATGGGCTGGGGATATATTATAGACCTGGCAGTGGAACAGCTATCATAGTAATGTGTCCCCAGCGCACACTGCTGTCTTCTTCCTACCACAGCCATAGTTTAAAGAGAATCTGTATTGTTAAAATCGCACAAAAGTAAACATACCAGTGCGTTAGGGGACATCTCCTATTACCCTCTGACACAATTTCGCCGCTATTCGCCGCATTAAAAGTGGTTAAAAACCGTTTTAAAAAGTTTGTTTATAAACAAACAAAATGGCCACCAAAACAGGAAGTAGGTTGATGTACAGTATGTCCACACATAGAAAATACATCCATACACAAGCAGGCTGTATACAGCCTTCGTTTTGAATCTCAAGAGATCATTTGTGTGTTTCTTTCCCCCTGTTCTCATGCACTGAAGTTTCAGGCTGCTTGTTTCTTCCTGCAAACAGCTTTGCCCTTGTCTGTAATTCTTCAGTATGTGAAAGCCCAGCCAGCTCAGAGGACAATTTATCCAGCTTGTAAAAGATAAGAGAAAAGAGAGAAGCTGCTCTAATCCTAAATAACACACAGGCAGTATGCATAGAGGGGCCTGGAAGGGGGAGTTCATAGCAAAACCACAACACTGAAGAACTTGGCAGCCTTCCAGACACAGGCCGACAAGTCTGACAGGGGAAAGATACATTGATTTATTACAGAGACAGTGATAGTATAAAGTGCTGCAGTAAGCCAGAACACATTAGAATAGCTTTTTGAACTTGTAGGATGATAAAAAACAGGATGCAATTTTTGTTACGGAGTCTCTTTAAAGCAGATCCGAGATGAAAAACTAACTATAACAAGTAACTTGTCTATATATCTTATCTAAAGTTCAGATAGTTTACATAGCAAATCTAGCTGAAAACAGCTTCAAAAGTTTATGATTATTTATTCCTGTGATACAATGAGGGCAGCCATGTTCTGTTTGTCACATTATCACAGGCTGAGGGCTGGAGATGCTATCAGCTTGCCTGTGTGTGAATTCAGTCCCCTCCCCTCCAACCTCCTCCCCTCTGCCTCTAAAGTCAATGGCTAGTAACCTCCTCCTCCTTCTGCCCAGACTGAGCTCCCATAAGCCCTTGCTACAGTGCCAAGGCACAAAAGGAGCTGTGGGCGAGGTTTGTTTAGTTTCTAGGGAATTAGAGTATTAAAACAAAACAAAAAAACGATTTGGCTTGAGGAATGCCCTATAAACTACATGAAAGGAACACAATTATGCAATGAGTAAAAGTTTATCTCGGATCCACTTTAAGGCCAGTTTTGGGGATGAATTAATTCATCTAAGTCTGAAGTGAAAATAAACAAACAAAACATATACTTACCTAAGGAGACGCAACGCTCTGGGTCCTATTAAGCCTTTCCGTTCTCCTCAAGGTGTCCTCGTTCCTCTACAGGCTCCTCTGTTTGAATCTACCATTGTGGGAGACTTCACAAGTCTTCGGAAGCACTCGGCTCCCAAAGACTGGCCACTCTGTACAGCGCACGCACAAGTGCGCAATAAGGAGTGGCCCATCTTCTGAAGCCCGAGTGCTTCCGAAGACTCCAGAATGCCAACCCAATGTGGAAGTGAGCAGTCTACGACCCATGGGCTGTAGACTGCTAATGCGGGAACCTCTGGGGGGGGAGCAGCACCTGCGATCACATGAGAGCAGGGCCGGCGCTACCATAGAAGCAAAGGAGGCAATTGCCCCAGGGCCCCAGAACCTGTAGGGGCCCCCAGTGGCTACAAGAAGGAAAAGAAAATTCAAAAAGACCTTATAGTTTTTGAGAAAATCGATTTTAAAGTTTCAAAGGAGAAAAAATACACATTTAAAAACCCGCAAACTTTAACGGTTAATAGAAAATCCACCTTAAATGCTAGAAATCGTACATTTGCAGGATATGTTAAGGAGATCATTGGGAATAAGATGAAAAAACAATTTTTCAAAAACACCCTATAGTTTTTGAGAAAATTGATTTTAAAGATTCGAAGGAAAAAAGTATACTTTTAAATGCGGTAAATGTAAATTTTAGATGCATCAAAAGAAAGAGCAATGAATTTCCTGATGGGGTTTCCAGGGGGTTCATACGCAGTACGTATGGACCTCCTGGAAACCCCTCCGCAGCCGCAGCGCTTTGGCCAGGGAACTCTATACAGCCGCAATATGGCGGTATGAAGATCCCTGGCATTTTTTCCTATTTTCCCAATTTTTTTTTTGTATGTTTAGTGTGTGGGAATTTTTTTTTTTAAATGATGTGGGGTCCCCCCTCCTGAAACTTTTTAACCCCTTGTCCCCCATGCAGGCTGGGGTAGCCAGAATGTGGAGCTCCGACCGATTGGGGCTTCACACCCTGACTATACCAGCTGCAAAAAGAGGTCCCTTAATGCCAATTTTTGTTCCGGGGTATCTGTTGGGGGGGGGGGGGGGGGCAGGTTTATTTTGCCCTGGGGCCCCATTGTTTCTTCAACCGTGTTGGGAGTTACACTCGAGTAGCGCCACCATTGCTACGGTAACACGCTACTCAAGTACCGCCGGTTACCATAGCAATGGTCATGTTACTAGAGTACCGCGGGTCAGGTCACGCTAGTAGGTTAACTCATGGTACTTACTGGTGGAAGTAAGAGTAATATTGCCATGCACATAAACGAATTACATGGCAAATATTAATCATTTCTTGATCTCTCTTCTATTTAACTTCTCATTTTGCAATGTATGGATTTATTTTATTTTTTTCTGTACTACTATTTGATGGTAATGTTCCTATTTAAAATGCACATATAACGTAGTGTAATACATGTTATAATGCACACAATGGACCCGAATGGTAAGGAAATAACATGGTCATATGCTTCAAAATTACTCCCATGTTGGTAAAAAGTCATGTGTTGAGACAGGTTCTCTTTCAGTGCAAGTTACAAGTGACAGAAGATGTTCTGTTCCAGGCACAGTGTTCCTGGTGTTTCCAATATGCCTTCCTACAATTACACTCCAGAGTGTTTTGACTATTGATAGGAGATTGTCTCTTAATGTAAGATTAATGATTTTGTTATGCTTTGTAATTACCAGTGTAAATTATATTGTGAAACGTCACTTGATTTAGTGACAAAAAAATCAGCTTAAACGCTGTGCTTTGTCAGGTAATAATCAGATCACATGCTCACTGATGGGATGTCTGTACATATATTTTGGTCTGTACCTCATCTTTTATCTCTGAAAATACTGATCTAAATAAACCTTTTGACATTTCCCTGTCACAGTGACTAGAGAGGATTTTGAGTTTCTGTACCAGATGGGCAAGCAGTGACACAATTACAAGGTCAATTTAAGTATACTTAGAGAGGAACTGTAACGAAAAATCTTATAAAATAAAACTTACAAATAAGAAGTACATTTCTTCCTGTGTAAAATGAGCCATAAATTACTTTTCTCCTATGTTGCTGCCACAGTAGGTAGTAGAAATCTGACATTACCGACAGATTTTGGACTAGCCCATCTTCTCATAGGGGGGTTCTCAGGGTTTTCTCTATTGTTAAAAGCAGTTAGTGAATGGCAGTTGCTCCGTCCAACTGCCAAAATAGTGTGCAGTGAGCAGGGAGGCTGGCCAGCATCTTTGTATAAATCTTTTTGGTACTTGTGTATTATCCCGTCTAGCAGACAGGCTGGAAAAGTATACACTGTGCTTCTTGAGCAGCTGATTCACCACAGATCAGCTGCTCCGTTCCATTCAGCTTTCCTCACTGCGCTGTGATGTAGCCCGTCCCGAAGTCACAGCACTTGTCTGTGTAAGACGTGAGTAGAGGGGCTGTACAACACACTGAATGCAGTGACCTCCGCTCCATAGACAGCAGCCGCTGATCCCCGCTTAGGTAAGCTCTCCCCTGGTTGGCTGTGATTAGGGGCAAGACCCTTTTATAGACAAGCTGTATGATAGCGGACAGATTGCTGCAGGGCACAACGATGTACATAGCAGGGGGTGTGAGGTGGATCACCTTGTGCTGGAGCTCAGCAAGTCCTCTTCCCTGTAATGTAATTAGGCAGAGTTGGTATGCCGCTAGAATCACTTGTAATTCCCCTCCTCCAGGCTGGAAGGCTTCATGCCTCTTTCATTATTGCTCTCTATTGTTCTGCGGTCTGATCGCTGACGGAAAAGCCAACACAGCGCAGTGAGGAAAGCTGTGTGGAACGGGGCAGCTGATTTGTGGTGAAAAGCTGCTCAAGAAGCACAGTGCACACTTTTCCAGCCTGTCTAACTGCCGAGCCCGTTCTGCTAGACGGGATAATACACAAGTACCATCTTTTTCAGGGTATGTATTTAAAGAATAAAGGCCCTGCTGAGACTCCCCTATGAAGGGATGGACTAGCCCAAAACCTGTCGGTAATGTCAGATTTCTACTACCTACTGAAAGTGACGGCAACACACGAGAAATGTAATTTATGGCTCATTTTACTCAGGAAGAAAAGTACTTATTTGTATGTGTTTTAAATTTTAAGATTTGGGGACTGACGTGGAGTGAATCTACATCCAGCAGGTGGTGCTGCCGTCCTGACTGGATGTTGATTCAACGTCCGCTCTAACGAACCGTCCTGATGCGATCGTGCGCACCGGAGAGCGCCTCCCCTCAGTGATCAGCAGCCATCACGTATGGCTGCTGATCGTAGTGATTAATTTGACAGCTGCGGCGGCAGGGGGGAAAGAAGAGGATCCACTCACCTCCCTGCCATACCAGCGCTGATCGGCACCCCCCACCGCTCTGCCTGGCATCTCTGCTCCTTCTGTTGTCAGCGCCGGGTCCAGGCTTGATGACGTCATCAAGCCGCGACCCGGAACTGAGCGGTAATAGGAGCAGAGATGCCGGCCGGAGCAGAGGGGACCGCTGCGGCTCATCGCTGGAGCCTAGAAGGTGAGTGATGGCTGCTGCGTGCAGGGAGGACATATGGCTAAAGGGGGGGACACACAGCTCAGCACAACACAGAGGGGATCCGGCTGCCTGACCCCCCAAATGCGCACCCCCTTCAGCAAAAACGCCTGGTCCTTAAGGGGGTTAGGCGGCTGGTCCCAAAAGGGTTAAAGGATACCCGAAGTGAAGTGTGACATGATAAGATAAACATGTGTATGTATAGTGCCTAGCATACCAATAACTATGCTGTGTTCCTTTTTTTCTTTCTCTGTCTGAAAGCGTTAAATATCAGGTATGTAAGTTGCTGACTCAGTCCTGACTCAGACAGGAAGTGACTACACTGTTAAGAAATTCCAATTATAAAACACTTTCCTAGCACAAAATGGCTTCTGAGAGCAAGAAAGAGATAAAAAGGGGAATTTCTTATCAGTGAGGGTCACACTGTAGTCACTTCCTGTCTGATCAGGACTGAGTCAGCCACTTACATACCTGATATTTAACTCTTTCAGGCAGAGAAAGAAAAAAAGGAACACAGCATAGTTATTTGTGTGCTAGGCACTGTACATACCCATGTCTATCTCATCATGTCACATGTCACTTCGGGTATCCTTTAAGTGAAAGTCCTCTAAAGCTGTGTATACATGCTACAGTTTTGTCACCTGGGGTGGTTGTGTCAGGTGAAGCACTAAAGGGCCCTATACATCTAGCGGTGTTGCAGCCTGATCGACCAGCCGGATACTTATACTGAATCAGCTTCTTACGCTGCTGTAACAAGCATGCCCAATCAGTCATTTGATCAAATCAACGCTGCTACCGCCGTGCACCTGATCGACCCTAACAGACAGACGGATTTTCCAGCATGCTCAGTCTATACATTCGACCGATTTCCTCCCAAAATCAGTCAAGTGTGTCGATCGAGCGTGCTGGAGAATCTTGGTCCGATGTGGTCAATCAGCTGCAGTGATCGATACAGCGACTACTGACTTATGTCTGGTAATCTACCTGTTGACTGTCCCACTGAGGTGAGAGCCACCAAGAGTGAGGAGTCTAAGTCACCACGGGTCTTCCCCAGAGCGCTACGCAAGGGACGATGGGCTTTGCTGCCTAGTGCCCATCAGGTCACACTCCAAGTAACCTTAAAGAGAACCCGAGGTGTGTTTAAAGAATGTTATCTGCATACAGAGGCTGGATCTGCCTATACAGCCCAGCCTCTGTTGCTATCCCAAACCCCCCTAAGGTCCCCCTGCACTCTGCAATCCCTGATAAATCACAGCCATGCTGTGAGGCTGTGTTTACATCTGTAGTGTCAGTCTCGGCTGCTCCCCCGCCTCCTGCATAGCTCCGGTCCCTGCCCCCGTCCCTTCCCTCCAATCAGCATGGAGGGAAGGGATGCAGGCGGGGACCGGAGTTCTGCAGGAGGCGGGGAGAGCAGCAGACTGACACTATAGAGATAAACACAGCCAGCTCTGACAAGCTGTTTGTCAGCAGCGTGGCTGTGATTTATGAGGGATTGCAGAGTGCAGGGGGACCTTAGGGGGGTTTGGGATAGCAACAGAGGCTGGGCTGTATAGGCAGATCCAGCCTCTGTATGCAGATAATATTCTTCAAACCCACCTCGGGTTCTCTTTAACAGTGGTAGAGAGAACAGGCACCACCACGTTGAGGAGAATATTTGTAAACAAGGTCGGTCCGTGTCAGAAGGCAGGCAATAGTGAACGAGAAACAATCTGGGTCAGGGCATGCAGCAGACAATCGTGAACGAGAAACAATCCGGGTCAGCGCAGGCGGCAGACAATTGTGAACGAGAAACAATCCGGGTCAGGGCAGGCAGCAGACAATCGTGAACGAGAAAATCCGGGGCAGGGCAGGCAGCAGACAATCGTGAACGAGAAAATCCGGGGCAGGGCAGGCAGCAGACAATCGTGAACGAGAAACAATCCGGGTCACGGCAGGCAGCAAACAATTGTGAACGAGAAACAATGCGGGTCAGGGCAGGCAGCAGACAATCGGGAACAGGAACAAGCAGAGTCTATACCAAGGGAAGCAGATCAAGGTAAGTCCAAACAAGCCAGATCGTTAACAGGAATCTCACAAAAACGCTTGCTAGTAATCACACCAAGCTGACAGAGGAATCAGCACAGATGTTCAGGGCAGGCCGCTGTAAATAGCCATGGCACTTTGAATCTGGCATGCAAAACAAGCGACGCGCATGCACATACGTGTGCCGCCCTATGTGCAGACGTGCACACAAACAAAAGGCTCTATGTGCGCACACCCGGAATTCCGCATTACGCCGTTGCTGCGCATGTCCGCCCCCAAATTCTGCATAGCACTGGGGTGAGTGAAGTGCATGCGCGCAGCATACTGATGAAAGGACAACAGAGGCAAGGCTGACGTACGTGATGTACACCCAGCCACTGTCACCCTAAGTGTAAAGTTTCCCCCTCTCCCATGATATGTGAATACTCACCTGTCCCATTGGCATGATTTCTGGCCTTCTCTGCCATCACCCCCATATGGCTTATGGTACCAGTGTACATGGAGGTGATGGTGGATGAGAGCGGAAGGCACGCCAGCACATGCACCGGGGGGGGGGGGGGCATTTTAGATTTGGGTACAGCCATACAGGTGTCGAAGGCGGTGTCCCCACAAGGTAGATTCTTGATAGATTTCATGCTGATATCAGTTTGCGGTGTATTGGTAGGCAACAGATCTATCTCTGATCAGATTCTATCAGTGAGAGAGCTGTCTCATGGACATTTCTCTAGATGTATGGGCACCTAAACGGGAGAACAATTGTCCCACAACATCATTGGCCTCTGCTCCAATGATCTGACATGTTGGGACACTTTTGACCTACTGATTTTATCTTTCTTGAGTAGTCCCAACAGTGGGGCATGTCTAGTTCTTACTTCTCACTCTCCGTCAATAGAACAGAGAAGGCTGCTTGGCAGATAGCCGATCAGAGTGTTCGTACAGCTATCATTTCAGGTAACAGTGTAGCTCTATGTAGCTTACCACTTTAATTTACAAGCAAAAGCAGCAGTCCCCAAGCTCAACCACAGAGATTCAGCACCTGGTAGTCAACCAGTATGAACCAGTATGCACCAGTACGCACTAGGATCCACCAGGGGTGCAGGGAAGTACCACAAAGAAAAAAGATGACGGAGTCTCCCCCTGGATTTATGCTATATTAGCTGTGTCTTTACACCATAGCAGAAAACACACAACGTTTCAGCCTCGCGGCCTTTTTCATTTGATAAAGGCCATGAGGCTGAAACGTTGTGTGTTTGCTACAATGGTGTAAATAAAGACACATCTAACATAGCTTACCACTTTAAGCCCTGTAAAAAAGTTGGAGCTTGATGACAATGCACCTGGTCTGCTCAGATTCTGGCAAAACTTGAAATGAACAGGTGTATAAGGCTTAAAGGATCAATCGACAGAAAATTGACATTTCACTTCTGAGCTGTAACCAGATGGACCTACCAGCTATTTATAATGCAGAGGGCCTCTCAAGGTGAAATCTTCAAGTCTGAGCATTCATCTCTGGCCAGATGCAGGCTATTGTGAAAGCCTTAGTCTTATACTCAATCTGTTATCTCTATGTGGACTGCAGATCAAGTGAAATAGGCACTGGGCAATTTGTTTGCCACCACATCGGCATGGCAGCCAGCGTTCAATTGTTAGGGCCTGCTTCGACTACACACGGATTCTGGATGCAGAAAACTGACTCCAATGAATGCCTATTGGAAATCTGCATCAGAAAAACCACGTTTGGTGGAAACGGGCCCATAGACATTCACTGGATTCAGTTTTTCTGCATCCAGGATCCGAGTGTAGTGGAAACAGGCCCTTAGATAGCTAGATGCTGTTTGGCTATTTGGCAGGGGGTGATCAGCGCATCATGTTTGCTCTGAAGAAGTCAATTCTGGCACCAGGTGTCTGGGTTCTATACAGCCGAACAATGCCCAGCACTGAAAGTAACAAAACCAGAGTATCTGCTAGGGCCAGGCATAGGTTAGGAGATGTTGAGCGGGGGAGGCTGGGGTGTTAACTTTAGCTGTTTAGACTAGACAATGACCTCAATTCACTAAGCTTATCTCCTATCTTTAATAACTCTTCTATAGTTGTTACCATGGTGATGAGGCATGTAGTATTCCGGAAACATTTTACCTCAGGCAAACCTAAAGTTAACTCTTCTGTCTTTAAGTTAACTCTTTAATCCTTAAAATAACTCCAGAGTTAAAGACAGGCTGTTCATTAATTGCGTGTGAAAATAACTACAGAGGAGGTAACTTAACTACAGAGGAGGTAAATTAACTACAGAGGAGGTAAATTAACTACAGAGAAGGTAAATTGACTACAGAGGAGGTAACGTAAGGAATGAAGAGATGAGATAACTCTTACTGTGTGGAGGTAAGTTTTCTCTTGCCTTATTATCTCCAGCATGATGTTACTGAATTGAGGCCATAGCCTCAATTCACTAAGATCATGCTGGAGATAATAAGGCAAGAGAAAACTTACCACCACACAGTGAGAGAGTTATCTTATCTCTTAATTCCTTAAGTTACCTCCTCTGTAGTTATTTTCACATGCAGTTAATTAACAGCCTGTCTTTACCTTTAGAATTCTGGAGTTATTTTAAGGATTGATGAGTTAACTTAAAGACAGAAGAGGTAACTTTAGGTTTGCTTGAGGTAAAATGTTTTCTGAATACTACATGCCTCGTCACCATGGTGATAACTCTAGAAACGTTATTAAAGACAGGAGATAAGCTTAGGGAATTGAGGCCAATCTGTGTGTGTGTGGGGGGGGGGGGGACTTAGGGGAGGGGTTAACATTAAAGCAGGATGTGAGGGTTAGTCGGGAGGAAGTGGTTAAAGTCTAGGGCAGTGGCTAGTGTTAGGAGTCCAGGGTGGATGGGGGGAGGGGTTATAGTTGATTCAGGTTTACTGTACAATGAGGAGGAAAAGATAAGTCTGCTGTTATAAGCACTTAAGGGGCAAAACATTTTAAAATTTAAAATATAGCCAAATAAAACAGACAAATAAGAAGTACATTTTTTTCCAGAGTAAAATGAGCCATGAATTACTTTTCTCCTATGTTGTTGGCACTTACAGTAAGTAGTAGAAATCTGACAGAAGTGATAGGTTTTGGACTAGTCCATCTCTTCATAGGGGATTCTTAGCAAGGCTTTTATTCTTGCTGGCCAGCTTCCCTGCTCGCTACACAGTTTTTTGGCAGTTGGACAGAGCAAAAACCATTCACTAAGTGCTTTTGAAAATAAATAAATCCCTGAGAATCCCATATGGAGAGATGGACTAGTCCAAAACCTGTCACTTCTGTCAGATTTCTACTACCTACTGTGACAGCAACATAAGAGAAAAGTAATTTATGGCTCATTTTACTCTGGAAAAAGCGTACTTCTTATTTGTATATGTTTGCACATATTTTAAAATTTTACAATTTTTTGCCATAGTGCCCCTTTGAAGAGGAACCTTACTGAATTGAACTTAATAATTACAATTGCTTATACTGTACTTTACAATATTTCTTTAGGAGTTAGCCAGTGTTTTTCCATTGTAAAAGCCTTCCTCTCCCTCATTTAGATTCCTAGATTTATTACTGGTGGAGACATCTTTGCTGCTGGCAAGTTGCACAACTGCGGAATGTTTGATTGTTGCGTCTGCCCTAAATCAGCAGAAACACCACCTGGTCTCCCAGGGTGCACTGGGAGAAGGCTGCTTAACTAAATAGCCTAGGCTACACATCACTGGGAGAGTGGTGTTATATATCAATGTACAGCAATTTATAAATATAGGAAGTGTCTCTGATGCCAAAACCAGGAAAATGAACATAAACTTGGTTATCCTGAATGATGTGGTACATTCCACTGTCTTTATGGTGCTTCTTTAAAATATATTGCACCAGTTTATAATTATATTTTTGTTGTAATATTTTATATTCAATGGCTACATTATATTAGTGCCTTACATTGTAGATACACAACCCATTCTGTAAATGATAATCAAATATAATGTTCTCCTTTCAGTCTGCAGACAAAACTCATTTTTGGAGAAGACAAAATACTGTATTAAAATCATTTCTTAAATCAAACCTGAAGGGGAATAAACAAACATGAATCTGATATACTCGCCCCCTGCAGACTGAAATCTGCATCTTTGTTCTTAATTCCGCTGTCCCATTTAACAGCTGCGTAATCCTGAATCTCAAGACCTCAATTCTGCATATTGGACAAAATTGTTGAATATTTGAATATTTGTCAGTGGATTTTGGGGATGGAGGGAGGGGGGGGGGGGGGGGGGGGCAGGGGCAAATTTGTGATTGGACCAGCCAGGGGGCAAGAGGGCAGAGAATGGGCAGAGGGAGGAGATGGGAGGGTAGGTAGTAAGGAAACACAGAGGTCAGCCTTTTCCTCATTCTGCATATTGGACAATGTTGTTGAGTATTTTATCAGTGGATTTTGGGGATGGGGAGGCGGCATAATTTGTGATTGGACCAGCAAGGGGGAATGTAAACCAAAGAGGGACAAAAAAAAGAAAAAAAAAAAAGAGTAAAAAATCACTTCAGGTGCTCTTTAAAACTACCTTGGCAACAGTCGTTTGCTAGAAAGAAAACCCCTATATTTTAATTGTCTCCTCTTTGTCTTAAAGGATACCCGAGGTGACGTGACATGATGAGATAGACATGGGTATGTACAGTGCCTAGCACACAAATAATTATGTGGTGTTCCTTTTTTTTTCTTTCTCTGCCTGAAAGAGTTAAATATCAGGTATGTAAGTGGCTGACTCAGTCCTGACTCAGACAGGAAGTGACTGCATTGTGACCCTCAAGGATATGAAATTCCAACTATAAAACACTTTCCTAGCAGAAAATGGCTTCTGAGAGCAAGAAAGAGATAAAAAGGGTCAATAGATCATAGATTTTAGCTCTGGCATACTTCAATGAATGTGTCATTGAGCAAAAACAAAACAGTTAAAACATAAAAAGTACATTTAAACATAAAATAAAACTGTGGCATATCTTAAAAAGTTATTTTTACGAGAAAGAAGATAGATACAATTGTTTATCTCATTAGTTTATTTTCGCCTCCGGTGTCTTAAAATCCTGTGTCATCTATAAGACTACTCCAATGGTAAGGGAATGTTCTTTTTTTAAGGCATACATCACTTTTATAGAATGAATTTTAACCCTACACAGACATTTCATTGACTCTCTTGTTTTTCATTAGTTCCTGGCCTTCTTGTTTGCTTTCCTTTCTTATTGGATTGTTGACAATACCATTTATGGGATTGGAAGCCTTTCTCAAGGGAACAAGCCGGATAAATTAAGAGTTATTAGCAGGAGGCCTGGCGGCTGGAAGGATTTACAAGCACCAGATACATAGATGCTAGCCAAAAGGCTGAAATCTGTTGCTGCTGGGGCATTCAGCAAATCACTTACTGCTTGTCCTATTAAAAAATAACAGTTATTTTTATGTAGTATTTTTTTTATCACAATAAAACAAAGTAAAATATGAAGGGTCAGTTTATCAAGACAAGCACAAAAATAACTGGAACTAAGACCTACAGTGAGCTCAATTTCATAAAAGAAAATTACATTGTAAGAGGAATCTACATCTTAAAGGGAATCTGAAGATAAAATAAATACTGTACATCAAAGAAACAGTGAGACCACTTCAAATAAGGTTTTACAGCAGGGAAGTTCAAAGAGTCATTAGTTCTGCTCTGTTTCATAGTTTAAAGTACGGAGTGTGGCTTGTACACTGTAAATATGACAGAATGATGCAATGTTATAAAAAAAAAAAACTATAACTGAATATAAAAATATGAGACTCTTTCTTTGCTACTAATGTTATCTTCATTATCTGTACTACACACACCATTCACTATATCAAATGTTTGTTTTTGCTGCAAAGCCGCCGCTGACCAACACCACAACCGCTGCGCCTGAAGAGCCCCAGCCACCAAACACCACAAACACCGCAGAGCCCCAGTTGCTCAAAGCCTGAGTGTGTGCCACCGCTGTCGAAAACCTGCGTGCGCACCACAAATGCTGCACTAAGCCACCGCCCACAACTTCTCTGCCCACACTAAGCTGCCACCCACACTAAGCCCCGCCCAGGGTCCGTGCACACTTGCAACCTTCAGTTAGTATGTTGGATTCCTGCCAGATCAGCTGTTGAATGAGAAGTCGCTGCTTTCTAAGGGCTTGAGACCACTGACAGTTACACATCAATGTTAAAGGGCAACTGAAGTAGTATACACTATTTCAGAACACGAGGCACCATTTAACAAATCTTCATATCTCAGTAAGGCGGTTAGATTAGAAGTTTAGTTTTCTTTGGTTTGTCTAGTGCTACATAATGAGTACATTGAAATACTCCTTTTTTTTCTTTTTTTTTCTTTTTTCTCTATTATTAATGTACCCAAGCCAACTTAGACATAAGAATATAAAGCTATATAAGGTATATGACTATAACATCAAGGTTATAGATATACATAGGAGTCTTAGAGTAACGCAATAGATAAGAAATCAGACTTACTTAACACCAATACATCTTAGTTGCAGCTGACTAAAGAAATATCCAACGGGGGGGGGGGGGGGGGGGGGGCACTAAGACCCACTGGATCCGTTGGAATGATTTCTCCCAGACAGTACATTGGCTGGTTACCGACGAGGTTATGTAAATACCAGTTAATAGTTCTGTTCATTAGCATATTAGATATGGTGTATTCTACAGTTTTATATATGACTTGTTATATTTCTTAATACTCGGTACAACCTACAAATAACCTGATATTTAAGTTTATATGATGTTAGAAACTTTTATTCTCTAAGCATTGTTTGGATGTATAATATGCTCAATTTTGTGTTAAAAAAAAAATAAAACAGTTCATGATGAAAAAAAGGGCAACTGAAGTGAGGGGTATATGGTGGCTGCCATATTTATTTCATTTTAAGAAATACCAGTTGCCTGACTATCCTGCTGATCCTCTGCCTCTAATACTTTTAGCTATAGACCCTGAACAAGCGTGCAGCAGATCAAGTGTTTTATGACATTTTTGTCAGATCTGACAAGATTAGCTGCATGCTTGTTCCTGGTATGATTCAGACACTACTACAGCCAATGGATCATCAGGGCTGCCAGGCAACTGGCATTGTTTATAAGGAAATCAATATGGCAGCCTCCATATACCTCTCACTTCAGTTTTCCTTTAAAGCGGTATAAAACCCTGACATAATATTCAATAAAAACATGTTTTCCTACTTTTTATATGCCATACGGTTATCATATTTGCATTTGTGCATAATTTTTATTATTCATTTAGAAATTACAAGTTCCCAAAAGTACACTTTTTGCTTTGAGAGCTGCCTTTGCATTTTATTCATCTTGTATCGAAGGCAGAAATGCTTTGAGTTTCTGTCTGTGTTCAGGAGAGTCTGCACAGTCAGAGAATGTGTCACATTCCTCACTTGATACAATTAAGTAAATACAAGATAACATTATCTCCAATTCGGATGCATCCAGCTTTCTCTGCACTGAACCTTGAAGCCGTGTGTTTAACTAATTGAATGCTGTTCTAGTAAAAAAAAAAGGTGGTAGTATAGAATATGCTGGAAATAATTTTTTACAGAAATAGAAATGCTGGGTTTCATTCCGATTTAAGGTGCCCATTAACCTCCTGGGCGTTACGGACGAGCTCAGCTCGTCTATTAACGCCGCAGTGCACTGCTCAGGCCCTGGTGGGCCGATTTGCACAATTTTTTTTTCAAACATTCAGCTAGCACTTTGCTAGCTGCGTGTTTGTTGCGATCACCAATGCTCGCCGCCGATCCGCCACTATCCGCTGTGAAAGAGGCCGCCCCCTGCAGACCCCTTGTGCAGCCTGGCCAATCACCGCCAGGCTGCGCTATGGGGTGGATTGGGACTCCCCCTGACGTCACGATGTCGATGACGTCATTGCGAACGTCGCCATGGCGATGGGGGAGGCCCATACAGGAAATCCCGTGCAGAACCGGATTTCCTGTTGGGTATTTGCGCCGGCGGCGATCGGAGGGGTGGGAGGGATTCGGCAGGGAGAGGGAATCATCTAGGCTAGCTACATGTTAAAAAAATAGCTTTAAAAACCCTCCCGCGGCCGTGAGCCGCCATAAATCAGAACGCCAGGTAAGTTAATGGTACAATTT